>NC_072768.1:6283954-6615757 GCF_022539595.1 Amphiprion ocellaris
CTCGGGTGAAGCGTCGATTAAAGCTATTTAAACACACAAACAAGACAAAAGCACATAGAGACACAAACAGCAAGCCCACACATAACATGTTTTCTGACAGGTGAAGAGAGGTACTGTTTTTTTTCTCTTTGATGATTTAACATCTCCTGTCATGATTACACAAATGAGGACAGAACAAGTTGGTATCAGTGATGTCCTAATGAGTCCACAACATAATGGTAGTGATACTGAATCAACAGTTGGCAGTGGAAAATTATGAAACTGAGCAAACACTAGCGATTTGTTTCATATTTTACAGGCAGGATAGTGTTAGAATATGGAATAGATTTTTATTTGCAGAAAGTAAAAACCACTACAGCTGCTGAGGCCAAATCCAAGGTGTTTAAAATGCAGTTCCACTACTGGCCACTAGATGCTGGCTCAAAGACAACTTGGATTCTGTGAGGAAGATTGGACATATATTCTTTCTACAATTAGAGTCTTTCTTAACAGCAAGTTTTAATCTTAATTCTTAGGTGTCTTCATTTTAATTACAACTGAGCTCCACCTTTTGGTTATATCAAAGAAAGGTAGTAATTAGTTGCTTCATCTGCACACTAAAACTTGTGTACTCGCACTGCAATCTTCTTCCACCTGTTGCTAACTTTGCTCTCATAAATTCAAAAATTCTAAAGTTTGTTCTACACCTAAAGGCACTATTCAGTATCCCTGTTCAGTAGCAGCACCAGTTTACAGCCCCTTCATTTGCCGTCTTTCCTTCGTCTCACCCCAACATCAGCAGGCCCCAGCTCAGCTCTTCCTTTCCTATCAGCCCACACAAATCAAAAAAGAAAAAAAAACATCTCCCTCTCGAGCTCAATACAAGCAGCCCACTCCAGGCTGCAGGCTGCAGTCTCTCTGAACCATCATTACAGTCATTAGGCAAGAATAAGCTCTGTATCACAGGAGTCCACCAGCATCCAGTTTAACCCAGCACAATTAGCACATCCGTTGGAGTAGAATTACCCTGTAAAATGAGAATGCTCTGGACAAAAGAGACAGGAGAGTTTGAGTTGAAAAAAGAGGGTAAGTGTGAGGGAAAGGGGGAGAGAGGAGGAGAGAAGGAAAAAGGGAGGACAGGGAGAGATTAAAATTGTTTGAATTGAGTCCACGCTCGCCCCATTCATTTGGTATTCTGCTCAAATCAGGGCTTTTGTTCGGCCTGGCGTAAAGTAGTGTCAATCATCTCGACCCGGTTTTGTAGAATGGGGAAATTTATTATGAATTTGCTCCTGCAAATAATGAGGACTACCCCCTGCCTGCTCTCCCTTTTTCCCTCCTCCTTCTCTCCCCCAAGCTACCTCTCTTCACCCCCGCCATCCTCCTCCCCCATATCAATGCTGCAGAATAGGCAATAGAGAGTGAAGTTAGCAATCTCAGGGCCACTCGCACTCTGGACCCACATCAAAGTGACAGAGACGTCCAATCAGATTTGTCTTACAGGCATTACATGATGAATATGGTGCGGCCGTAGCACAAAAGCGCCTTTGTGTCTCCTCCAAGCAGAGACTATTCACAGCTCGCCACAGCCAGCCAGAGTGGAAGTAAATGGCCAAAAGGGCCCAAGCCAAAAAAAAAGCACCCAAACTTGTGCAGCACAATGGCCCATGCAAATCACAGCCCCACCACCTCTACCCAACCACACATCCCACCTCTTCCATCCCTCCAACCTTCAGGCCTGAGCTTGGTTCTTCCTCTACTGGGTCGTCTGAAGTCTAGGACCTATTCACTCACATACAGAGGTGTCAGTTAAAAGTGCTGAGCTGCATGCATTCAGACTACTTTTTTCTGTTTAGCTGAAAGAAAAAGATTTCTTTTTTTCTTTTTTTGGACAGACAGAAGAAAAACACGAGTTGAATGACTGACTTTCTTGTCAGAAAGTAAAAGTGACTTGATTGTTGTGAGCAAAATTCTTATTAAATAAGACTTTGAGATTAGGGAAGGGGATTTTCAGTGGGCTGAAAATTCATAAAATTAAATTTGATGGGCACATTACAGCACAGAAAAGGTCTTTTGTGGTATCTATACCAGTGGAATTCTAATTGTAACACATCTTCCATGGATATTTTAAAGAGTGGTTAACTCACAGTACAATACGGGAATTCAAAAATACATTAAAGTTTCATGAATCACAAAAGCCAGACTCTAAAAAAAACGTGCCCTGGTTCAAATTTCTTCACCTGCTGTGCTCACCAGGATAGGTTAGCAGAGTTTTAATGAAAAATATCAAACACCAAATTGAAAGTAAAACTACTGCTTTCTGAAGAAGAGGGGAAAAAACCCTAGGCTACATCCACAGCTGGAGAAAAAAAAAGTTTTAAATTAAAAAAAGGTCTTAGAACTAGTTTTTTGTGACACTATGAAGGATTTGTGCCAGGTGAGGCAAGGAGGAAAGTGAGACAGATGTGGCGTTCCACTGGACTCTCAGCTCTCATTGTACTTTACAATCCATCCCAGAATGGTGTCACTTTTTCTTTTACCACATTCTCTATTTCACAGCTCCACAAGGATAGTAGAAAGTTTGTAACCAGCCAGATGATCAGAAGTCTCTCTTGGTTACAACAAATGCTGAATTTATGGGCATCCATTGATGATTAACTGCAAGGATGGATCAGGCATTCAAAAAAAGTCTTTCCCAGGTGTATAGTGAGAGAGGACATCAGGAGCAGAAGTTAACTCTAACTGGCAAAGTTGCATTTCTATACAGCACCTGTAGCTACACTGCACAAGTATGTAAAATGTTTATGTATAGTTTTGTGGTATAGAACTTGAATTACTTTTCATTTGGTGTACTTTAAATTATCATGCAACAAGTACCACAAACTGCAGTTCCTCAAACAGCCACTTGAAGCTGGCTCCAGTAGAAACTAATTAGTTGGAATGGTTTTGTTGGTTTATACTAAAGAAATCTCAAGGATAATAGTGATACATATTGTAATGGTACCTGTTGTTAGTGGTTAGTTAGTGGTTTAGGACATTGTTTCCTGAATGGCTGTTGAAGTGTTTCTATCTGGAGACAAATGTTGTCAGCAACTGATCCCAAAATGTGCATTTTAGATGTGAGATTAACTGCAGTGCTAAACTGTGCGTTGGTAAAGAACGCTATCTGAACAGCTCTGGGGGGGAAAAAGCAAATTCAGTACAGATAAATGTGTGTTACCAACAAAAAAATAAAGGGCAAAATCCACTAGAGCATTGATAGTGTCTCTACTGCACTCAGTGAAGAGCCACATAATGAACACATTTGTCTCCAGCTGCACAACTCTTTACGTGTGCGTGTCCATGTTTTCTATGTTAAATATCAACACATGTGCCTCTGCTTAAACATTAACACCTCTGTTAGCACTGCTCAAGGTTGTTCACCATCCATTCATCTATCTACATCAATGTCTACATCCTCTTTACTCTGATATCTGAACATCCTTCATTTTATACAGTACTTCTCAGAGGCTTGTGACTTCTTGACTGTATTTGTGTCAGTTCAAAACTTTTACCCAGATGATAATAGTGTGTTTCGTGAGGCAGTTACTTTCTATTCAAGTTCATTGTTGTGACAATTTCAGTTGTCAGGTTGTTTCATGTGTCAAAGATCTTTTGCTATGAAGTGTGGGATTTGTTTTGGCTTGAGATATGTTTATAAAGAGATGAAATTATTTGTTTAAATTGTAATAACCATTGATTAATGACAAGTCAGACACACTGGACAGGTGTTACTGTGGTCTACAGTGATGCATGTTATAAACCCAGCGGTTGATTTTGGTTTGTTCTGTGGTTCCTGATGCACCTGTTGCTCTGCAAGTGAATGTGGCTCTGAACTTGACTGGATGAGGTTTGCACTCCCATCTTCTAGAGACTGGGTGATAATGACTTGTGTCCTTCCCGCAGCCAACCTAATTTGGTGTTTTGTTTGTTTGTTTGTTTCATTTCAATGCAATGATGGATAGATACATTAATAAAAGCAGCTTAGTCATTTGTCTCAAGTAAAGTTAACTTTGAATGAGTGGTTACTTAAGTCAAAGCCACTACTGACCTCATACTCAGATTTTGTGACTATAAATATATGTTTCTTCTTTTTCTATAACTAAACTCATCAAATTCGGGAATAAAATGATCACTTATTAGCAGAATGCCATAATAATAGAGACGATGTGTCTTTTGATTCATGTTTGTCAGACACCAACGTGGCCAAAAAGGACAACAGAGCAACGGAAAAAAAGCTCCTAGAGCCTCAGATTTTGCAGCAAGTAATCATATGTGCAAATGTGACACTTCTGTGTGTTGTGTACGATAAATCACACCTTAAACTTCTTCCTGTTAAAAAGAATTCAAATTAACCCAAAGCAAAATGTCAATCCAGGGTGTTTAACAACTTGAAGAGTGTTACTAAAAACATTAGAAAAACTTGATAAGAAACCAAACATTGTGAATTGGGTCAGTCACCTCACATTTTTGAGTAGCTTAATCATTTGTTCTGATGTGTAGAAATGAAAGCATTTCAGCAAATATTTCAGTTTTTTTTCACTTTTGCTAAACTGCAATGGTAAGCATTTCTTTCTGAATGAATCACACTAAGATGTTCATATTTTGATTGTGGTGAAAGATAGTGAGAGAGAACATAGTTTTGTAAATACTGGCAGTTAAACTGTAAGGATGTAAATACTGTCTACCTCTAAAATGATTAATGTTGTGGGATATACACTGATAAACGTTTCTTGCCAACGGGGTCAAAACATAAAAGCAGTAAAGGTTGGATACCCAAAGTAGTTAATCAGTGCACAATTTATGCACGCATTGAAAAACCTGTGCACATGAATAATAAACTAAAAAAAACACCGAACTTCCTGATCAATGCCTTCAATGCAGCAGATGACCTCTCGCCACTTCACACTGGGCCAATTTAGCTCTATATTAGGTGGCGTACATTTGGCGTTTCCATGGTTTATGCATACATCACGGCTTTACGCACGAAAACGCGTGCATAAATGAGCTGCGTGTGATTGATGTTCAGTAGTGCACTAGCTCCAAAATTAACATCGCCCCTAAGTATTGTCAAAGTGAAAATGACCCATGGACAAAATGACATGAATAAATCTATTTTGGCCCCCTGCTCCTCCCTATATGGTCGAGGAGAAAATTGCATATCCATCTTAGGCGGACAAGAGACAAGCGCTTATTCTCACTTCGGGCCGTGGCCTTTGCCTGACACTGAAGGACATTGGAAACACCATTTCAGCCGAATAATAATGGAGCAGCGGGGTATTTGGTGCACAACGCTGATTCGTCTTTTTGAGCCTCGGTGACGTAGGAGGTTATGATGCAAAGCGTAATTAATGTCATTTATCACTTGTTTGATTTTTGTCACTGCCTCCCCCGACAGGACGGCGCATACGCGAGCCACGAGCCAATGGGAGCGCAGGAGCCTTTGTCACCGAGTACAGGCACGTGGCTTACACCTGCAGGCTGCAGCATTGTGTGTGTGTGTGTGTGTGTGTGTGTGTGTGTGTGTGTGTGTGTGTGTGTGTGTGTGTGTGTGTGTGTGTGTGTGTGTGTGTGTGTGTGTGTGTGTGTGGTGTGAGTGAGTCAGAGAGAGAGAGACACTTTCAGGTGCAAAAATAAATAAATATATGCATCTCACGCAGACTGTTACTTGGTGAGTTTAAGTCCAGACATAAATCACGTGTTATTTTGACCACCGTCGCTCTTTTTTTTTTCTTTCTGGAGTTCTGTTTACTGATATGCTACCTTTTAGCTTTTGAATTCATTATAAAATGCCAGGCCTATATGAGCGCCTTCAATCAGCCTCTCTTGTTCCCCAATTTTCCACTCCCACAGAGAGCACCAGGTGAAATTAAACTCGTTATTTCTCGTTCTGCCTCGCCGAATTTGGCATCAGTGTTCATTTACAATAGGAGATCTTCCATAATTCGCATAATGAGGCGCAAAGGCGCACACAATGGCACTCACAATGGGGTGTTGCGCACCCCATTTCGCAGGAGATGGGCTTTTTGATTGGCCTGCGTGCGGCATGAAAAACACAGTTGGGGATACAACTAGTCTACAAGCCCAGGTTTTTATTTAGATTGATCTCAATCGGGGCAATAAGAATTTTGACCCTCCTCATTGTCTTGCTGACTTTCCCCAGGCTGTATTTCAAAGTGTCTATACCCTTTGAGTGAAGTGAATTGCTCACCCTCCCTCTACTCCCTCCCTCCTCCCGTCTTCTCACTCTGCTCTAGGCACTCTGGGCTATTGGGTAAAGGCAGAGTATGCAAAAGAAACAATGCAATGCATGAAACGTAATATTAATCTCCCCGCCCTGAATGCAGACAAAGCGCTGTAGAAGGTGCATGTCTATAATGGTTATTGAGTGCTCACCCAGCTGCGCAATTTTCCCCCGTGTGCCCAACCAAGTCGGGAAAAGGTCATGCGGGGGCTTTTTTTTTTTTTTTTTTTTTTTTTGAAAAGAGCTCCCTGGTTTGCTCAATTACCGCCACCACTAACACACACACAGCCCTGTCACACACAAACACACATACACCGGAGTAGAAATTTCAGCAACATCAGCTGAAGAACCAAACCACTGCAAAGGCATATAATATAAATAGATTCATCTTTATTTATAAAACTTGTTTTACACAAAATATATCTGTTAAAATCAAATATTTACACTTTAGGCTACAGGGGGAGAATTGAGAACAAGTGCATACATTAATAAATGTCTCCTTACCACCTATTATTAAAAAACTACAATCTGTCACAGGTAGTAGCCTTGATATTGCTGCTCAGTCAGTCACACAACTCATACATGCCAACCCACTGCCTCGTCTTGTCAAAACACTGTCAGAAAAGTGGCAGTGAACGTTGTTTGTTTGACTCAATGTACAAAAATATGTCTTCATGTTAAAACAATTCGCTGTATGGTACAATTTTGTTATGAAAAGAGGGTGGAGGGGGGAAATGTACATCACGAAAAAAAAAGTCTGTTGACGCATCATCTTTGTTGTGTTTTCCAACAGACGTGGCAGCTGAAGGAAGGCAGTCCTGGTCTGGTGACAAACAGATCCTGTGGAGCTGCAGCACCGTCTCTGCAGACCCTCTGTGTCACTTATTAATTGCACTTATTCAAACACAACATCAACAGTTCTTTACTTCCACGCGTCAACGTGTCACCGAGTCCAACTCCCTCCTTCTCGTGGGGACTTCGGGGGACTATTTATGCTCTATGCAACAAGATGCTCCCTCTCTCTCTCTTTCTCTCTCTCGCACAAACTCTCTCTCTCTCTTTCTCTGTCTCACTATTGCTTTGCTCCTGCAGAAGCAGCCCGGGTGAGGGAGTGAGGCAACAGATCACTTCGAGGCTCGGAGGGCAAGACTGATCTGATGCCTCTATCAAGTCTCTGTCAGCATGTCTTAAAGAAGTCAGCCGCTTTTACGCACACACGCCGCCGTGTGGTTCTGGAAGTTGACAGCCTCAGTACCTGTCAAACCACGTCGTGAAGTCCAACAGCTCCTGTTCCTCGGAGCTCAGAGGCTCATAGCCGCCTTCATCTGATGAGTAGGTGGACTGAGGTGACTCCGGGTCTGCGGAGTAGCTGTTGGACAGTGTCGGGGATGGAAGTCCGCACTGGAAAGCAGCAGACACCGCGTCATGTTCGTCAAGAAGTTGCTGCAGAGCCCTGATGTACTCCACCGCAGACCTCAGGGTCTCCACTTTGCTCATCTTCTTGTTGGCGGCGCCGTTTGGCACATGCTGACGCAGCGTCTGGAAGCCCATGTTGACCTGCTTGACCCGGTTCCTCTCTCTTTCGTTCCGCCTGGCCACGGCCACGGGCTGCTGCTGGGGGATGGAGTAGCCGAGGCCGTTGAAGCTCAGGCGCCGCTTGCAGCGCAGGAGCTCCGGCGAGCTGGAGCGCTGTCTCTTCAGCACCTTGGCTTTGCTCTGGAAACCTGCGGCGCCGGCGTTGGGGTGCACGGCGGGCACCGCGCAGTCCTGGGCCGGGGCGTGCAGGCTGATGCTGGCGCGTCTGTCACTAAGTCCAAAGGTGAATGCGGTCTGCGTGGTGGTGATGGTGGCAGTTTCCATCTCGCTGACAGCTGTTGTCAAGTGACGGACGCAGAGGGGGCGAACAGTTGGACGGGAAGAAGGAAGTGTTTGGCAGTGCACAGCTCTCGTGTCCTTCGCGTGGGGGACCGTGTGGCTAAACTCTAGTCCAAGTCTCTCTTGACTGCTTTACTCCACGAGCCGATCTGACCCAAACTTTGGCAGCACTCCTCTTTTTCAACACGCGCCCCCAACACACACCCCACCCACCCCCTTTTCGGAGGACGCACGCTTCGTGGCGAGGCCCCGCCCCCGCTGTGTGATTCTTCTGCACGCCGACTCCCCCGGGCCAGGCGCGTGGCTCCGGGAGCTCAATAAACAATCCCGAGCTTTCACTGCGCCGGGAGCACGCGCTGGGCTCATTTACATTCCAATGTCTCTAACTTGAAGGCCCATTGGTCGATTCAAACGGCCTGCAACCGTGCGAAAAGAAAGAAAGGGGAGAAGGAGAAGGAAGAGAAAAAAAAGACAGAGACAGAAGAAAAAGAAGAGAGAGAATGAAAAAGTGAATGGTTTGCTTCTTTGAAATGCCTTTTGAATTTGACAATGTACCCCTGGCAAGTCTTCAAATTATCAGTCTTCCCCCCTCGGCCATCTTTCTCCTCCAGTTCTTTCACAATCGCAAATACCAAGGACGCTCTCCGCTGTATCCAGGCTACAGCTTTACAGAGCAAAATAAATTGCAAGCGTGTCTCCGAGCACAATAATTGGCAATTATAAAGCTCGCGTAGGGAGTCGATTCATGCAAAGTAAACATCATGATTATGATCTGGAGGCGTCCGAGAGCGCAAATCACTGTTAGCGCACAACTTTGCGCTCTGCACGTCCACTTTGGTCGCACTTGATCGACAGGTTGTTGCTGTAAAGTCGAATCTAACGCAGCTCTCAGTGTCCTATAAAATTATTTATCTTGTGTTATTGTGTTATATATATATATATATATATATATATATATATATATATATGTATATATATATATATATATATATATATATATATATATATATATATATATATATATATATATATATATATACATATATATATATATACACACACACACATATATATATATATATATATGTATATATATATATATATATATATATATATATATATATATATATATATATATATATATATATATACATATATATATATATATGCATTATATTTATTATTTTTGCGCGCTTGGGGACCAAAAGAGTCTTTACGCACTGACGCACGGATGCAGCATTTCAGCACCACACCTGCCTGGACAGTCGAACTCAACCTCCACATGTGTGCTTTGTCCATTTAAGTCGAAACATGTTTGTTTTATCTCTAGCTCTAGGTTTAGTCAGCACTGTCAGACATCTAAATACACTACGCTTTAAAACTCTCCTTTACAGCAAACTAACAGAAGTCAGCACAGAAACACGAGGACCGTTACTCGAAGAATAAAACTTGGACACTTGCGGCCTCTGGCGGTGAAAAATTGCAACTACCTCCTTCAGCTGAGATTTGCTCGTGTTTTGTCACAGAGAAAGGGGTATTCCCTGACAATATATATTTATATATTGGGCCAATATACAAATGAGGGAGTTTTGAAGTCCATGGGATATATCTTAGATATATTTTTATAGGAAGCAAAAAACAAAAACAAAAAAAATAATGTCTTTTATGTTCATTTTGATCATGTCTTTACAAATTCCATAATTATTTATTATGGAAACAATCACTTAATAAAAATGGCTGGACATCAATAAAATGTCAACTAAATAACCATCCGAATTTAACAACAACTACCTTCTAATTGGCTAAACAATAATATAATGAGCTCATTCAAAAATAGTTTTGTGTTCTTTTTATTAAGTAGAGATAATCACAACAGATATTTCTTTTTTGGCAATATATCAAATTTTATCTGGAAAATAACAAATTGTATCACTTTCAATTAAGTTACCCATTACAAAAATACCTCTCAAGGAAGTGTGTTAATTCCAAAAACTGCTCCACATGATGTCATTTCCCTCTGAAGAAAAGACTGGTAAGACTCCAAGGCTTTTTGAGTTATTTAATATAAAGTAGTGTGTGAGTGAAGTGTGGATTTATCGCATGTTAACTGGTTTACTACAATATCTTTATAAAAAACTTTCAAATTCAATTTTACTCAACTGTATTTATAATATTTAGGAGAATCTTTCTGTAAAAATATCATGTGATATTTGGTTATAGGTGGTCACATTGATTTTAGGCCTGAAAACAGCAAAAAATGTCAACTATGATACAAAAAGTCCCGCAACTATATATTGACCGAGTTATTGTTCTTGCTCTAAACTGCTAATTATCTCCAGCCCAGGGAAGTTTGCAAGAAAACATCATACCACAAACACTGACCAGCATTTTAAGTTGGATTATTATTATCCTTTGCACATTTTAAGTTGTTTTCATTACATAATGTGTATTCCTGCATATTCTTAGGTGAAAATTTTGCACAGTCCTGCACATTCTAAATATTTGTATTGCTTTAATTATGATTAAATTATATTTCTAATACCTTGGAGTTGCTTCTCTTTCTGTTTATTTCACACTTAACATTTCTTTTTTTGTCTTTCTGTAAAAAAAATCTACTTGCCAGTGTAATGAAGTCAAATTCCTCCTATCTTCAAAACCTACTTGGCAATAAAACTGATACTGATTCTCATCAGATGTTCAGATGTTCACTAAGGCGCACCAATATTAAACAATCACATTAACTTTGGATCATTTCTGCACCAAACTGTACTACAGTTGCGTCTTAAATAATCGTAGAGGTAAAACTTTCCATCCTTCAAATAACAGCTCAGATGAGTATTTGAAACCTGCCCACAGATGCCAGTGGAACAATACCAGCTCTCAGTTATTCCCCCCAAGTTGTGTTTTGACAAGATGTTTTAAAACCACTTTTCTTCACACCTGAATAAATAACTACATGTCATACTTGTTCAATTCATGACCAAGAAACAACGCTGTCCTTCTCCTTTAGCCAAGGTGAGGTGTGAAGAACACACATTTTGACAGTGAATGCTGTAACAGAGTCAATTTTCTCTCTGTGTGAGTTCCTTGTGTAAGATAATTCAATCGTACAGTACAATAGAGATGCATTGGCATATTTTCACGCTTCTCTGAGTGGCAGTGCATGTTTGGCAATCCCCTCTTTCATCTTCTTGGGTTTCCCCGTCTCCTCCCCTCTCCTCTCCTGGTTTATCTTTGTCAACAGCAGGGGGCGTAAAGTTAAAACTCTTCCAAAACACTCAAGTCAGCATACAGTATGTTGACAGTATCTTACAATGGCTCCCACCCTCATGCTACATCTGAACAATGCACTGTGATAACCAGTGCTGTTGAGGAAGTCTTGATGAAAATAAACTGTACGCTGCATTGTTGCCTTCTCATGTAACAGCTATCATGGAAAACTGCACATTTACTCATTCTATCAGTGGTTTTGTTATTCATTTCAAAGAAAATGTTCCCATTTTCAGGTGAGCACTCTCCTGTTGGAACTTGCAGATTTATTTTGTTATGTTTTGACACAGAGATAGAGTCACTTCCGAACACAGGGCACTGACGAGGCCAGATATTGTGAAATTGCAGAGTGAAGCAACTTAACCGCAAAACTCTACAGAAGGAAAATGCTTTCCTCAAAGGTCATCAGATCTTTGACTCTACTATTTTTGGTGCTTGTTTACAGGAAAATCTCAGTTTTATATTAATCAAGAATGAGACATGAGCATGAGGGAAACCTGTGGCTGATCAAACAAATCTGCAATAGGATGAGTAAATTATGTACACATACTGCATTAGAACATGATAATAAAAGCACTATTTTCATTAAACAAATATTGTTTATATCTCAGACCAAAGTTCATTCAGAAATACAAACACACTCACTGTAGATACCAATATAAATGTCAACCTTATTCTGCGGTAAGGGTGTGTCTGCTTATCGGAAGGTGGCAGGTTCCCTGAAACTCAGGTGGCACAACAACCACCCTTTGTGATTTTTTTCCATTTGAGACACGTGTGACAGTAAGACAGCGTGCGTGTTTCTTCTTGTTCAAAAGAAAGTAAGCTAAAAATAACAAGATGAGAGAGAGAGAGATGAATGAGGAGGAAGACAAGCCAGGATTCCCTGTAAAATTCCCCTTTAAAACCATTACACCCACTCAGTGCAACTTTGTCTTCCAAGGACTTGTTTTCATGTTCGTTTTAGCAAGCTCCCGGCGAGTTATCTGTCTTGCACACTGTGTTGTTACAAAGGAAGACTCGAATCTGCCAAATGGAGGTTGTGTGTTCTGCTGCTTTGTTCCATGACAAAACACTTGGGGGACAACTTGACGCTACTAATATTGCCCCTGCATTCTGAATAACGCAGTGAAATAGGATGTGAACCTTCTGTGTGGTCTCCCAGTAACGAGGCTAGACGCTTCCTCTGTGGCTGCCTTTTACTTTTTTCTACAGGGGCCGTCCACAAAGACTGTAGGAAAAGGGAAGTGCTCCATAAGAGCATGTATCGCTTCCCTATTCCTGAGACATACGCTGGGCTATGCGTGTGGGACCCATACTCCATAAACTGTGATACAATAATGTGCCTTATGGTGAATCGGTGAATAAACAGCAGTCTGGTCAGGAAGTGGTCAGATAGGCTATGTAGAGCACGCCAAGAGAAGTAGCCTCAGTGACCTTCAACTCAGAAAAGCTGACCTTTATGCTGTGATTGTGGGTAAAAGGATGGATAAGGTCCTAAAAGGAGTAGAAGAAGATAATATTTTACAGTTGTTAGTTCCTTCTTAGAGAAGCTACAAAATGCTGACAGTAGAAAAAGGAAATGCTGCCTTGTTTGGATTCAAGTAGAAGAACAACGTGTTGGTTTTTTAGCAATGCAGACTGAAATGTAAGTCATAGAGACATCCCCATTGTACTCTCACTAACTATCTGGTTATAAATATTCTTTCTCAGTCCACACCTGCAAGACTCTGACACTGGAAGTCCCAGAAAACACATGAATAGACTCAAACTGAACACACATCACGGGGCATCAACCGGTGCAATTATTCGTCTAAATTCAAGGGAATTGGGTGGTTTCGTGCGACGCTATTTTAGAGAGCAACGCCTCTCGGTAATGTCAGAACAGGTGGAGCGATTTCTACCCAGAGAAATTACATGGGAGCTGAAAATACTTACAAAATCATCAGCAGACTATTAAAAAATGCAACTGCATGACGTGACGTAACCAAAAACTAATCTCACTTTGTCACAATATATCTATAGTTGCCTCTTTCTACTCACAAGCATCAAATACAAGTGCCTTGCATCACACTGCATATATTATAAGCCGAAGTAATCAGTATTTTTTCTGTTATATGGCATCTATAATGTGTAACAAGCTCTTTTGCTTTCATGGGTGGAGAAAATTTTAAACACCTCGTGGAGGATTTTATTTCTTTGACATGATTCAACACCTGCATATGGTGAGTCTGAAACTGTAGAGCCGGTTTTGAAGAATGCAGAAACATATAATGTAACAACGTTAAATATAGAGGGATGCCCTGTATGCATTTGAGTATTTGACATCTATTCATGATAAAATCCTTCTGAATTCCATTACTGGTTAATTATTAATCAGAGTTTATTTGTATAGCATTTTTGTTAATGTAAATATAATGTAACACAATGGAAGCTTTCTGCTAAATGCAAGGCAATACCTTTGCTTTAGTTGGGGAAAACAAAAAAACCTGAACGCCACATGACGAAATGTAGATGACACAATGATGCAATACGAGAGATGAAACCCTATCAGCAAATAACAACTTTCAGTTTCTCTGTTATTTCCCGAACAGAGAAAATTCCACTCCTCCAACAACACTCCTCCTGCATCCGGCCTGCAGGGTGAGGGTGTCTTGGATTTATCAGCTGTGAGCAGCACAACCACCCCTTTAATGCTGCGTGTCAGCATGCCAGGTCTTCCTTGACAGTGAATCAAGCTCACCCTGCTGTGTCACAAGCAGCTGCGCCCTCCCACTGAGGAGGAGGAATCAAAATCTCACATGATGTCAGTGTGCGGTGAGGCTTTTATAAATGCAGCCAGAGTGCACTGAGAGACCAGATCAGCTACACTGCCGAGAGT
The DNA here is from genome assembly GCF_022539595.1 of Amphiprion ocellaris. Taxonomy (NCBI): domain Eukaryota; kingdom Metazoa; phylum Chordata; class Actinopteri; family Pomacentridae; genus Amphiprion; species Amphiprion ocellaris. Next base: position 6,298,243 of record NC_072768.1, read on the forward strand.
CAAACCAACACTGTGAGATGCAGAGGTAGGAAGAAACACATCCTGTTCTTGTTTTTCTACTCTGTGCATATTGAATAGATCATTGCAATGCTACTTTATTTTGTCAGGAGTGTATTGTGACTAAGAACTTAGCTAGTTTTCTACAATGCACTGAAAAAGTCCACTAAAGTGTGCATGTTGACGATTCCATTTCTGTGTGCTCACTGCTCTGTAGCTTTCACCAGGTTTTTTTTTTTTGTGTTTACATGTGGTTAAGCTGCTTGTCTCCATTTCCCCTGTCTCGTCCTGCGAAGCGTTTCATTAAAGACCAGCCCTGATCTGTCTGTGTTTCCCTGCAGCCCTCCCAAGCCTCAGTTTGCCAGATGGCTCATAGAGCAAGTGGGGACGGGCCAATACACAGGCCTGTGCTTTGTGGGTCAGAACAAGTTCAGGGTGCCGTGGAAGCACAATTCCAGAAAGGACTGCAATGATGAGGACAGCAAAATATTCCGGGTGAGTTAAATGGCCAAGTGAACTTGTCACTGTAGCACCAGTGTGGTGAGATACAGTGTTGATGGCTTTGTTGACCTTTGTATTGAAATCCTAGTTATTAATTTACAAAAGGTAAAGGGACAATTAAGTATGTGCTACAAATACCCTAACAGGAATGGCACAACGGGGTCATTCCTTAATTTCCTTATTGCCTGACTGCTGATGTTCTGCAGGTGCCAGGTGGTGTTTGAGGCAATTATAGCATTCCAATTCTAGCAGTGGCATTTCCACTTTCCTGTTGCAATACCACACTGAAAACAGAACAAAGAAGACATACTAAAATAAATGTCCAGATAGTTTTTTTCAGCTGAAATAGCAACAGAGAAATGTAGTAATTTTCTCCCATGAAAGTATTTTGTTTTTGAACATATGAAGACTTGAACAGTGCATCCACATAATTCATTTATGATGCAATTTGTTTTTGTCAAATAATATTAGTTCTAAGTTTGTGAGTGACAGTAGTAAAGAAATTCCCACTTAAGGGTCAGCAGATCGTCAACATTTTTGCAGCCTATTACATTTTATACTGTAGTACTTGTTATGTACATGGATTGCAAAGTGTGCTACAAATGATGAATGTAAACCCTAAGCAGTTTCTGGACATGTTTTGCACATTTTTAGTCACTGTTGGCTCATTTTTCACTAGAATATAAAGTCCAGCAACCTCTATGGAAAAAGCACAACCATAAGCAGAAATAGAGAGGACTCAGAAATGTCTTTTGCAGTTCTGATGCAATAACAATGTGGAGAATAGCACACTGACCTATTTTTTTCAAATGAGACATATTGAATAAATAGTAAAAAAAATCACAATTTTAAGCTTAGATGTGGTGAATTTTCCAGAAAGAATGACACACTACACATCAGTGTGTCATTCTGCCGAATTGCTGGTGGATTTGTGGGTTCAGGTGGTAAAAGTCTGTAAAGTATGAGGAACTTCTGATATTTGGAGCACTTAGTGAAGCAAAAAGCTATAATTCCATTTAAAATTAGGACAAATCTGCAACTTACAAAATGCAATTACTCATCTGTACTGAAGTTTCGTTTTGGGTTAATACAGTAACTGTCTTTATGTTCAAACTTGTGTGCATTTGCCTCACAGGCCTGGGCAGTAGCGAGTGGAAAAATTAATGAGTTCCCCACTGAAAAGGCCAGGTGGAAAACCAACTTCCGTTGTGCTCTGAACAACCTTTCACGCTTCAAGATGGTTCAAGATAATTCCAAGAATTCTGACGACCCTCATAAAATCTATGAGATCATCAACACTGAGTGTAAGATACTTGTCACTTACTGCAGGCCTTCCAGTTTAGACCCATTTTGAAATTAAATGCAAGACAATGTTGCTCTGCTTCTTCATCTGCAGATAACTATGAAGATCTGCCAACACAGAACTCTCAGGAGGATTCTGACATGATTCCAGATATCTTCGCTCCAGCAGAGTACTTCCCCTCAGGAAATGAGGTGCAGCATTGCCTACACTGCACTTTCACTTCTGTTAATTGGTTTAATATGACAAAGTTTGTTTCTGTGATGTTTGCTTCCCTTCAATACTTGTTTAATGCTGAAATGCTTTTTTTCTCCAAACAGTGCAATTTTCTGAACAATTTCAAGGCCTTGGATCTCGACAGCCAACCAGCAGGTAAAATTTGCATAGAAACTTTGTAGTCATAGAATATGATCCTCTTTATTTGTTTATAGTTCTATGTGGTCCATTAAAAAGGTCAAGGGTAATTCAATCTGACTTTTATTGCAAAACAGAGGAGCAACCGTGGGCAGAGAACTACGTCCCGCATGTTCCAGTTGTCCTTGAAAACTACCCAGCTGCAGCTGAGAACCACCCACAGCTTTTGCCAGAGCAGCCGACCTACTACGAGAGTATGTTCAGGCAAATTAGCTTTCCTCAAATGGGATGCTCCATTACGAAAATACTTGCAAATGATTATCCGGGAGGAAGGGATCTTTTACAGATTGTTTAACTCTTTTTACAGTAAACCCTGCCCCAGTCATCAGTTCACCCCCGCAGCCGAGCATTTACGACCTGGAGATCTCAATCCACTACAGGAAAAGAGAAATGCTTAAGATGACGTTGAGCACCGCCCGGCTCCAACTCCACTACCACCATGAGGCCCCAGAGTTCAACGCCCATCAGATCTGTTTCCCCTCCACTGAGGGTCTGCTGGACCACAAACAGGTACATCAGTACAACAGCTGTGCATATGATGAGGTTTAAAGACAAAAAAAAACTTTGTGAAACGCTGACAAACTTTCAACAAAGCATCTCTGAACGGTTTGTCTCACTTGCTTTGGCCAGTTTTGCTCAACTCAGTGTGTTTCCTGCAGGTAACCATTTGATTGACATTCAGTTAGAAAAAGCACCAACAACAAAACAAAAGCAAAAGACAGAATACTGATACTTTCCATAGGTGAGGGATATAGGCAAGTCTAAAGCAGTTTTTAACAAATGCTTATATCATCATGTGATGTGTCACTATGAGCACTTTAGCTGTCAAGGAAGGCCGTGAAAACTTTACAATTTGTTCCTCCACAAAGAACTTCTGTAAGCAGGAATTCACAGGTTTTGTTACTGCAAAAGAATCTTTCAAAACTTAACAAGTGGATAAAATGGAATATGTAGAATTACAAAGGTCACAGTTATAGTTAACTGTATCCTGCAATAATGTCCTTTGGGAGATGTATATGGGTGGGTGTGTTGGTTGGTGGTGTAAGACCGGAAGGGTGCTCCCATTGTGCCACCTCCTTGTAAACAAATAAATCACCTACTGATTACAGCAAGGTTTTATTTGCACCCATGAGATTTCTTCTATCAGCTCTGTGTAGTGCTATAATGCCAATGAAAGTTGTAAAATCTATATCAACAACAGGAGGCCTAGCTGCTCCTTTAAACTGTCTCAATGACATTAACTGTCGGATGGCTCAGAACCTTCTTCAGACAAATCTAAATCTGAAGTATTACTTTTTAACCCTCCAAACGTACACAGCAGTCTCACCGCTAATAACCTCGGTCCATTATCCACCAACACAAAGTTCGTTGCCAGAAATCTCTGCGTTTTACTTGCCCAGACCTCAGTTTTACTCCCCACATCAAAAAAGTTATCCAATCTTGCTGCCTCCAAATCAGAACAATCTCCAGGATTAAGTCGAAGCTCAAAAACCCAGACCTGGACAAACGTGTCCAACCACTCCTGTTCTCTTGTATTCATTATTGTAACTCCCTCCTTTCTGGCATTCCTGACAAGCTCATCTGTTGCCTCCAACGTGTCCAAAACACAACAGCGCGGCTTCTTACCGGTTTTAACAGATGACATCACATCACACCCATCCTGGCTTCCCTCCCTGTTCGTTTTAGAGTTGATTTTAAGATTTTACTGATCATTTCTAAAGTTTGCCATGGTCTCATCCCAAGCTACATTTATGATCTGTTGACCCCGTATGAGCCTGCTCACAGCCTTAGATCCTCAGGTGGATCCTTCTGGCCGTTCCAAAGTCGAGGCTTAAATCTAAAGGTGACCAAGCTTTCTCCATCAGGACCTTGACTTTGGAACGACCTGTCAGAGGAGATGAGGCTTGTAGACTCAGTAACTTCTTTTAAATCACTTCTGAAAACCCAATTTTACAGATCTGCTTTTATGTGAGGTTTAATTTTATCTTTAATTAGTTTTAGTGTTTTATTCTGTATTATGTCCTGTTTATTTTCAATGCTCTCCCTTGTTTTGTTTTACATTTAGCTGCCTGGTTCTTTGGTGTGATGTCGTCTAATTCTTTAATTCTCTTTGATTTTTAATTAATTTCCAACTTTAACCCTCCATCTTATTCTTTAATTTTTAAACTGCCTAGTTCCTTTGTTTATTATGATTGCTAGTCTAGCTTATTATTCAATTTACTTATATTTTTTACTATTTATTTTAATTGACTGCTCTGACTTGTCTCCTATATCTTGTTTGTCTGTGTTGCATGTTTTAACTGTCAAAGCACTTTGTGAACATTGTTCTTCAGGGTGCTATATAAACAAAGTTATTATTATCAATATTATTAACATGCAGTAACAATGCAATGAATATCAGACTATTTGCTGGAGGATTTCTCACAAATTTTATACACAATACTCTGCTGTACATGCTGTGTGTGACAAAGCTCATTTCACGTGAGTTCTTCTAATCACATCCTTTTTTTTTTTTTTTTTAAACACCAGATTGATTACACTAACCGCATACTGAACAGCATCCAGAGAGGTTTGCTCCTGGAAGTACGAGACACTGGTATCTATGCCTGGAGGCAGGACAGATGCCATGTGTTTGCAAGCAACAGCGACCCTAGCAAGGCTCATCCAAACCCAACAAAGCTGCCCCAAAACACCATGGTGGAGCTGCTCAGCTTTGAGAAGTATGCAAACGGTAGGTGTGGATCTCTGGTTCATCAATGCATATAAAACTATCATTTGTAACTGCTACTTTTTTGAAGTTTACACTGAAACAAATGGTTCCATCTCTATCCATTTCAGAGCTTCGAGAGTTTAAGGAGAACCATGGTGGCTCTCCAAACTACACCATCAACATGTGCTTTGGAGAGAAGTTCCCTGATGGAAAACCGTTGGAGAAGAAGCTTATTACAGTGAAGGTACTGCTCAGTCCTGCCTTTTCTATGCTTCATCTTAAAAGATATGTGCAATATAAGTTGAGGCTGTTCTGCAGTTCTAAAGTTTAGGAAAATCTTGCTCTTGTCACTCCTGCAGGTGGTTCCTTTAATCTGCCGACACTTTCACGAGATGGCCCAGATGGAGGGGGCTTCATCTCTTCATAGCGCCAACATCAGCCTACAGATCTCACACAACAGCTTCATGGATCTCATCAACTCTTTATTTACTCTGCCCACGGGCGTAGAGCCACTGCAGGCTGTGGAAACCTCATTCCTTGATCAAATGTAAAATATTACAACTACTTACAGGGTGTACTACATCCTGCTCTACTCCAAAACTGCAAAAAAAAAAAAAAAGACAATCCAGTGATCTGCTGAAGTTATTACTGTAGTTAAAGTAAATCTATGTAACTCCATCCTGGTGTTTTTCATCATCTCCTTTTCAGTCATAAAACTGACAATTCTATCACTACATAGGTGCAAATGAGCTCCTCTACTATCAAACTATCAAACAATTATTGTGAATGTCAAATTATCTTATAATATAAATGTATGGTTCAGTTCATATTATCTACATGTACTTTAAAAAAAAAATCATGTGTAACATGATAAATCCGTTCTAACATGTTAAGTTTTGGCTTATTGATCACGTATTTGTATATAGTTATTTTACTTTTTATTTTTAATGTGTCATACAGTCACAGGCTATATGTGCGTTGTAATTATTGTTTTACACTTTTTTCTACTCTGCAGGTCGTCTTGCACTTTTAATACTGAATAAACATAACTGGCATTACCCAGAGGACTGTCTTCATTCATTACCACTGTGTTAAAATGCATTAAATCATTAATGCTGGTAAGTTTTATACAGAGATCTCATAATAGTTAATTTTTTTGGTATAATCTACAATGAGCGATGGATACAACAGTGTGAAAATATTCCAATAAAGGTCCTACTTAAACATAACAGAAATACAAAAGTAACAGCAGCAAAATATAGTTAAAAACACAAGACATTGTTAGATTATTAATACTGAGGTATCAGCATATAAGAAACATTTTCCCGTTTGTAGCTGATGGAGGTGGAGTATTTTGCTACTGGGTTCTGATACACAAATCTGTTCTCAGTTTTAGGAGTTTTTCTCTAGTATTTGATTTTTTATGAGATATTGGATAATACCATGTTGGAGGTTTAGGGGGAAAAATACTGGAAAAAAATGATTTCATCTTTAATTATCCATCATGTAAAATCTTCATTTTACAAGTAAATAAAGTTGCCAAATAAAGGTAGTACAGTAGATATAGAAATAGAATACTGTCCTCTGAAATTTAGGGGAGTGAAAGTGGAAAGTCGCATAAAATGTGAATACTTAAAAGTGCAGATATCTAAAAATAGTATAATAGTATAGAGTAAATTTACTCATTCACTTACCACAACTGGTTTAAAGCCAAATGACAACATTAAGGTTCATGAATTTCTCCATGCCGTCTCCCACTGATGCTCCATTATCCTAACCAAAAAGAAACGTATACAAAGATCTGCAGCACCAACCATGCATAAATTCTCATATGTTCAGATGTTACCACTTCAAGGTCCATGTATTTAGAACAGAAATATGAAAAAACAGGACAGAATGTGAACGAGTATGTAAATTAAACGGAGACAAACCCCGACTTATTCTCAGTGATTTATTGTTTGTGTTCCCTCTTCGAAACACCTGGCCTGTTTGATCAAGTAAATACAGAAAAAAACACATTCACATACATTCAGATAACATGAGCACCTATTTTTCAGATTCTTCTTCCATTCCAAGTCCTTGGCTTTACAAAGCCCAATTTAACATGAATGACAAAGTACAAGGCAAGTCCAACCGTCAAGCTAATCCTTCTTTAACGTGGGCAAACAAAGCCGCTCAGACAAAAAAATGGAGCAGGAATTGGTTTTTCAATATTTTTGTTAGAGAAAGCAATATAGAGTAGTAAAGACTATAATTAAGAGTAAAGTTTCAGTGAAAGACACAATGTCAACGCAGTTATATCACGGTTGTAATTACTACAGAAGGTTCCTTCGCTGTTCTGAACTAAAGGCATGTGTTTACTCCCATTATACCTACTCTGTAGAATGTTGTGGCTTGTGACATGCACACTAATGCTGGAAGTCAGTTTTAATGAAGAAAACATGTAGTTTGATTAATTTTTCAATCAATATGTGAGTATTACAAACAGGTTTGAGAAACTGTGGAAGAAAGGGAAATGAGAGAGAGGCCAACAGCTGTGAGAAAATGGTTTGATCAATAATTAGGACCTGTCAGCACACTCAGTGCTCGGAGTGAAGCAGTTTGTGGCTGAGAAACGAATCACAGTACTTGACTACACTCCCTAAATATCTAGCATCATGCCGCTTTTTTCCTCTCCCTAAAATCGAGTCTGCACATAAGGGAACCTGTTTCAAGTGTGTTCCAGAAGTGAAAACAAAAAGCAAATGGAAAACAAACAGAGAGAGAGTAGCAGCAGAGTTTTCTTCATTAAAAATGAATGGCATTAATCTAATTATTTACCAACCACACCTCACATATAGCCTAAAATCTGATCTCACTAAATCATAAAATGATGCCAGTAAAGTTAGCGTAATATTAACAAAAATTTAATACAAAAAGGAAAACATAACTTTGTAGTTAAAATACTGAACATGACACAACCAGGCTGGACAGTGACAAAATCTGGACAGCAATTTTGCAAGACAATGGGGGCTGAAACTCTGCCTTTGATATTGGAAGTTTATAGTTTAATCCCTCCAAAGTAAAACCTATATTACCTCTGTGGAATTGTAGTCTCCTCCCTTTAAAAACAGGGAACCCAAACAAATTTAGTCTCACCTATTCAAGGAAATGGTGCTTCTTTTTCTTTTTTTAAACCGTGTTATTGTAAATTTTACTCTTCTGGCACAAAAACAAAATACTTCACTCTAAAACCTGCTTTCCTACATTTCTGTCATAGGTTGAAAAAAAATAATGCTGACATTAATTTTTTAAGAACAAAACAAGTGACTTCAGAAAATAGGCTGAATTTACCTGGAGTGTATTGGACTAGATTTAGTTCTTTATACACGGATGTTAGCGATGTGGAAGACAAAAAAACACAAGCTTTTAAATACAAAACATAAATCAATCAACTCTAAACTACAAACCATTTATGCCAGTCATTCGCAACAGGCAGCACAGATGAAAGGAACTTAAAGGTGGACATGATATATCAAATCTATATTATTTACAACCAATCTAAAATTGTTTCATTACGGATAGATTTTCTACAAAAATTGCATAACAGTGTCTTTCCTTAATGTGGCAAAATTTCTCAATATGCATACTCTGCATACTTTTACCACTTCTTAACTGACAAGATGAGTTTTGCCACTGATAAATACCCCTTCCCTCCCACTAAAGAAAAAAATAATAGAAAACTCAAAGCCCACACCACACTGCATCCTCCCTGTTATTTGCTCGTAGAGAAAGCTACCTGATTGAGTTTTGTCTCTTTAAGGCATAGCCTCAAAGTCTCTCATTACGGTTCTGAGCTGTACTGCACAAAAAGTGACAGTCCACGCAAAAGACACCAATAGGTGCAGTTCAAGTCATCAGTGGAGTAAGTTTGTCCTCAAAATGTTATTAAGATAGAAAGTTTGACATGATAGAAAATGTTCCATCTTGAAACTGTGAGCAAATCTTAGTTTACCATTTACACTGGATATATGAGATCATGCCCAGTGGTAGGACAGAAAGTAAAACACAGAATAGCATATGAACAACGGTTTAATGTGGGTGTGTCTGTCCTCGCCTGTAGTTCCTGCCCCCTCATGGACTGTCAGAGATTTGCATTGGCTCAGTCTGTACCTCCTGCACCTTCCCTGAATCCTCTCCTTTTTTATGTTTCCTAGCATGTTTGTATTTGTCCACGTATGCCTTAACCAGATTTCCCACTTTCACCGGGTTGATTTCCCCACTCTTGCTGTGGCACACCTGGTGACCAGGAACACAAGATTAATTACATTCAGTGAACTGATGACCTGAGACGATAAGAAATGCCTTAGTCACTCCTCCTGAGAAAATAAAAAACCTTACCAGTTTCAGTTTTACTTACCTTCTGGACAGCTTTACGTAGAATCTCCTTGTATTCATCCTTGTTGATGTCTCTCCTCTGATAGAAAGGCTTGATAGCTAGCTTTACCTCCTCAATAGCTCGCTCCTGCATATGCAGCTTTTTTAAATACTGCTGACAGAAGAAAAGCATCAACTATGTCAAGATTTGAATTTCACACACAGTAACTGCAAAACAGAAGGCAGGAGTTAAAATTAAATATTCATTTGAAACTAAAGTGTGGTATCACACACTCCACACACTAAATTTGAAGCTAAAACATTTAAATGCTGTAATCACCTTGTCTTTCCTCGATAAATCCCCTTCCTCGCCCTCTCCTTGCCCAGTGGATGATAACTCCCCAGGATGCACGCCATCAGATTTAGAGGACGTACTGAGCGAAACAACAGCAGCAACCTTCTTGGGGGCGTCACAGACGGCTCCAGTGATGTCCTGTGAAAGTCGAGGAAGCTTACACATCAATCAACAATTCGAAACCAAAAGCTAGTCCATTCATTATTGCAAAAGACAAAGAAAAATATTGAAGCTCTGAAGTAATTTAGGCATTGTGCAATCATGGTTGTACATTTACAATGAATTAAAAATTTACAATGATCCATAATTAAACTACATTTGGAAATATGACACTATTTGTGGTCAAATACATTAATAACAGCATTTGCTTGTGTGTAGTGAATATAAAGTGTGCAGTGTGCATAATGTGCATATTACATATCATAGATGCATATAATGATATATAGACAAGTAGGTCCAAACCACTAGTGTTAGGATCTTTAAAGTCTCCAATGATATGATGACTTACCATAGAATTAGTGACTACATTTACTGTGAAGACAAAGTCTCACTTTCGTTTAGCCTGAAAATGCCTCAGTATCAGTTTTAGTTTCTACCACGTGACTTTCCTCTGACTTGCTCATTCTGGATCAACACTGCCACCCTGTTGACAATACTGACATTACAATGCTTGATGCATTTGTAAGAAAAACGTGCTGTGCCAAGTAGCTCAATCCTACCTGACTGGATGTCTGGACTGCTAAAGATGGTCTGCGAATCCCCTCTTGCTTCAGCTTCAACTTATACAGCGCCACCTCTGTGTCAGAAAAAAAAAAAACACATTTTGTTAAGATTCAGATGTAAAAGACATTTTTGAGCTCTGCTCATACAAAAAAAATCAATGTGTGTGAAGAAACAATCTCATATCAGTTTCAATAAATCACTTCTTTACATTAACCACATTTGTTAGCAGAATCTACTGATAGAATGTGAACAGGGAACAAAGCCAATGTGAAACAATCTAGTGCCAACACTCACTGCTTGCAGATTTTTCTGGTTGAGGTCCCTCAGGCTCCTGTATATTCCACGTGACCCGCTTCACTTGAGTCTTGGATTTCGCTCCCACTAAAGTCAATACAGGCTCTGCCTCATTCTTCCCCTCCATTTCTTCTTTCTCCTGTTTAACAGCTGCTTCACTCCCCTCTGTGTCCTCAGACTTCACATAATCCAGGTTGTCCAGCATCACATCAACATTAAAGTCATCATCAGAGTCCGAGGGTTGCTGAACTTCTTGTTTTACAGGGACAGCCAACTCTACAGTGTTTTGTTGTTTGACAAAGTCAACTGACACTGGACGAGACTGTGAGACTGTGTCCTGGAGGCTGTCTGCTTTAACAGGTGTGGTCATTGTAGAAGATGAGTTGACAGGGAGTAAGCTGCATAACTCTGGGGAACTTGGCTCTGATTTAGTTACAGATATTTCACAAGCCTCAATCTTAATGGAGGCCTTGATTCTGTCATCTATGTTTTTGTTTACTGTCAAACAAGGGGTGTCTGTTTCTTCTTTCTTAATTGGTTTGTCAATAGGACAATCTTCAAACATATCGAGAGATAGTTGCTTTTCTTTCTTAATTTCTTTTGCAGCCTTAATTGGTTTTGTCAGTTCTGTAGATGTGGCCTGGCTGTCTGATCCAAGGTCTTTGCTTTCTTTTTTGACTTTAGAAGCAAAGGAACGGGAGGGAAGCTCCTGCTTATTCACCTTATCTACTTTTCCATCTTGGATGGAGCTTTGAGTAATAGCCTTCTCTTTTTTCTTGTCCTGTAACCGCTTTGTGTCTTTGGAGGATGAAACACATGACCCTGAAGTTTTCTGTGCAGTTTTGGATGACACTTCTTCTTTCCTTCTCTCTCTTGAGTTGGATCTAGACCTGTGTCTCCTTTTATCTTTAGAACGTGATCCCACTTTGTCCCGGGAGGAGACTGAGGGATGCTGTGGTCTGGTGTGATCTTTCCTCCTTTCTCTGGATCTGGACCGGGATTTTGATGGTCCATGCTTACAGTCCTTTGATCTAGATCTGGACCTAGAACGTGACTTTGAATGGGATTTTGAGCGAGAGCGACCACGTCTCTTGTCCTTTGAGACTCGTCTTCTCTCGTGGTCTCTTTCTCTGTCATCATACCTCTCCTTGCTTCTTCGTTTCTGTTTCCTCCTCCTTGAATGCTCCCTGCTGCTAGAGCTAGAACCAGACCTGAAATGACAAACAAAACCCTTCGCTGAAAAAAAAGATGAAGTGGTTCAGGAAAGGTCAAAGTCAAAGACATGGTCATCACATACTCAGTATACAGAACATTCAACCAATTGTTACGTTCACCTGGATCGTCTCCTCCTTGTCTCATCTTTGGATCGTGATCGGGATCGCCGTCTCTTTCTGCGAGATCTATCGGGGGAATTGGGCTGAGAGCTGTCAGAGACTGAACGACCCCTTCTCCTCTCTCTAGATCGTGACCGCCTGGAACTCCTTTCTTTGTCCTTTTCTTTCTGCCTGTCTCCCTGACCTGAGACATGATGATCATCTCTTCTGCCACGGTCTGTTTCTGAACTGCTGGAGTGTTGCTCCTTCAAATCTTTGGAAGTCTTCTTCTTATGGCCCAAATCTCTTAATGGTGACTTGGAACAGGACGGGGATTCTGATTTTGTTTCTTCTTTTTGTTTCTTCTTGGTGGTAGCAGAACTGGATGCTCTGGATGAATCATCCTTATAGTTAGTTACAGCACAGTGTCCATTCTCCTCCTCTTGAGGCTCTCTTTCAGTCTTTAAATGCTCCAGACTCTGATGTGCAGTAGATGTGGCATCTGTGGTCTGTGAATTCAAATAACTCTTTGACTTGTCACCACATCCTTCTAATTCATCTGCATCATCTAACCCTGGTTCTTTTTTAACTTTAGTGTTAAGCAATAGTGTCTGTTTCTCTGTCTTTATGTCTTTTAATCTTGATTCTCTTTCAGCCTTCACACTGAGCTCTGAGCCCCTGACCTCTTGTGATATGGTTTCCTGAGCTCTCCTTGGTTCTTCCTGTGACACCTCAGTCTCCTGTGTTTCAGTTTTTACCTGTACCAGGTCCTGTTGAGTTTGCACTAAGCCCTCTTTCTTTCCTAAACTAGAGGACTTCCTCTCATTGGTGACTTGTCGAGAGCTGCTATCTAAGCTTGTGCTCTCGGCTTCATCGCCTGAGCTGCTTGAATCAGACAGAGTGGGATTAAAGGGATCGTACATATTATTTTCCTGCTCCTTACCGACCGGCGTACGTGATGCCAGCAGCATTTGTTTATCTCTGTGCAACTGTCTCTTTCTTGCTTCATCTTCCTTTTTTCTCCAGTTTTCCTGCATAGTGTTTCCACTAGCAGGGGATGATGCAATGTTTAGCCGCCTTGAATGCCAGGAGTTTCCACTGGAGTTAATACGGAAGCTCACTGTTGATGAAGACGAGGAAGATGAGGAATATCGAGACTGGCTGGCAAGAGAGCCAGTGGAAGAGGAAGAAGAAGCGAAAGAGTTGGAGAAGGCAGATGACGAGCTTGCTCCATCAGACCTATGCCTCTGGGTCTGACCGTCAGATTGGCCCTTTTGCTGGTCTACACTTTGCTGCCTTCCTTTGTCCCCAGCAAGGCTGTTCATGCTTGTTTCAGGCATGCCGTAACCATTGCTACCAATGACAGAATGGCTGCTACTTCCCCTACTGCTACTATCTCTATTACTACCACTTTGACTAGTACCACCAGTTGTGACACTGCAACCCTCCCTTTTTATTTTTGGTATCCTAGGAAGCACAGACACACCTACCCACATGGGCTTTGTAGGTGCTTTTTTAGGTTGGGATTGTGATGGAGCCATTCCCTTGCTCTTAGAACTGGAGTCTGGGGAAGGGTGGACGGAAGAGGAGGTGGCTTCCCTGCGGGCTTCAACTCCATTGATTCCCCAGGGACTAGGAGTGGTGGTGGGTCTGCTTGGACGAGACGGATGCAAGCTTGGATGTCCTCTGGGTGGCAAATCAGAATGAGGAGGTGGTGGAGTGTGGTTGGCTGAGGAGGCCATAAAGGGGGGTAAGTGAGACGAACTCTGTGATAAAGGTCTGTTCATAGAGCTACAGGAGGATCCTGGCAGATCTCCATTATGGTGGAGAGGAAGAGAAGTGTCTCCTTGGTTAGGTGACATCCCCGGGTGGTGGAGGGTGCTGGTATCTCCTGAGCTACTGTTTTTGCTGCAACCTGGCATTAATGTGGATGGCATCACTGTAACAGAAATAAATGTATCAACACGAAGCATAGATAGAGCAGTGGAGTATTACAGCACTTTAGTTTGCTTCCTCAGAAAAAAAAAAAATCTTAAGGGCAGTTTAGATAGTTATCTAAATGCAAGATTCAACCATATGGCCGATATCCTGTAACACATTACTATGACGGTATTTATTTTAATAGTAATTACTAATGATAATGACTAGTGACATTTAATTAGAACAGCAATCACACTATCTCCATTCTGATGTTTGTGGTTGTTGTACATGCCTTAATAACCATTATTCAGGTTGTAAAATAAATTGAAAACAAATGCAAGATTAAAAATTACAGTTTGTATATGGAATATGTACTAAATCAAAATAAATAATACATTTTCTCGTGATGCCATCAGAGTCGGCACACATAGACACAGTATACTGCTCAAAGTAGCTATTTAGAGCAACACTTCATGGTGTTGGGGAAACCAAGAAATAGGAATTGATGATAGCAACAGACTCAGTGACTCACATTCAGCTGTGAATAATTCATTGCCCATGTGGGAGAACACAAGAAGCACTGCTGGACTCTTGTATTGCAAAATTGAAGACAGTTTAAAGCTTCATATTCACTAGTTGCAGTTTTTGGGCTTAATGTAAATTATTCTATTAAAACAGTAACGATTAATTTTCAAACTAAGCTAAGACAAAGTCGCATCTCAAATCATACCTACAACATATCTAAATATCACTTTTAAGACTGTTTTTTATAAATGTGCCACTCACACTTACTTGGCTTTGTAGCTTTAAGCGAACCGTCTCGATTAATGACGACATCAGAGCTGTCCATCAAGAGCATGCTTTGTCCTGATAGGATGCTGCCCAGCAGATCAGGCACAGGAGTTGCCTCCACAACATCCGCTGAACGGGGGACATCCAAACCCCTCCTGGTAGAACACAGCAAACTTTTATTGAGATTTCTTTACAACAGTGGTTCCATCTTTTTTAAGTGTTGTTTTTCTGTTTTGGAATTTGTTTTTCTCTGTTTAGTTATGTTAGATTTCAGTATGGTGTTTATTTTGTTTTTCAACATTTCTTTTCTGTCACTTAAATAATATTCAATTACTTTGTTTTGATTCTCATATTGACCTTTTTTTTTGCGTTGGGGGTGAGACGGTGAAGATTGGAAATAACTGCTGTTTTCACTTTGGGTAACAAAAAAAATACATTCTTCACTTTTTATTTTTTCTTCAGTTAGCTGTGTCTACATTAGCTGATTTTAAGGAATTATGGGACTAGGCCAATAAAAAACCCTGCATTCTTCAACTACGCTGCAGTAAATTTTGACAATGTTTGACAATTTTAAGACAGGTTTTGCACAGCAATTAATTTGTTCTGTATCAGCTGTACTGCTAAGGTTGATTTCTGTATGTGTGTGTTCATTCATGCATATGCAGTGACATAACAGCAGACACAAAAAGATACCTTCATGGATTGATGAGCAAAGTCAAAGCGCATGTTAACACAATGAGCTATAAATCTATGCTGGAACACAATCAGTTTGATTTTAGAAAATGTTCTCTGTGAGCAAAAAGGTGTTACCTGGAAAGGCTTGCAGTGACTGGCCGAGCCACAGGCTGGTGAGAGCGAAGAGCAGAGCGAGAGATCCCTCGTCTCTTGGCCTCCAACAGTGATGTGACGTGGGCCTGCTGCTCATCCTCTTCACTGGTCAAGTCAATACCATAAGTCATAACAATAATGCACTGCTTAATAATTAATACTGAAAATTCTCAGTGACATAACGCATTGAAACATATATGAACACTACCCACACAGGCTATAAATAAAATAAATCTTAACTAGCTCATGTTATGTATATTTTATGTTCGGTTCATTTGAAACTGAAGTCACCAAACTGTATAATTTCATGTTTTCAAAAATGTTTCAGTAAAAAGATTTAAAATATAATGGCTTAAAACGACAATCACTTCACGGTTACCATGATAAGGCTCTTTAACTATTTAAATATTCGCAACATACAACAGACATACGTACACAATGTATTTGCAACATACATCTGTACTGTGTGACATCAAAGCACAATACACATTGGGTTAAGGGAAGTTCAGTAGATGGATATGTCAAATAAATGAATAGTTTAGGAGCATTTTGCACAATCAGATGATCAAAAGTCTTCTTACCGATCCACAAAAGGATCCAGGTCAAACGGATCTCCATAGATAGAGAGAGATGCAGCTCCTATGTCAGCGCGCATGTTGCTTAGCGTGTGCTCTGACGGCCGGTATACTGTTGGAAGTGAAGAGCTCTTCTTGTCTTTTACAATTCCAAGATTATTAGCAATGCGGCTTCGAGCAGTGAGTTTCTTTTTCAACATCTAGTAGAGAAACATGGACATAGAGTTCAAATAGAGAGAACCATGTTATATAAATACAAGCGAAAACAGCTTTACGTCGTAGAAATTCAGTGTTAAACACAGTGATCACAACAATTTACTCACCATTTTTTTCTTGGATTTAGTCCTCCTTACTTTCCGTTTCCTCCTTTTGACTCCTGTGGTTGCCGCTTTACCTTTCTTACCACTGGCAGAAGAAGTCTTCTTACTCCTCACCTTTCTGCGCTTTCCTGTTTAATCAAACATAAAAGCCACCCCTCATCACTAACATCACTGTTTAGCACTAAGGGCAATCTCTTACTTCCTTTGTTAAACTAGATCTGCTTATGTGTGTGTTTGCATGTATGCAAACCTCCTTTGGAATTTCGAATGCACTTGTATTTGTGTCTTTACTTACCAGTCTTGCGTCTGCGGCTTGATGGGATACGAGGTGCGAAGTCTCGTATATACACAGATGTGTTGAGTCCAGCCACCACAGCATTAATTGTTTCATCCAGCCAAGTAGACTGCATTAGATATGTGGGAGCCAACTATTATGAAAAAAGTACACATTACTCCACTGGTTTGCGTTTGTATAAACTATTGTAGTGCAAACACAACTCCCAAATATGCACTGCTCCTGAACACACACATTTCAGTCACCAGTCAAACAGAACAAACTTGAAAATTCACACCATGCTGTAATTTCTGAGGTCAGTAGTAACTTAAGTCTATAACGTTATTAGAATATCTAGTCTGCACATCAAACTTTGTTGAGTATAAAGACACTGATCTGCCAAATCCAAAATTGCACATATAATGTGGAAACGAGTTAGAAAAATAAGCCAGACAGAAGCATCACGGCTCATGCCAAACCTGCGATGTGCGTGCCTGTGTGATGCGATGTCGGTTGACATTAGCTCGAACCCTCTCACTCTGCTGGGTACGGGCGATGGCTCTGGTGGGACCTGCACCACGCGGCTGTGATCGACTTGTGGCAGGACGGGCAGTAGAGGGCAGGCTGTCTGTGTCATTAAGTTCTTCAGCTGAACCTCCTAAGGCAAAAAGATTGAGGCGTCTGACTTGTGGGAGGATGCTTAAGACTGCTAGCGAAGCTAAGATTCTTAACCATGGCCACTTTTGAAACACTGATTTACGTATACAGGGAGTCCTCGGTTTATGACGTCCTCAACCTATGGCGTTTCGCCGATACGTCAGAACTGGTTAAGGGCTGGTTCTCGGTTTACAACGTATAACGTTTTGTCGTTACTGGTTACGTGGAACTAGTTGGTGAGCGGAGCGGATGAATATGATGTCACATGGCGCTATAAGACGGCTTTGTTTAAATTTGCCTGTTGTATGTCACCTTGGATTGCGCTACATTTACTAACTTTTTGCCCTTTATTATGGCTTTATTCTAGCCATCTCCGTGGAAGTGTGATATCATGATGCATGTAACGGCTTTGTTTACATTTTCATCGGAGTTCTGACTTAAGGCGAAAATCGAATTATGTCGATCCTCAGGAACGGAACACCGACATAAGTCGAGGACCTCCTCTATATATTGTTTTCATTTGAATAATATTTTTAGAATCTATTTTCGTTTAAAGACAGATAAATGCTTAAACAATACACTGATCACAAGATTGAACATTTATTTGCAGTCGGTACTGTTTCATCTTGTTTCCAGTAAAGGAAGAAGTTCAAAGTAAAATTGCCAACAACTTAAAGTCTTACTTGAGTTACGGTTGTTGGCTTCACACTCAGGGCAGAACCATTCTTCTACAGGAACAGAGTCAAGCGGAGGCGTGAGGCATTCCATATGATACCTACAAAACAAAAACGCTTTACTGACAAGTTGTAAGCTGAAAAAAGTGTAAAAACTGACTTTCAACACACTAACACAGGTATATTTAGCGCAGTAATATCCATCTCACCCTGCATCACAGCCATCACAGAGCAAGAGGCGGTCCTCCCGGTCACTGCCTCCACACACTTCACAGTTTGTCTGCTCCAGGGTCAAATCTACTGTTTCTTCTTGACCTTCCTTCACAGGCTTCTGGACTGTAATCTGAATAAAGCAATAATCACAAAGCAAACACACATAAGTAATTAATTCACACAGCACAAGTGTATATGGAGTACACTGAATTAAAACTGTTCCACATAAGTTGTGTAAAATTGAACACACTCACCATTTTCTTCACTTTGCCTCCATAACATTTCCTTAGGTATATGCTGTTGAAGGCAATACGGTCTACAGGACACGAGTTTGCATTCTAAATAGAGAAGAAAAAAAAACATACACAGCTGAACAATTCATCTCCCTCTACAACAGATGCTTAAAATACAGAGAAAATACCAACGATCAAAAATATCAGATTCTCTTAAACAGAATGCCTACCTTGGCCCATTCAAGGATGCAGTCGAAACAGAAGTAGTGCTCACAGTTCTCTGGTGTAGCAACAGGCTGACTGTTAAATGAGTTCAGGCAGATGGGACACTTGTCTGAATCCTCATCTGAGCTCATCCCAGCAAACTCTGTAGACGTTCCCCCAAAAGCCCCATTGTTGGGCTTAGCATCTTCCTCCTCTTCTTCATCTAATAAAAGCAGGGAGAAACCAATGCATGTACTTTACAATTACATTAATACAGGATATTGCAATAACACATAAAGTCTGGGGCAAATATTAATCCTTGTTTGACACCACATTCCACAAATGTGGAAGCATGGATATTGATTCCATTGAGTAAAAATGTCATGGATAAGCTGAATCACAGCTGCAAAATTCAAGACTACAACGCACAGCCTCGTTATGTAAAGCTTAATCAGAGAAACAAGAAGCTATGCAAAGAATAATGTGTGATAATGATGAACATGGAGCAGGGCATCCCCATCTCAGGTAATGTAAACAACAATTAGAATACTATGAATTGCACATAGTCACTCCTACCATCCTCCTCTTCATTCTCTTCTCCATCCTCCTCCTCATTCTCCTCATCATCTTCTCCATTTCCTTGATCTTCCTCTTCTTCACCACTGTCAGATTCTCCGTCCTCTGACTCCTCTTCACAGTCGTCTGAGTCATCTAGGACAAAAAAGTAATATTACAATATACATAAAATGCAGTAGTACAGGCAAGTTGGATACTGTACTCTTATGAAAGTAACAGAATTTTATGAATCGGTGTACTCATGAATTTAAAAGCTCAGAGTCTACCTGAAATGACCCATAATGCAGCTCTCTTCCCTTTGCTGTGGGATGTACTGCGGTTGATCAGCTCATCTTGGCTGTCGTCTTCATCCATGACTGACCATCAGAACAACAGCAGAGAAACTTCTCTGACAGCTTTTCTCTGAAATAATACTGACATGACACAGAAGCAGTTGGTTTCGTTATTTTCCCCTAGCTAGATTAAGGGAATATGACCACTGTGTCTGGAAAAACAGTGTAATGTTGGGTACTACTAACATGCAAGCAAGACCAGCTGCTTTTCTGCCTAAGTTTATCAGCAGACACAGAAAACGGTCATCATGCTTGTCTATGGGACACAATTGTAGTGAATTAAAAAAAACAGGTAACGCTTTCTCAATCTCCGCAGGTGACATTTGGCTTTGCGTTTGTTTCGTTTTAACTGACAAAACACTGCTATTTATTTTTAATCTTTGAATACAAACAGTAAATGACTGTCTTACACCAGCTGGCTAATCAACGGCAGCCTGTAGACTATACAGAGGCTACATTTGTAAACAAAGAAGCAAACTCGGGAGCAAACGCCGTTTTCTCTATTACTATTATAAAACATGCAAGCGACGCAAATGCAGATATCCACATTGTAGATTTGTGTTCTGACAGGAGAATGAGACTGTTCTGAAAGGCTGTCGTTACTGAACAAATGACGCTAGCTAGTAAAATTAGCTTCGGTGTAGCGTGTTAGCTAGTCTGAGAATAGCTAAAATTAGCGAACGTCAACTACACGCTGGTTTGAACTCTGTGCTAAAAAACACTCCCCGCGTGTGTGCCCTTCCACGGACTCCCTATTCAACCCCACGCAACTACAGTGTCCAGTTAAAGCATTTAATAGCAAATTCAAACGTACCCTGTTCAGTAGCGTGGGGTATGTTTAGAGTGGTTTGAAGTCTACACGGTTGTTGAGTGACACCACCGGCTGGCTACGGACGGAAATGGCCGAGTGCACTCCGACGAATGTGACTCTTAAAGAGACAGTACACGGGATTATTACTACAGTACTAATGTACAGTGTATGTGTGTATTTTATCTATGAGTGTATCCACTTACACGAAGACACAGTCTGCCATCCAAATATGTCCCATGTTTACTCTGAACTGACACTAGAAACGGATCTATTGGTGTAAAGTCTCGTCATTAAATTTAGAAAAAACATATAATATTAATATAATAATAAAACACAGCTAATACTACAAAAACATTTATATTACTATTTATGTATAAATTTTATTTTCACTAGAAATGGAGCGAATGGAAGGTAAAGTCTCCTCATTTAATTTAGAGAAATAGATATTAAAATATTAATATAATATTAAACCTTCTACGACTCCGACTAATAATAAGAATGTTAATTGCTTTGATAAATGATACATTGTTTCTTTTTTAATTTAAATTTATTTATTTACTTATTTAATAATTCATTTGCACTAGAAATGGATCTAATGTTTTGTGAGTCTAAAGTGTAAAGTCTCATCATTAAATTTAGAAAGAAAAATATTAGAATATTAATCTAACAATAAAACTACAACTAATACTATAAAAATATATATGGCTATTTATGTATTTATTTAATTTTTTAGTAGAAATGGAGCTAATGTTTTGTGATGTCAATTTTAGATGAAATCTCATTATTTAATTTAGAAAAATATACATAATATAGTAATAAACTTTTACTACAACTATTATTATTATTATTATTATTATTATTATTATTATTATTATTATTATTATTATTAATAATAATAATAATAATAATAATAATAATAATAATAATAATAATAATAATAATAATAATAATAATAATAATAATAATGGTGATAAATGCTTTGTTTTTTATTTAATCTAATTCATTTATTTATTTGCACTACAAATGGATCTGAAGTTTTGTGAGTCTAAAGTGTAAAGTCTCATCATTAAATTTAGAATAATATGTGTATTATAATATTAATATGACAATAAAACTACTAAAATGTACTACAAAAATGCATATGATTTTTCAAAATTTTATTTTATTTTTGCTAGAAATCAAGCTAATGTTTTATGATGTCAATTTTAGGTAAAGTCTTGTCATTTAATTTTGAAAAATATATATTAAAACAGCAATATAATAATAACATCTACTACTACAAAAACTAATAATAATAACCATGTATGTGATAAATGCTTTCTTTTTTAATTTAACTTTCTTTCTTTCTTTCTTTCTTTCTTTCTTCATGTATTTATTTACTGATTTATTTGTACTAGAAATGGATCTAATGTTTTGTGGTGTCAGTATTTCTTGTCATTTAATAAAAAACTGCTAATATAACAATAAAATTATTACTACTGCTAATATTGATAATAATAATGTGCCCAATATTATTATTAGTTAGTTAGTTAGTTAGTTAGTTAGTTAGTTAGTTAGTTAGTTAGTTTATTAGTTAGTTAGTTCATTTAAACACAACCAAATTTGAACCAAGGTGCCGCAAAACATCAGTCAAATAAAACCACTACCCAGGTTACAACAACAAAAAACAAACAAAAAATAACAAAAGTTAATTTAAAAACCACAACAATGATAGAGTTGAGAGATCTTATCTTTCAAATTATAAATGGCACAACATTATGATCTTGGATTTATACAGCTCCTCACATCTCAGATATACAGTGAATATAACTGAATAATATTATAAGTCATACATACTTTTAGTTGCATTTGGAGAAAAACAAATATAGTAAACACTGTGAGTGAGGAATGATAAAGTGAAAGTAGTCATCAGTACATGAGGAAAGCAAATAGGGTACAGTGTGACACTTTGGATTTAAACTTCTAGGTTGGAGAGCAAAATGAGTTCACATATCAGAACAGTTCTGTGTTGCTGTCCATTATTTCTGCGGCGCTATACAGCCTATCCCTTTTAGCACAATAATGATCAGATCAGCAGCACTTTGACTGTAGGCCAAACAATTCTGAATGCCACACTGTGTATTCTGGCTGTTGCAATAAGAGATATCAGTCACAGCAAGTTGCAGAAAGCACAACGACAAATGTACATGTATATATATTATTTTATTTTTGTAGTTCAAAGTGCACCTCACAGTAGGTGGTGGGAACTCAACACGTGTCCATGAAGTGCTTTAAGTGTCTATAAGGCGATTTTTAAAAAGTTATAGCTAAGTGTAAGTATAAAAAGTTATAGCAAATCTGCTTTAGTCTTCAGGTCCTGTTACCTGAATTGCAAGCTGGCATTAGAGCAATCCCTGTCGCCCCCAAGTGGCAGTTCCAACCTGATAGAATCAGCTGTTACATAACACAATGTGTAATCCTGATTTGCTACTTTATGTCATGGGGTTATGTGTATCCTAGCTGTGAATAATCCGACAGGGCTTTGATAGTCAAAAACTGGTTAGGAAGAAAAGAAAAAAAAGACTTTAAATCAAAAAAGTTGTCTGACAACATCTCCGAAACAAAGAGAGAACACAATGTTCCAGCTGACGGTCCGAGGAGGGGGGCAGTTAAATGAAGTGATGCGTGTAGATCTAAAAATGAAAAGAAAGAGATGTTTTATTAACATTGACTAAAAACTGCAATGGACATAAAATCATTGCATCTTTACCCACGTGCTATTATGTGATAGATCTAAATACACTTTCAAAAAAATGGCATGATTAGATTTAAAGGAGACACACATTTATGTTTGTTTTTTTTTTTAAATATTATGTTACACAATTTGTTAAGGATGTCAGGGAGTCCTCAACCCTCATTCCGTAAATAATTGAATGTTCATCATCATCATCATCCTCCTCCTCTTCCACCTCCTCGTCATCATCAGATCAGACTGTCATGCAACATCCTTGGTACGTGCACAGCCACACTCTGCTCATGGCAACACTGTACACAAGTAAGCCGAGTTCAACCACTTCACACTGTAGGGGTAGCGGCGCCCTTTGTCCAACCGCCTTAATACACACTTGTGCCCGCTCCAGTGGCAGCTGTCGCATCACACGGCGTCTATTTAAGGCCAAAGAAACCTGTGTCGCGTGGATGTTTGCAATAAATAATCGTCCAGAACAGGAAACTGTTAACAAGATAATGGTTCGTTCCTAATGTACGACGTGCAAAACTGAACGCGCCGCACCCCAACTATAACTCTAAACCTCAACCTAACTGCTGCTATGTAATCCCCGCCCACATGTGGCTCTCATTGGGCGGTTATCTGTAAAAGGCGAGGTGTCGAACTTCAACTCCGCACCTGATTGGCTGTTCTTAATGCCGATATTGTTTCTAATTTGCATAACCAGGTCGGGTTGCAGATGCAGGGAGGTGGGCAGGGTAGGGGTAGTGCAAGTGAACTGAACTTCTGCGTCGGTGTAGGCTACACTGTATTCTTGAAATGCACCTAACTTTAATCATGCACTGAGATTTATTTTAGAGGAAAAAAACTATTTGGACGTTCGGGTTGATGGTAGACAGGGACCCATGAGCGGAAATGAAAGATTTTCCCATCAAAAAATTATTCTTGAAAGAAAACTTGGGACTGGTAAGTAGCTCCCTTTATGTGCCACTATTCTTTATTCTGTCTATATGGTGTGGTTGAACAGGCCACATCCGCTCTATCATTAGGTGGAAATTTTACAGTGAATTTTATTTTTAGTTGTCACATTATCAGTTGTGATTATTGTTTATTTTGGAACTTTTTCATGGGAATTGAAATTGAAAGCATTATGATGTATTTCGGCAGCCTGATCCATACGCTGTGGAGGGAAATCCAACTGTAATTTATAATTCAGTAGCTGTTAAAGTGTTGGAATAATGTGTGATTTCATAAATTTGTCAATTTATTTAAATTTCTATTATTATCTATGTCATTTAATGCTGTGTAGACCATTTTAAACAGTGCAGTTTCATAAGTATAAGTCATATGATTGTAATATAGCTACAGCACAAACCCCCCTCCACTCTCAAATATGTCTGATTTATGACTGTTTTTATTACACAGCATTTGTCTGTTTTTGCTCTCCAGATTGTGTGCGCTTTGCTGTCTTGTCAGTGTTATGCATGAGATCTAAAAGCAGGTAAGCCACTGACTAACGCACATTGTGCCAGTTGCCAGTTCCACTGTGCGTGTGACAGCGGCTAACCTGGTTTTGGGAATACCTCTCATATTTATTTGCCTCATCCAACACCAGCCCCAGCCGGACCAGACACACACCTATCTGCAAGCAGCCCTTGATCATGTGCACTGCCGGGACAGGCCTGCTCAGTTATGAATGCCCTCCCAGTGATCTCTATGTGTACTGTAGCCTACTTCCTACTGCACCTTATTTAGGACCAGTGGCTTTTTTGCATTTCCTCCTCCTATGGAGCTGACCTCTGTTTAAATGAGACTGTTGGTGAGTGTTCCGTTTCAGTTTCAGTTTCATCCGTGTGATTTAGATCATCTTCATGCTACCAGTTTGAGGTCAGGGGGCCTCCAGGGTTTCCTGGAGAGCCTCCTAGGGGCCCTCCACTACAAAGATTGAACTTGAGCACAAAACGGATAGAGATAATAACATACTTTCACCCGTTTGCATGAGTAGAAACAATGTACAGCTCATTTATAAATCGCGGATAGCTGCACAAATCTGAACTCTGTGAGAAAATGGACATGAATTGTTTTTATACAATATGCACAATGTATGTTCCTAAAGTGACAAGTAAAGTTTCTACCCAAATCAAAACTGTGGCATCATGTATCACGTGTGTGTCTCACCATGTAATGCATTTCTTGGTATCAGTAAGGGTGTTTTACTCCCTTCAGTGCATAATGAGTCGTTGTGACACAGAGGAATAGATAAGTGCAGTATGTCAGACTCATTAACTTGTGGCCCCATTCATCACTGTAATGTGGACGTGCAGATGCTCACTCTCGTCCACATCGAGTCGAGGAGGTTCTTTCCCAGACACCCACCGCCTGTCAGAGACACATATTGATCGTCTAAAAAGTGGTCAAATGTTAAGCTCAGCGTACCCTTCCAAAGTAGATTTCATTGGGGTTCATGTGGAGTGCAGTTGTGTGATGGAAAAATAATTCCCTCTGCACGGTGTCCCGAAATATCAGCATAATCTGTTAATGTGCCGTTATGAGATTGAAGTCCTCTGGGTTTAGACATGAAATGGGTGAGGTTGGATGTATTTTATTTTTTGTCTGGAAAAAGGTACATGCATAACATATGTCGGTGGTGATGTGAATATAAAATAATTGTCCTGAAGTGATGCAGGGATGTACAGAAATCAAACTTTTTCCATTCTTGCACAAATCACATAATCTAGCCTTGAATATTATCAATTTGAATGTAGCAGAAGCTGGAAAACGAAGACAGAAAGACTTTGTATTATAAGGGTTTTATGTGTAGTTTCCTTTCATGTCCACAAGTTGGCGTCAGTGTCACACCAGCCGCTGGGTTTGTCCAGACAGTGTGAACTAAACAAGGATTTGAAGCTTATCTAACCCCAGCAAAGCCAGACAGCTCTAAATCTTCTCAGTATAATCCAATTGTGCATAATTGATCATAATATCGTAGCTGGCCGTCGTGAGTACGTCTCCTTAATTCTAACACACGGTCACAAGTTGACAACACTGATGTGAAGGTTTTATTTGGATGGATGGAAAGAGTTTTCAGTGTGCATTTGTGTAGACAGAGAAAAGCAAGAAATGTGTGCGTTTCTTGGAATTTTACCTGGCACGTGTTAGCAGATGAGAGTATTTATAGAAGTCCACGGGGTTTCAGTAGGGGTTAGCCAGAGCACTAGGGAGGCTCATGTCACTCAGTGTGTGACAGCCTGTATATTTACTCTCCAGAGTAAACAAACAGGAAAGGAGTGGAGGACAAAAGTGTTGTGCTGAAGCCGAGCGGTTATCTGCTTATCCAATACCATGGTGATTTTTATCACCCATGACTAAAGAAACACATGTTGTTTGGTTGTCAGTATTCTACAGATATGTGCCATACAAGGACTCAGAGGCCCAAAGTCCACAATGGTCTGCAATCACATGTCCTGTGGTGGTGAGAAAGCCAGATCATTATACTGATAGCACAACCCTAAAAGCAAATTCAACAAGCTACATTTACAGCTAAATAGATCACCAGCCAGCCTTCTCAGATGCTCACAAGTCTCCAGTGCTCTTGCGTCTTTACCATCACGTCTTGCAGATGTACCGTGTTACATCATCCAGAACAGCAACAGCTGTGATGCCGGGATGTTTGCCACATTTCCCCCTGCATCCAAGGATGCACTTTGTTAACTTTCGGTCAGCCACCTGTGAACAGCAGCTTTAAAATGCCCCAGAATTACCGTGTGGGCACCACAGTTCCCATTGTACCTCAAGCAATAAGGAAAGCATGCATATTTCAGCACTTATAATATATTCATATTGCATTTCACATAGGACCTCCATGGAACTGTAATTTTTTAGAAACTGTACATTTGTGAGTAAATTATTTACTGCAGGGTATCCCAGATGTCGTGTACTTCCAGTTACTGCAACTAGAAGTGATTTAATAAAGAGGGTACAAAGAAAAACAAGCAGTCAATAAAATATTATCTAAAACACAATGCACATTTTATTATATTTAAATACATAGTAATAGTAATAATTTCTCTAGGTCAAAGGTTTCTAAATTATTTTACATTTCATATAGATACTTAGCAGTGTTTACAGTAGCAAAACTGTAAATATATTTGTCTTATGTATATACAGTATGTATATCGTAGTAGATTGAATAATGAATGAAAGTGTTACAAAGCAAAGGGTTACATAAGACATGACGGGTGACAGAACAGTGAACAACTTTCTCTTGGCCCTGCGGTCCATGTTTTATCTCCATGACGACTCTCGGGATGTCAGGACTGCAAGACACACAAAAATAAGTGGGGATGACGATCCCTTTGTATTCTGAAACAAAAAATACTTTTCAGCTAAGACACAACACCAGAGACCTGGCTGAGCTAAGAAATTCACACACGCCTGTGGAAAAACACAGGCGGACATAAGACCAGTCATTGGGTTAATTCCTTTATCCACAGAGTTTGTGGACTATGACTGAAGTCTTGTAGTCAGTCAGTGGTTTCAAGCTGTTTCTGTAACAAGCACTGAGATGTCTTCAGTTTCCAAACTAAGGAGCGTTTGAATAATCCCACAAACAAAACAGCACACTGCAGACAGTAAAGAGAGTGCACACGCAAACACACGTCACTTTGACCTGTCAGTATAATGCAGAGATGAGCGGTATAATGAAAGGTTAAGTGCTACGCTACAGTAAATACTGGCTTCAGCCGGTTTGGATGGTCATTTGTGGATAAGAGTAATGGAGATGATCAAAGTAGTGAAAACAACAGCTTCCCTTGTTTGACTTATGTTTGTTATTGGGACTTAGGTAAGTAAGCTCAACCTAAATCTACAGTACACTGAGGCACAGTGCAGGTTACGACAGGTCAAACATTAGGTGTGATGGCAGCAAAAGAACCAGGTGCATCCATCCCAGCGGAGGAACAGAAAAGCATCTTAACAAACCATGGGCCTGTGGCGCTACATTTGGAATGTATCTCTTCTTTTAACAAGAAGCTTGACAAAAATAGACTTGCGAAAGGCGTAAGCTCCCAAAATAAGTTATAGTGTCTTCAAGCAGAGCAAAAACTAACAGAAAGATACATTTCTCTGTAGGCACACGAGGACCAAGGTTTCACACAGGGAGAGAATCGGACAGTGCAAAGACATTTTGCAGAGCCCTCCGTAAAAGGCTCTTGCTCTTTGGAAGTCAAGCATCACCAAAGTACAAGGCATTGTATAGATACGCCCCCTACATATAAATAGTATCCATACGTAAAAGGCAAACCGAAATGACATTGGTCTCATATCTTTCCATGTCACAGTATAAAAGCAAACACACAATCAGAATGTCTGCCACAATAGTTCCCAGTGCTATCGATATGTTACACGGAGGTACGGTGAAAAGCAGCTGTTGGTAGTCGATTACTGACTTGAGGGTGGGAAGGCCACTCTGTATTACAGAGGGGGGAATTAGCAGCAAATCCCCAGATGCATTAAAGTGTAACACAAGCAGCTACTGTTAGTCCAGAAGCAAACAGTGAGAGAAGATGAAGACGGGGAGCAGAGAGAACATGAAAGGATAAACACATCCAGAAAACTAAAACATACAGGGATAAGTGAGAAACTGAAAGAAGGAAGATTACATCAGCTGGTAAAAGCAAGGAACAGAAATAAGCAGAACACTGACAGTTAGGTATAGAAGAAAAGTTTATCGGCCTTTCATGGTTGAGCACAAGGAAGCTGCTGAAAAGTTGAAGGAACCTCCACCATACAGATGCTTCCACTACCCAGCACCAAAACCGGTAGTTGTAGCCTTAAACCCAAACAAGCCGGGGTAGAAAATATGGGGGCAAAGGAGGGCTCTGGGACCAGGGATTGGACATAGCAGGGCAGGAGAGGGGCAGGATGGACTTGAGAAGCAGTGGGGCCTCACACATACACACCCTCAGGGTTGAGACTGGACACTAGAGGGTTTTGCAGGTTGCGTGGATGTCCCAGGAACTGTTTGGCAGTGGGGCGAGGCGGAGATTCCACTGGAGTTACACTGCGACCTGAGGGAAAGACGGAAATATCTTTAGAGGACAAGCTGTCGGTCTTTTGCCAGCCCTGTGTAAAATATGTAGTTTGAGACTTTATTTTTAGTTCCATACTTCCGTTCCTATATCCCTCCTGCAGAAATTGTGCCAGCTCCAGCTGCTCCAGCTGCTCCTGCAGCTCTGTGCGTGAGTGTGTGTGCGCCGGCAGGACACCTGTCTGCTGAATAAATTGCTGCAGGTTGCACTGCCTCAGCTCCTTATTCAACTCCTCCAGCTCCTCCTGTTTGGCCTGAGTTGGGAAAGAGAAACATGGAAAACAAAGGACCATCAGTCAGGTCTGAAAACAAACACTGACACCTTGTTTACAAGTTGTTCAAAGTGGATGCAGCTTATCAACATGGGATGTGATAAACTTGTCTGTTAACCAGCAGATATAATTCTTCGCTGCATAAGTTTAATGACTAATTTATTGACGCCTATAAAGAGGCATTTTCTTGCCTTTACCACAAGGGGGCAGCAGAGTCTACAAATCTACTCTCAAGTCACTGAGCACACTGTCTGTCAGGTCACCATCTATCCATTCAGCTACAATGAATCATCAAAGCCAAAAAAAAATGCAATATGAATTTTTCTGATTTCATTAGACTAAAGCAGCCTGAGGTATACTTCTAGATGTACACACTGCAATGATTATTTGCCTGCTGGCTTTCAAATTGGTGTCAATTGATGTGACGTCAGTGGTACGATATTTATCAGCTCCAATTATTGAACAGTTCAGAAATATTCCATCAAAACGGGGGGCTCGTCTTAACGCCTACAGATTAAACCTTGATGCACACAAGCAGGCCAGTCAATCAGTCTTAAATTGACTACACATCTGCATTTAATCAATGTGTCTGCACACAGTAGAGGAGGCAGCAGTGGTATGCTATGGCTCCCTGTGTGTCTCTGCGTATATGGGTAATTGATATTGGACCGAGGTAGCCTGCTGAGGCGGTTCACACCTTCAGGTCTGCCTCCATTTGCCTGATGACAGGAATGCTGTGCTCATCAGCACCAACACTTAAAACGCTCGGCTGGCAGCCTCGACTGATCAGTTGACTGATGACTTACATACACACTTTCTCGCACTATGGACTGAGTTTTATTACACTCTGTCATGTCAACATTTCATTTAAAGGGAATAAAGGCTTATTATTTCCTCTATGCAGTTACTGTCTGGGTGATAAAATGCCTCTGGGGTTACTTTTATGAACACTTAGAGTATTGTTGGTTACATGTTAAGACACGGTGAAGCATTTCACACCGGAATGTATAGAAAAAAAACGAAAACCTAATACCTCTGATCTGCAACAGGATGATTTCTACATAATTGGTTTCTGTGATTGTCTATGATACACAGTTCCTCTCTGTGCTATCAACTAGGCACTAAATCCGCTGAGCTCACCCTCAGAGTCGAACGCATCCCCATAAGGACGAGCGACTGAAAAGCAAATGAGCTTCCTCCCTATATGTTAATCAGTTTGGCAGCCAGTTTGCTATAACCTGGGGTCTACTGGATTAGGAAAGGGGTGCAATGGTCTTATAGTCCTAATGGAAATGAAACACTGAGCTACAGTGCTTACAGTGTGTTCTGTTTCATTGTGACACAACATTTAAATCAACGCCTTCTACCACACTAACATGACGAAGAGATTAAATTTTCTTTAGTCCTCTGGCTGAACCAGCTCCATGAAAAGGACACCAGAGTCGTGGGTTTCATGTGGATTATGAGGAAACTTGAGTTTCACTTTAAACTGGGTTAGCCTTTTATTGATACAGCCGCATCTATGACAACCACCAAAAGCAAACAAACAGTGACACCACAAACTACCATACGTTGAGGCTGAGTAGATAATAATAATAATAAAAGGGTGTTTTGTTCTAAAAATCAGTCCTTTTAATCTCCTTTTCTAAACACAGTACAACAATATGTAGATAACTGTCAGTATAATAAACACCATTAGTAAGCTTGTGTTTAGAGCATGCAACACATATAAGATGATACCTGCCAAACCAGTATAGCTAGACTGTAAATAGCAGTTCAGACAATAAAACACTTCCATACATGATAAGATAGGAGTGTACAGCAAAACATCATCAAATGATAACTTATATATCAAAATGCCACAATAACTCATGTTTCCTTTTTACTAAGGAACCATTTTATCTTTTGTTGTGTCTCTGCACTGCCTTGTTTCTGCTGCACTGAACAGGTAGGAGAGGGATACAGTTTACAGTAACACAAAAGAGGGTCTGTAGTTCACCCTGCAAATGGCAACACAAGGGCTGTTGTGGATTTACAGCCCCTTTTCCAGAACCGTGACCTCTCTCCTTACCTGCAGCAGAGACTCTGCCTTCCCCAGAGCCTTGTCAGTCTCAGTTAGCTGCTCCTCCATTTCGGTCCCATGCCTCTCCTGGCTCCACAGCTCCGTCTTCACAGCATCTAGCGACTCCTCGGGCCCATTGGCTTTCCCCTCTGCCTGGCTTTCCCGCTGGATCTCTTGCTCAAGCTGAGCAGAGCGAACTGAGAACTCGTGGAGCCGCCGTCCACAGTCGTCTAACTTGGCATGGAGCTCCCCCAGCTTCCTCCTCATTCCTTGCTCCCTTTCCACCTCTGCTTGAAATTGCTCCTCCCAGTACTGCTCATGTGCGAGCTCGGCCTGGTTCCTCCGCATGGCCTGCTCCAAAGCATCCAGCTCGTCTTGCAAGTGACCGTCTGGGACCGGTGAGGGATGGGGAGATGGGTAGGGGCGCTCCCATGTGTGTGACTCCCTCTCTAGGGATTCTAGCTGGGCCTCAATGGCCCTCAGTCTCTCCTGTTGCTGAAGAACTTTCCTAAAGACCTCCTCTTTGGAAGGGCCTATAGGTGGTGAGGGAGAAGGAGATGGCATGTGAGGGGATACAGGGCTGGGAGAAGATGAGGGAGAGGTTCTTTGCTCTGGAGAGCCCCGAGGAGACCTCTTAAACTGTTTGGCCTTGGTTTTAGGGGAGGTGGAAGGTCCCAAGTTAAAAGTCAGGGCTTTCTTAGGCTGGCTACGGTTTGAAGGCTCAGGCTCAGGATGCTTGGGCAGAGGAAGGGGAGTAGATCTTTCTTGTTTTGAGCAAGGCCCATCACTGCTGCTGGGGCCGGTGCGGCGCAGGAAGAACTGAACTTCACTGCCACGTTGGCCTAACTTCGCTAGAGACTCCAGAGGCCTCTCCGTGGCCAGCAGCTGCCTTTCTGTGTCCCTCAGACGCTGGATGAGAACATACCGGCCTGTCTGACCTGGGAACACAGAGATACAGAGTGAGTACAAATTAATCTGTGTACCAAAACAACACAACCTTAGCAAAGATGTCAGCATGATAAGTTGGAAAAAGCTACAAAACACTCCTGGTTTTACTCAAAAATGAGTCGAGTCTGAGTTATTTGTTACTTGTGAAAGACTTTTTCTCCTTCAATATTAATAAAGCAACTCCTCACACTGGTTTTCTGCAAGTAATTCTAAGTGAACAAATGACATCAGACACATTATGATAATGCTGATACTTCTAAATCTCTGCCACTGAGGACTGGAATAAAAGGCAACTGCATAAGACTCGCACAACATGTGAAAAATGTTCAAATAAACTGAAGTTTCCACAAGGACCTAGAAATTAGGACAAACCCTCCCTAATGACTTGGCAGTCGGCTCACTCATGGAAGGAGGAGAGTGCTAAATCTGGAGTTATGTTGTTCAATGCTGCTGCAGCGTATGGCTTGAATAAAGCTGGAGGATACAGGGACAGAAAGTCGGCCCACATCCAAACTGACCCACTGACAATCCAGACGAGGACACGACTCGGGTCAGTAAAGAATGTAAAGGTGAATGCAGAACAGGACCACTGCAACCTTGGCGTTTGTTGGTAAACTTATTCTGTCTGCATCAAAATCTTACTCCAGAGCTGTTATCTAATCGAGGCTTTTAGAGAAACTGTCAAGTAGAGTCAAACAGGGTGCAAAGTAAGAACAGCTTAGACGCTGGTGTCACATAATAGGCTTGTTTCAGACCTGCGCGGAATCGATTACCAGTGATCACTGCACAATGCATGCCGACTAGATTTCTGTCCGACTTGCAAACATTGGCAACGCTAATCTCCCAAGATCAAGGCGGCTGTGGCC
This sequence comes from Amphiprion ocellaris, assembly GCF_022539595.1. Classification (NCBI taxonomy): domain Eukaryota; kingdom Metazoa; phylum Chordata; class Actinopteri; family Pomacentridae; genus Amphiprion; species Amphiprion ocellaris. The sequence continues at coordinate 6,331,558 of NC_072768.1, forward strand.
ACTGACTGCATGACCTTGGAGCATGATAGGAAACTACAAATTGATTTAAATGTTGGCTCAACAATATGACATTTGATTAGAAGTTTTCATTTTATCTTAGGCTTATTGTGCTGACAGAACACATGGTGCATTTGATGGTGATGTTTATCAGCTAGAGAGGCTGAATACATTTAGATTACGCATTATGAACTGCATAAAATACATCACAGGTGTACTTTATTGTAGATTAACGTTGGACAGATTTAATTCTTAAAGTATTTAACAATTTCTGGAAAGTTCTGGAAAGTGTGATGTAAGGATGCTAAACAGCTATACAGACGTTTCAGCCCTGACATATCAGTAATGAAAGCTATTGTCTTGTATTTCTCTCTACTGTATTTGACTATTTAAAAATGCACAAACAGATTTATATACAAACTGATAGCATGCTGATGAGAATTCATGCGAACCATCAACAGAGGTCACAGATCACCTTTAAAGCCAGTACATAATTAAAACAATTAGAGATTGCATTCAAGTTGACACACAAGTCCCATAACATTGTATTATTCTAATTATTGGTATGAGATTTAACAAGATGTGAGTGTTTCTTTGACTTCCTGTGCAGATTAAAGGCTGCTGGAAGCTGTCCGACTTGGCAGTTGACTTATTACACCACCCCCTGCCGCCGCTGCTGCTGCTACACACCCTCGTCTGCTTTCCAGGTGAGTCAAAGTTCATCTCAAAAGAGCCTCATGGTGACACAGTGATTTTAAAACTAAAGGTACTCACCGATGGCCTGTGCCAGAGCAATGACCACATCCTGGCAGGAAGTCTCCTCAGACAGGCCGCATACCACCCGCACCACTCCATCCACCCACACTTTGAGCTCCATCTGGGATCGAGGAGGGCAGGGTGAGGGGTAAGATGGGCTTCAGAACAGATCACTTCAGCTTGGCTTGACTCAGCTTACCGCTGCATGGCACTGGCTCTGGAAAAGACGAACAGCAGAGACAGATGAATAATTAGAGGTGTGTTAACCTGATTGATGACTAGTCAAGTTGCAAGAAGGAACTTTTGTGGATGACGAAATAGAGGTTCCTTAAGGTTGGATACCATTTAATAACAAGCAGGGTTAAAAAAAACTTTTCTGACTTCACTGAGTTGTAGACCATGATGTAATCTTACCCCGGCTTGTTGGTGACCTAAACAAACTTCATGGAAAGCAGTCTTGTACATAGCACCCTCACTTGTGATTCATTTAGCTGAAATGCCAGTTTATACACCAAACAGTGCTGACGTCAGAACTGTACTGTGCTGAGTGAGAGCATCATTGAATCGTAAATTTGAAGGCCTGCAGCCAATGGGCAGAGCATTGTAACATTTTGTTAAGTTCCTAGTGGCTAGTTAAGAACCCCGGCAGTATCTTGTGGACCTGGGAGCATAAATGCCAATCTGTAACCCAATTAAACGCTCTGCTGCCCTCCTTCAAAGCCGTTATGATAGCTTATTGCCGAGGGAAACAGACAGGGAAAGTGGAGCAACTCAAGTGTGTCTATGTTTGGGAGAGGGTGTTTGTGGGAGCAGAAATACACAGAAACATAGCAGAAGAGATAGAACAAGTGTGTGTATGTGTGTGTTCAGTTTGACCGGCCTCAGCAGGACCAGAACTGGGTCTCTTTAGACTTCAGAGGGCGCATCAGCAGGTAGTCGAACACATGTCTGGACAGCCTGTTTAACCTACAAAACCATCGCTATGTGCGGGCCTCCCCCCCGTCTCTACTTTTACAGCTCAACTTCAAAACAAGGTAATAAAATACTGTAGTGCACATAAAAAAGTGAAGTGCCTCAGGCAGAGGTAGAATTATCTGTAGAGCTTGGCACAGTAGATGAAATTTTGTAGCCTAGGTGGGTAAAAGACAACTCTTCACCCACAGTCAGACAGATGGTGTTCTCTTTCTGTCTGTCTCTCCGGCTCTCAATGGGAGGTGTTTAATACTGAGCCCCACCATTATCTTGCCCTTCATTCAGCTCATGGCTGTGCTCCACTGGCCGCCTATAGGGAGTTGCTTTGGAGGAATGCACTGACTTCATCTGCCAGCCGGAAGAATTCCTGCGTTCCTTAACAAAGCCCTCACCCCACCCCTCCCCTGCCGCTGACCTGGCTGCCCCACACTGCCATTACTTCTCTGCTGTTTGAACGCCAAACACAAACTCCGCTGGGGAGCTGCAGCACTATCTGATGTGGCAACAACATCGCACAGAACGGCTCAACATGACACCGCGTACGGAGGCAGAATGACGGCAGAGCTCGGAGATTGAACCCGCAGAACGAGATCACAGGAAACAAGCGGGAGATAGCGATGGATGATCACATGTGGCAAAAATTCTTTTGGAGCAATCCGAGAGAGGTGATGTCATCTGGCGAGAAACTTGATATTGAAAAGGGAGTGCTTATCAAAATCAAACACGAGAAATTTCAACACAGCACACATGCCAGTATTATTCTTAGAGGGAGCACAGAGTGTCCTGTGTTGCAATACATAATTAAGCCAAACTGGTTGAATTACAGAGGGAGTCAATCATTTACTTTAGCTCTGAGGGTTTTTTTTTTAAAACACACCAATGAGGAGGAAGAAACATTTTGATTCTTCAAGCCTTGTGCAATGGAATGCTACTTTACAGGACTGCACAAACTTTCCTTTATACAAAAAGCATCATCATGTACTGCACATTCAAAGTTCCAAAACAGGTTAAACTCATAACATTTCCACAAAGGGAAACAAGAGCCACCTGACTGGATTTTGTTTAAAATTTTCAACATCTTGCAGACAGTAGGTAACCTCAAAATTTCTATATCAGTTCAAGACTTTTATGCACCATAACAATCATATTAGAGGAGAGCACAAACACACAAACATCTCCCAGCTAAGAATCTCACTCTCCCATGAGGCTTAGCTCTTGTTCCTCCTGGCTGGTGAAATGTGATAATCTGCACTAACAGGAAACAAACAGGCCTGCGAGTCTCAGGTTGCTGTCTATTCTTTTTGTCACAGGCACAACAACACCGAGAACCAGACATCCGCCCGACCCGGCTCATTTTCCTCCACGCAGCTCTGGAGTCCCGTGTCACATCACCTGGAAATACAGATGGAGGAGAGGCCCCTTTACAGTGTTTGTGAAATCGGACTGAATGTAGGCTCCAGACTGGGGCTGCAGTGATGCTCGGATTCCTGCAAAGTCTTTCAATCCAAACTGTCAGCAGAGAAGGATGAGTTTACTGGAGAATGTTTGGTTTCAGAGTCAACATGCAGATGCTGTGAACAAACACAGGCTGCAGATTTGCTTTGCACATGTTCGGAGTCGCTGCACGCACACGCCCAATTCTAATCCAAGCCAGGAAAGTTCCAACACTCATAATCTCGCCCACATGACAACGCTCCACACCTTCCAACCCCACCCCTTAACCGCAGGTCGAGTCCACCCAATCCCCTCCTCGAACGGGACAAAGCACATCCCAAACCCTACTTTAACCCAGGCCCCAAACAACACTGGCAGAACCTATCCCCTCAAAGAAAGAAATTGTACCATCGCTTATAGAACTGAAGCAAGAAAAGAAAAATCTCCTACTCCAAGTTCCGACAAAAACACAACTGTATCCATGAGAAAAAAAAGCCACTCGAGGAGCTTGTCTGCTGAATTGAATACAGAAAACCAGTCACACCGTATGATGAAAGGGAGAGAAAGGAAGACAGTGAGGAAGACAGACGGTGAGCAAATGAGAAAGGCAGAGAATAAATAAGGGGAAAAAATGCTGACAGATAAAGAAGGAGAAGGGGAGGTAGAGAAATGAGCAGTGATTAGAGCCATGTGCCATTCTCTCCCTTCCCTCTCATCATCACTCACCCATCTAGCTAACCCGCTTTGCGTCTTTCATCACCCTGTCTTTGGCTCTGTCTGTCTCTCCTCAATAACAGCCTCCCAGCTCCTCTGTGAATTCAACTGAAGGCAGAAGTGGTTAGCATCAGAGCCCGGCAGACGCGTGGGGCATGATCTGGCGCGCCTTTTGTGCCACTCTGTGTGAGCAACAGTGCTGAGCTGTGAATTGATGGGCCTTTCTGGACAAGCTGAGCAACAAGAGGCTTCCCTGTGAAAAAATGTACAGCCGTTTACTTAAAATAATTGACAGCACATGATATCCCGAGGCTAGAATATTTCAGATAGTTTTCTTACTGGATGTCCACTTTGCGGTGCGATTTATGCCTCTCCAATTAAAACAAAGTTCTAGCCCCGACAAGAATCTGGTGGGATATTTGGGAGACATTCAAACTCATATTTTTTTCTTACTCATCCAAGAAAATGCATGCACGGGCACAAATACACACACACACACACACAACGCACATGTATTCATTCAGTTGGGCCGACACACCCTTGATACCCTTTAGAAGGTACTAACAGTTAATTTCTGTTAGTCATGAACGGTATTGGGAAACGTGGAAATGAAAGCTTTCCAGAAAAATTCCAAGCTAAGTAATTAATGTACTGCAGCTACTCAATGCCTGAGGCTACATGAAGAGCAGGCTTACTGGGTGTGTATGCAATGTGTGTGTGGAAATACAGAGCACTATGTCAAGCTAGAGCAATGGTCAAAGGCTGGGTATGTATGCCTTCATGTACAAGCTTGTATGTGTAAGTGTACTTGCAAGCAGACATGCCATTTAGGACTATCTTTATGAGAGGCTGCTCCAACTCAGAGTGATTACTGCCACTATCTCTGCAGCAACAGAAGCCTGAGAAACAATGGCAGGAGTGAAAGGGCAGAGCGTACGTCACACAGATCTCAGCAACAGATGGATAAACAAGCACAACAAGTGTGGACAAACAGTTATCCCCTATCAGTATCTGTAGAGAAAATAAGACCCAGACCCAGGCTGGTTGAAGTGTACATAATAGGATAGATATTACAGTTAGAGGACAAAGCATAGTGCTGGGGGATACTGTGCCCTCTGTGCCACTCTGCTCCAGGTTGGCAGAGGCAAACACTCAAAGAGCCAGGAACATGCTGGCACCAAGCAACCCAGTCTCATCTCTCCTGCAGAGACACTATTGTTGTTCTGGTTCCACACTCAGCAGACAGTGTAGCCTCTTTTGTGGCCTCTGGCAAAGCCGAGTCGTCTGCCACGGCAGCTTTTACTGCCGTTCTGGTGTGTCCACATGTTGCCACCGATAAAACTAATAAAAAGGGAAAACAGATACTTTCTTTTGTCCAGCCTCGCCCTCTCTGCTTTGCATTCTTTATTCCGCCTCCTCCTACTTCGTCCTACTCAAGTGTTTCAAACAAGCGAGCACAGTTTATGTCTTCAAAGATGGACGAGGCCAAAAACAAAGACGAAATTCCATGACATACTTTTGAAACACAAAATAACTATTCATAATGGTAGAAAACTGTCCTTTGCCTACAGCAATTACAGCTATTTCTCTGTGGAAATCTTCTGATAGTACACATAAGAATTCCCAGTCACTCAGAAAAGTGTGTAATTAAAGCATGTCTGTAAAGGTTGTAACACAGAAAAACAACTGAGAACATGATAATTCTATGCGACTGCTCATATTTGAACAGAAGTATCCAGGTGGTGCTTAAGGCAAGTAGGTCAAAAAAACATCATCAACAGTGAGCAAGTGTTTGCAGCCACAGTCCCAGGGCTTTAAGGAAGATTCTCAAGATTGCACTAGGATTATTACAATTTCTTTTATATTTCTCATTCCCTTTACATGCACCTTTAAAAAAAAAATCATGAGAATCTTCCTAAAGTATTGCTCAAGTCACATACTTGTCATTTTTGAAGATGAGGAGTCTTCCCAAAAGTAAAAGTTGCCTCAAGGATAGCACCGTGCTAATCCTTGTAAAAAACAGCTGTGCAGACTAGGACAAACTCAGTCCTCAGGCACATTCAGAGGATATTTGGGAAAATGCTTTACATTACATCGTACCACTGACAGGCCCGGCCTAGTCTCATGTATTTATCTTTCGCAATACTTTTCAAATTCTTCAAGAGCCACCTGCTGAGGCTCAAAAACACTGTTATTCCCTTGCAGAAGTCATCATCAGCAGAGCTCCAATGCCTGCAGACACAGCAGGCAGTGCTCCACTGGGCACGCGAAAAACTAGAAAAAAGATCTGAGTGCTTCCACTGGGTGACATTAAAACTTAATAACTTTCCATGGTAGACACACCTCTCACATGCTGGATGATTTAGTTTGTCTGGGTGTCAACAAGATATTAAGCATTCACTTTGTGATATAAGCAAAACTCCTGCAGCTCTGCTACCTGGAAACTCACTTTTGATACAGGCATTAGTGAAGCTTTATGAGTAAAGTGTTTAAATGACAGTGACTGTAGTGCTTCTTCCTCACAGTGGAGGTCCAGGGTGCAGCAGGCTCTCCAGATACACTGTTGGTTAATTAGACTGAACGGTTGCCTGATTCTCCGCTAACGGAGCTCCACTGAACACACCTGATGAATAATGCATTTTTTTTCGCAGCATTTTTAATTCGGCAAATATTTCTTGGAACAAAGTCCAAATGCTTGTTACCGACTAGCTCTTTGAAAATGTCCCCCGTCCGCTTGTGTCTCCACTCTATTGACATGCTAATGACTCAGCGCGAAGGAATCAGAAACAGCGCTAATAAGCTTTAGTCGTCATACTCGCAAACAGGGATCTGATGCCGCAGCCTTCAGCCTTCTCCATTATAATTATTGGCTCATCCAAGTGTGAAATCTCACTGTTGGTGGATCAGTGGTTCATTAATCCAGGGGTCACCTTTACCTCCAAATCAAGGGTAAATGTAGACAGTAAGATCAAATAATGAAAAAAAAAATCACTGAAAAGTTGCAAGCTCCGATACCAGATCACCAAAACTAATGTGGTTATTCACCTCCAAGATGTGTTCCTGTGCAACTGTTATGCATGTAAGAGATGATTGACGCGAGTTTAAAGGTTAAAGCTGATTACTCCATATGATCTGAAGCAGGCCTTGACGAGACCATTCAGAGTCTGACCATCACCTGTGACTGTCACTACTGCTACAGTCACAGTGTGTAAAAGAGCACTTAGCGTGAAATCCAAGTCATCATGAATCACCAGCAGCACTCACACAGACATGAAGGCAACCTGGCCTGAATCACAAGAGACAAAGAGCATGAGCAGATGTGAGAGAATCTTTGCTTAGTTTCAATTCTTTAATATAACGTAGGCTTTGCTTTTACTAATTTACTTTGGAAATCTGAAGCACCTCCTACTCACTTGTGAATTTCATTGATAAGCTTTACAAACACTCACATGAGCATGTGGCTGCAATCGTTTACACAACCCTAACCACAATAAAACAATACCACATTATTCAGCTCACCGAGTGAAAGACTTACTCATACCTGCTTTGGTCATTATCATTTCACTTGTTCTCTTCAAGCCCGGAAATCGAGCGGAGCTGAGTACATTAGCGATGAGGAATTTGCTTGCGCTGACTCATGGATCCACCCACAGAGCCAGCAGCTAATGGTGAGAATGATAATAAAGGACCGCACGCCCTATGGAGGGCCGGGCAGAGCTGGTCTCTGAGAGCTCAGCTCTGGATGAGTGGTTTGGTTGCCTGCAGGCTGAGCCTTGCGATCACAGGAGTTTTTATTGTTGGGTGAGCCGGGGAAGAAGGCCCTCAGACTGCTGATGGGCACCCATGTGTAATTATATACTCCCAATCTGACTCAGCAGTGCTCGCCAGGGAAGCAGGACATCGCTCTGTTCCCAGTCAAACTCTCTGCACTAGATAACACACACGCTTATATAGGCTGTTCACTGCACACATATACAGTGTCTGTCAGAAATATTCAGTTAGCACGGAGCCAAAATCATATGTTACATGGGTGTAAGTATAGACAGCAAGCTCAAACTAAATACTGATGCTTAACTTTGGACTAAATTAAAATGTAACCCTAAAAGTGGAGGCACTAATTTAAAGGATGCAATTTACACAGTACATAAGTGGAAAATGTGTAGTTTTAAATTTACCATCACTTGCTATTTATAGCTATGTTATTTCCAGGTGCACGTTATGATGCTTCACTCTCACTTCCTGCATGTCGGCGTGCACGTGTCATTGAGGAGTCAGGAATGCCACGGCCTCTAGTGTCACAAGTTTGAAGCTGAACTCATTAGTAATTTAAAGGTCGCTTCCATGTCTGCTCATATCAATTATTCACTTCTTTTTTTGTTTTCTTTTCTTTTTTTTTTGCAATCCTACATTCTCAAAGCACAATTCAAAATGAGGCCTCGAATAATACACAGAAAAACATTTATTAAAGCAAACGCAATGCAGTCTACGTGAATCAAGGTTGATTCAATGTGAGCAACTGAATGTAATTTAATTCATATGGTTTGACTATAAGGATATTGAAGGAAGGTCATTTTGTTAGTGACTTGAGATTGGTGTTTCATCATATTTTAATTCCATGTAATCTATGATGCAACATACACTTGCCGGTCCTTATCTGGGCTGAGGGAATATTGCCACAAGCATGCCCAAGGAAATAAAATTCAATGTGCTGCAGAAAAGGCACAGAAGAAATCCGAAAGCCTCATCATCTACACACAGCACCAGTCTGTCACATCATGTGCTACAGTGATACGAGGGAGACTTCCTTTCAGTCTTAGGTGAGGCAGTTACGAATCCACCAGGACATAGCAGGTGTACATTCTTGTGAAGGGATGGAGTGGTAATATTACAACAATAACACATGACTCCAACAAAAGAAAACACTGACCTGTCTGTACAATGAATGTTTTCACAGATGAAAGTGAAGAATTCCTCCCAGTTTCCTTCCGAGACATCAATCTGAGGTCAAGACCATTACATGGACAGTTCGCAAACAACTACTATGGCTAACGCAATCCATTCACTGCTGGTTTTCATTTGGTTTTGACTTTGAAACTGAAAGCTGGAGTTCCTGACTGTGACGATCTTGGAGCCACTGACAGAAGGTCTGAGAAAAAGCCACCAGCTGCACGGATTAACATGTTACTCCATTGCTAAGATCCTTCTGCTATGCAAAACATCCCTCCGCACACCTTTCCAATATTTACCTAGGGAGTTCCAACATACCTGGCCCTTAGAGAGAGGGATACAGGTAAACACAGTCACGGAGGGAGGGAGACTAAAAGTCACCTGGTGTATGTATACACCTTCAGGTAACATATCGTAGCAGGGCCTTGTAAAATCTCACCACAGATAAATAAGATCTTCCTTTTCGTTAACATAAAGGCGAATCATTCCACAAAAATGTGATTTGTGTGTGGTGAGATAAGGTCTCTGTTGAGTTCGGACAAGCAAGCGCTCTGGTATTTACAATACGTCATGAAATTAGGAACAATGATCACCTGTATGTAGAGCCTTACAGTCATATTCTAAATAAGCAACCTAGAATTCAAACACAACAGTAGAATGGAGACGGGAGCTGAGCTCACAGGCCGGTTAATGCAAAAATAGACTGAAAGAAAACAAAGCTTAAGAGAGGTAGAGAGTAAAGCGGTCAGGCAAAGTGCATCTTTTTCCCTCAGGCATCAAAGAGGTATTTTTGAACATTTTACTTTATAAAAGCACATTGAGGGTACAAGGAATAACCAGTAAAGAGGTAGGAAAGAACTGAAACTTGTGTTTGTGTGAGGAGTATGTGATATTTTGGGAGGAGGATAAACCTATGTCAAGGATGGTAAAGCATAACAATTGTAAAATGGAACTAGGTTTGTTTTGAAGTTTGTATACACTCTTATTCATAAGATACCCAAGTTTTGAAAAATACTTCTAAGTAAAATGTAAGCAAGTTTCTTCCTAAAAAACCTTAACATTTGATAAAAGAAGCCAAACCCCGTCAAAGGTCCTACAAGAGGGTTTTCTAAATTAAACAAAATAAAAAAAGCTTAAGTAGTAGTAAGCATTGTTAAAAACCTGACCATTTCTCTGTTTTTAAGTGCCTCAGCTCTACCTATTTAAAACACAGACAGCATGGTGGGATGCTTGTGTTGCATAGAGATCACAAGGCTTGGGTGGGCCTCTCAATAGGTCTGATTTATAGTTTGATTGGGAGGTGTCACACACGACCCTCTCTCCTTGTCATTATTCAGAGAAGGGTCCCGCCTATCGGAGCTGTGTAGTTAGAAGATGTGTGGACAGTCGAGATGAGTAAGGAAAACGTAGGAGGGCAGCTGGGCAGATTTATAGCCCATTCCCAGTATCTTAGGAGCACCTTTGGGACACTTCCAGATAGCCACCTTTCACCAGCCTCACAGAAGATCACCAGGGTGATCTTTGGCATGGAAGTGTATGTATTACTGACAAGGATGCTGCTGCTGAGTTTACATACGTGTGATATGTTGGCGACCCTCTGGGAACAGTAAAGAGAGAAGAGAGAGAGAAGCATGATGAAGGGGAAGCTGGAAAACACAGTACAAAGACTAGTGTTTGTTAAAGAGGGAATATTCAACAGCAGGCAGACAGATGCAAACACCAAGTCTGAGTTATGTCGAAATGAAACTAATACTATGAATAGAATTCTACATTTGAGGGGGTATCCAGGTTTTACGCAGCCAAGATACTCGAGGAACTTAGTAAACCTGCATTTTGGAGCGACGCCCAGATATGAGTCAAGCGTTGCACTTAAAACCACAAAGAAGGGGGAAATGTGACACTGAGAATATGGCTTATCTGTTTATCTCTATGGATGAAAAAAAGATAAGATAAGATAAGATAAAGTTCTTTATTTCTCCCCACTCCAGGGGAAATTTACATTGTTACAGCAGTTTTATTTACAATATATACAAGGGTGGCAAAATTTTTAACAGAAAAAATAAAAATAAAAATAAAAAAAAGTGTCCGCTTCGGTCTTTTTGTCACTGAGTTATGGGAAGCTTGGCAGTCTAAACTGTACACGTGATCAAGATTTACCAGTGAAAGACGCCTGTATGTGTGGCAGCTCACTAGGGCTGTGTAAAAAATTTACCAATACCTACATATGAGGGACACACTCACCTAATTCTGTTCATTTGGTAGGAACTTTTCCAAGATGCTTATGAAATCTATTAAAAAAAAAAAAATCCTTACATTTACCTTCAATCCTGACAAATTAATGCTTATACTGTATCAAAACAGCAGCAATGTGATTTATAATCACGAACACTTTAATATTTAGCACATCTGTGATATCATTTTTTAGCAAATCCTGTATTAAAAACCCAAAAGTTCATGTATTTTGTCAAATAAATGTGATTTTGATATGTCCACTTCTGCTCATCACTGTGCATTTGTGTACCAGTAGCTCCCGTCTACCCGTGAGCAACGTCTGCTTGTTTTTCTTGTAATGTGCTCGATCAGAAGCATCTACATTCAGTGACAGGTCTACCGTCAAGCCATCTCAGCGTGAGGGACGGTTCTGTCAGATCCACCTGCCTCCTTCCTCTGCTATCTGTTGATTTAGTATCTCCGAGCCCTGAGGCAGACATTTTCTCTTTCTTGCTGGCGTCTTGACCCCCCTCCTGGCTCTGTCCGGGACCCTCGGCTGAGGCACCATGTTATTTACTGCCCAGAGAGCTCTGTGTGCAGAGTCAACACAGCATGGCTGGTTGAGCAACGGGAGCAACCTGCTGCTCACACAAACATCCACGCACGCACACACACACCCATCCACGCACGCACACACACACACACGCACACATCCACACACACACACACACACACACACACATCCACACACACACACACACACACACACACACACACACACGCACACACGCACACATCCACACACACACACACACACACACACACACACATCCACAGATGGGAACACAAAGTCACAGGAGCATCCCAGGGGGTTGGAGATGTTTACCATGCTACAATCACTACAGATGCTACAATTGAGAGTCATGGACAGAGAAACGAACACAGACATCCAACAGCAGTAACCTGCTACCAGTTTTAGACCGTTTTAACAGGGAATGTGACGCTACAGACTTGAGGATGTCACGCAGCAAGCCCCATCGAAGGCTAGGAGAAGTTCACACTGACAGGACATGACAGCATTCACTCAGGTGAACTTTACGGTCAGCTGGACTCAGTCGGAAACATGTCTTTAGGTGAGCTAAGCTCTGCATGAACATCCTGAGAGTAGGTTGCTTAATGAAACCTCTGACCTGCACATGCTGGATGAATGAAGAGAGACTGCGGCTAAGGATATGTGTGGCGTTCAATGACCTCAAAGTATTTCAACAGGATTTCCTAAAAAGGAGGGCTGAAGACTAAAAAAAAAAAAAAAAAACCCCAATGCCGAGCAGTTGGCAACAAACCATTCCCCTTGGGGGGATATCTCAAACTTCCAGCTGGGATCAAAAGACTTAAACACTTGTTTATGATCAGTCTGCAAATTTCTGTGCAGATTTACAACACACACACACACACACACACACACACACACACACACACACACACACACACACACACACACACACACACACACACACACACACACACACACACACACACACACACACACACACACACACACACACACACACACACACACACACACAAACACAAAAGAAAATGTTTTCAGGTGCTCATAAAAAGGTACATGCTTAAAGAATTATAAAACAGAAACGCAGTGAAATTCCTTCTCCAAATCCCCTCCTTCCTTGGTAATTATAGCCTGTCAGCTGACAAACTACAGGTCTGTTGTGTTTGTCTTTGCCTCCTCAGATAAAACAGGTGAAAAGAGGCATGTGGATGCTGGGCTGGATGCCAGTCACTTACTGGTTCTGCTAGCCAAGTACATATTACCCTTCCTGGTGCAACAAGAACACTAAAGGAGATACTATAAAAGAACTGGCCCATTTCTTTCCCTAAAAAATGCACTGTCGAGAAAATTTCATCAGGAGGAAAGTATTTTCTTTGCATCACTGACAACTTGTAACCTTGTACAAGAGGCTGAGTACAGCATCCTACGCAAGAACAACAGAATGTTCTCCTTTGAGAAATCCTGTGAGGAAAAGTTTGCCATAGTAAACTCAGTAAGGATGATTTATTTAGAGGACTACAGATGATTTGATAAATTGAAAACTGGGTTGACTTTGGATTGGAAGCAGGGGTGTGAGAGGATGAGGGAGCAGGGTGTGAGGGATGTGAATGTGATGCAAGGAGGACTGGATCAATCTTTTATCACTGCAGTGTGCTTTCATCCCTAATGGATCCGACATGAGCAGAGCACAGCACTACCTTCCGTCACATTGCACAGGCAGGGGGGAAGGACGCACGAAAAAATACAAGGCAGAGCAAGTGAGGTAGAGCGAGCAACACGAGGAAGAAAGACACCAACACTGTAAGTGAGGGAGAAAGTGGCTCGAAACACCTTCCCAAACCCCAAACATGCAAACGTATCATTTCACCAACATGCTGTCATCACATTTCCTATTACCTCTGGCCCCTGAGTGCATCTGCAGGAAGTGGAGAAACACTACTGATAAGAACGGCGAGAAATTAAGTCACTTCACAGCTTGAAGGATGACTTAGAAAGTTCCCACCGAGAGTCCCGTGAGATGTCATGCAGTGCATGGGCAGACTCGCTTTCCCTGCCATGCGTGCTGAGTGATAGACGGACACACTGACAGCGGCACAGACAGACAGACTATTCTAGAAGACGAGGAGAGGAGTCCATCTGCGTATTCAAGCAGTGAAAGAGCCGTAAAAATAACATCGCGGAGAACAAGGCGCAACCACTCTCTGAGGACACTCTGCTCTCCCCATGCTAAACAGGCTCATTCATGTGATAGAAAATAAGAAATATCTAGCCAGTGAGGGAGACACAAAGGGATGGAGACAGAGAAGAAGTGCTAACTAAACACAGCTGGGAAGAAAGTTTAAAGTTTGATGATGCGTTCCAGCTACTGGCATTACCCTGCCATCTGTTTTCAGCTTTAGCTGTAATATCTATAGCACTTAGAAAAAGAATTAAACACTCCTCTGCACTGTCCATAAAATAGCTTCCTACATTTTACTGGAGATAATAAATACCCTGAACTTGATAGTTGCGATAACTTGTCACGTGCAGAGTCAGTATCAGCACTTAAGCATGCAAAGGTCAGCTGAATTATACGGGTAAATGATCAAATGAGCTAACTACAGCCAAATTAAAGCCGTTGTGCATGCTCGAATCCAAGTTACCCATTTGGTTCCTTTCCCTACAGCCATTTATTATGCTGACATTATCTCTCTAGGTACAATTTAACTGTGCAAAACACACAAACAGAGATAACACATGAGGTATAACTATGTAGCTCTCACAGCCAGTCAGGAAAAAAAAAAAGAAATCACATCCCGGGGGGAGGGGGGTTTCCAATCGATGGCCCTGATTGGATAACAAATACAGCCTGCTAATGAGTTCCACTGTTTGATACGTACCATGCTGGGAATTAAGGATTGCCTGGTTTTTCAGGGCCTATATCATTATTGGTTATCAGTAATCAAGGGGACCGATGGTAAATGATATCAGGAACAGATACACTTGGAGTAAACATCAATACCTGGGTGTCAAAATTCAGAATAACACTAAACTTCATTGAAATTAATTATTTATGTTTGGAATATGATAAATTAGAAGAGACCTTTTCACCATTTATCTTTTCGATGTTGATAAAGCCCCTAAAAACTCAACTTTCTGTATCCAAATGACATGTTTAGAAGTTTATTTTTCATGGAAATAATCCCTTCTCACCCTAAAACGCTTTAATGTAACTCTAAGTTGAATTGTTGGATCCTTCAAACTGTGCAGATTTATGAAGTCTCCACCTTTATGTAAATCCACCTCTTCACAGTTCACTGCAGCCCGAGCACACCAGCTCACCGACAGCTCTGTTGTAAAACTACTCTATGCTACACAATGGCAAGTGGTAATTTTGGAGCAATTTAATCTTAAATGTTAAAATCAGAAACCAATTCTTAAGGAAAATAAAGATACAGAAAGTCCAACACCACAAGTTGACAGGATTGGGTCTTTAAGGTTTGTTTTGTTTGAAACCATGGCAATCTGAATGTGTGTTTTTTTTTTCAGATCCTGTCATTGTAGCTTCAAGGCAGAAATTCCCAGCCATGGCAATGACTGCTTACTTCACTCATGATGTGTCCTCTCGCACATTAAAAAAGGCATATGGACATGTTAACAAGACAAAAAACTTTCATCAGAGGGGGATCTGTAACTTCATTTATTTTATTGGAAAAAAAGTGCTGAATATCAGCTCAATAATAGTCAAGGCCGACAATTGTTCAAACCCTAGGGGGGATCTTTAAATAAGATGCCGGCCGTGCATAATGATGAGCCAGTGATTTAACCAGGGTTGCTTAGAGGTTTAGTGTATTGCACGGTGTTGCCATTTCAGATGTGTAGCACGTAAGCAGTTAAATGTGGCAGGAACACGCAGCAAGTGAGCTGAACTCTGCCCAAGTCCACCATAAATTAATCTTTAATCCTACGGTGGTAAAAGGAGCTGCCTGTGTGACCAGAGACCAGTGTAAGAGATAGCCTCTACTTCTCACACAACAGAATGTTTGCACATAAAAAAATGCACATGGAGACTGTATCTCTGACTCCACGGGGAGAATTCCAAACAGAAAAATGTAGAAAAAAAAAACTAAGAAAGAAAAAAACACAACTGCACACAGAGTAAAGTTTCACCCAAACAGGTTTGAGTCCTTTTGTCTTGACTTGGGTGGCGGGTCTAGTGACAACAGGTACATGTGGAGACTTGGTTGAACTACTCACAGACAAAACACACACTCTTTGTTTCCCTGCCACTCACAAAAAAACACACACACACAACCTGACACCTATTAATAATGATGGCTATCATTACAAGCGTGCTGGAACATACAGCGAAGCCGTAGACAGATCGGCTGACTTCAGAGAAACTTCCTAACGCTGACATTCAAACCGGCAAGGACAAATCCAAGCAATCCCCCAAAGAAGCCCTCACACTCACCGATGGAGGCGATCCTTTGCTTCTGTTTAATGATTTAAATTTCCTCTCTCTTTCCCTTCTGCCTCACTTGGGGGAAATCCTCGACTTCTGACGGTGCAGCGGAGCCGGTTGGTTGTGTGGTTGGTGTGTAGAGGCAGCGAGCGAGAGTGAATGTGTGTGTGTGTGTGTGTGTGTGTGTGTGTGTGTGTGTGTGTGTGTGTGTGTGTGTGTGTGTGTGTGTGTGTGTGTGTGTGTGTGTGTGTGTGTGAGGAGCGTGCGAGTCCAGCGGAGGTCAGAGGCAGGCAGACGTGGTCAGCAGGACATTTAAAGGATGTCGCGACTTCTCCTCCGCTGCTATTCTGCTGCTTTTTCGTCGCCGGCTGCCTCAGGAATGCACTTCCAACTGGGTGTCCTCACCACAGCCAAGATCTGAGAGACTGCCAGAGTTCTCTCTCTCTCTTTCTGTCTACACCCCTCCTCCTTCTCCCCGTGTCTCTCACCCACACAGAAACACACCCTCCCAGTCACTCCTCTCTCTTTTCTCTCTCGCTGTCTTTCTCCCCACCCTTCCTTGCTGTGCTGACAGACCAGATACCTCCCCCTTTTCAGGTAGTTGAAAGCGTGTTTTCTGCTTTGCCAGTCTCCCTCAGTATCAGTTTTCTCGGTTATTCTGGTTGCGTCCTCCATGTCCCAATGACAACAACAAAAAAAAGAGACTGCTTGTAAGTAAACTCAAGAGGCACGAAGAAGCATAAACTCAAAATTCTTTGCATGCATGTATATGTACATGTGTCTTTACTGTTTGCACGATCAATAACCTGAAGCATGAGGCATCCACACTCTGCCCTGCAGCTATGCGAACAGCTGATTACACAAATGAGCCTGTCAGGTGATTTTCTCTTCCTTTTCCTGGAATGAGGTCATAGTCCAGGCAAGACCAGGTGCAACTGGAGAGTGGATATGTCTGTGTTTGAGTGAGACAACGCCCTGTGGGAAAATAGGTGATGGAGGCAATTTAAACCTGACCGCTCCAGTTCAATACACATCTACTGTACAAAACCTAACGATTTTATGTGAACTAAAAGGATAGAAGATGTTCCAAAATTCGTTTATAAAACAATGCCACAATCTTGAACAGCACTCCTGTGTCCATAGCCCCCTCCCACACTCACAATCAGAGCCAAGACATGCGTGACCAATGGGTCAGGCAGGATGTGTGGAAGCTCCTCAGCGGGAGCCAGACCCTGCTCCCCATTAGCATCTCTCCTGTCTCCATCTCTACATCTCCCTCAATCTTAAATTTTAACCAGTGGCCTCTTTTTTCCCCCTCCTCCCTTACCATCGCCCCAAAGCTGAAACTCAGACTGGACTTCATAACAAGCAGACATCAAGCAGAGGCTCGGCGATGACTAAAAACCTGTTAATGCTGCATACTGTAGTGAATGATACTAACAAAATCATATAAACAAGCCTACCGTTATCATCTGCAGATGTACAAAATTAACATCTTCATGCATAAAACTAACTATGGTAACATTTTTAGAAGAAGCAGACGTATGTGCCAAAGTTGCTGAAGACCATGTTAACTACTGACATTAATATTTGAGAATATAGCGATATATAAGTGGCTATTTTCTTTCACGTACATGTCTCTGATGAGTAATTCCAAAACTTGTTCATCACTAACTGTGACCTAGATTTGTCCTGAGCAGGATATTTTATAGTATGTGTCAATGCAACTATGATATCACTGTTAATAATCTACCTAGAGCATTCCTAACCGCCATTTTTGGTTACTTATCAGCTAACAGCAATACCAGCATACATGTACAGAATAAGCAGGTAACATCAATATGTCAGCGAGGTTCCTATTCAAATCTAAATTTTACAATTCCTTCTGGTTAGGATGGCATGGCTGTTTAATTTCTGTGAAATATACTGCTACTTTCATTCATTTATTCAATTTTCTTAGGTGAGTGAAGGACATGAGAAGTACTGAAATAAATGCCTTACGTGGCAAAAATGTCCACAAACTAAAAAAACTAACCTAGTGAAAGTAACATCATTGTAGTTCTGGAACTCTGATGCCATGATTCAGCAGCAGCAGGCCGTCAACAATACCTCCGTCATCCCTGTGTTGACTTTTCCTCAAATTGACGTCAGATAGTACTTTGGACAAACTAATGAGGACATGCAGTCACAGCGCCTAATAACCAGCGTGCACATGGTAAAAAGCAGATGTTCCAAAAATAGATGTCGGGGATTAATTGCATTAATTTGACAAATTAAATCATGCAAACAAAAGACCACTGCGAAGAATGCTGCAGCTTTCGGCCAGGCTGACTCATAGAGGTCCACAGATCACATGTATGCGAAGTGTTTGGCTGTTCTGTCTATGAATCAAAGCTTTTGGCACATCTAAGAGCTGTGCTGTCTGACAAATCACTTAAACCACACTCCTGAATAAAAGCAGGGGGGAGAGGGATGAGTCTCTGGGGTTTGTGTTTAGGTACCAAAGGCCACGGTGAGAAAAGGCTGAGGTGCCAAAGAGGAGTGACATTTTGAAAGCGGTAGAGAAGTAACTACACTTTATGGGTCCTGACAGGCTATTACCCCTCAGTGGAGCATATGCTTGTCCATCCTCAGAGCGGCATCAAGTTCATTTAAGGGTGAGGTTATTGTATTGTGATGCGGGGGATTATCAGTCCAAAGCCTCCCACACTTTGCTGACACCTTCCAGGCATTCCTCAGGGCTCCTCCCACTGCTGTGCCCCCCTCTTTATCCCAGCCTCCCCTGTCAAACTCCACATATCATCCCTCTTTTCTGTGTGACTCAAACATTCTTGCAACCCCCTTCCCTTCTCCTCCCCCAACACTCCCTCTGCATTCAGCAAAGGAGCTAAAGAAAACAAAGATGAGGCCTAAAAAGCTTAAAAACACGCGCTTTCAGAAGAAATCCTTCCCCGTTGTGTGCTTCTTTATTATTTATCCCCGTCGCCCAAACACTGAGAATGCGCTCAGCTCCTTCATCAAAACAGCTACTTGACTGCTTTCAGTCACCACCTACTACTAAGTTAATACCTCAACAAGTGAGTAGGTATAAATCTGTTTAAAGAGCGGCGAGGCGGCCGTAACTCAGCACCGAGGAGACAAGAAGATGGCTCTGGGAGTGAGAAATAGACTGGTCGGGTCTGGCAGCAGTTCAATTGGTTCTGTGGAGGGTAGCAGAGAGAGGGGAATACATGCTGATAGTGTCTTTGTTGGCCATTATTCACTAAGAATGAATAGCATTAAGTTGCTGCTGAGGCTCGCTGCTTCCCATCTCCCCCCCACCCGACCCTTTCGTCTCTATTTATTCAGCCTTTCACTAAAAACAGCCTTCAACAGGTGGCAAACAGGTCGGTTAAGACTCAAAACCTGGACGGTTGAATAGGATGAGAACAGGCTACGGTAGCTCTATTTTCAGACACCAAAACAAGTTACAAAATCCTGAACTCTTGTTGACATCGGTTTGCATACTCATGGCAAGCGACGCAAGGTAGTAATGCCCTGTTTGTGCCAAACATTCCTAAGTATAGCATCGCTGTCTCATTATGGTCAAGCCAATGTTGTTGCTCCAGTAGTGTAGTTATGTCTTGTGTATCATTATGACAGGCACGACGGCTTTCGCCCAGCGAAGGTAATGGCCCTGTTGAGATGTAGCACATCCCACATCAAGAACAGACAAAGACTTTTGTTTTCTTCCCAGAAAACCTGGCTCCGGAAGATGACTCATGGTTTGAAAGCAAATGCATGTCACTATTTTATCTCCCTACAAATAACAACGGGTACATTGATAAGGCAAGGTGAATCTGAGGTCAACGACATGACAAGTGAGTACAAAGGGAAAATGACAGGAAGGGACGGTCAACTGGATCAGCATATAAACTTGTGGTAAACAAATTTCGTATCCTCCAAACACTGGATAGAAGAGATATAAAAAAGCACACACACAACCATAACAAATAAAAAGCATAAGGCTCTTTTTTCTTTTCCCTCTCTCTGAACACTCCTTTCATACCGTCCTAACGAAGCACAAGAGAATCTCAGTTGCCTTCAGCAGCTTCCAAGTTGTCAGGACTTTGGCTACACTCTGGCACCCTTTCTCCATCGTCTCTTTTTCTTCGTCTTTATTGAGAACCAGCCCAGACTGGGCAAAGTTACTGCCATTCAAAAACACTGCTACCTTTCACATGGCCTCATGTTGCATTTTTGAGTTGCCGTATGAAAAGCTATTTTCAGAATTGAAATAAATTTTGGACCAAGATCACAAGCCCCAGCGTTGTCCTTCAATGCTTTCAAGTGGTCATGTTGGAACTAGTGCCTCAAATCTTCTTTCTTTTATCCTGTCTACCTAAGCTGGCGTTTTTTTCATCGTGCTCCTAGATGTAAATTCGCTCTCTGTCTCTTGAGATAAAGCTGTACCATTAGTGTCACACTGTGCTGCCCTTCCTATCAGTAAATGGAAATGGGCTACAACCGGCCTGAATGGCACAGGGAGAAAGCTGTGACTGTCATAGGGCCCTTAGCTTTTCACTCTCGCTCAAAGTCAGATGAGATGTCGATGGCAGGACTAGTAGCCAATTTCATTTCTTCTTGCCTCTCCCCAATGCAAGAGGGGCAAGTGAGCCGGAGAATAAAAGAAAGTCAAAGTTAAGTCAACAAGACGTTCTTGCCGGGGACCGCCTTGGGTCCTCGCTAAGCTGAGGATTTCTCAGGACAAAAGGGGGAACCCAACCCACAAGCTACAGTCCTGGTCAATGCATAACATCAGCACTGAGAGAGCAAGTAAACAAAGACAAAGAGAAATTGGGCCAAGATGAGATATTGCCCTGCGTGGGGGCTTAAAGTGCTGATGTGATCTCAGGAACAACAAAACCACAGTGGAGTGACGCACTGTGGCTCTAGATGAACAGGAAATCCAGGTTGGTGACGGGGGAGCTATCAGGTGGGTGCAGGTCAGGGGTCAGAGGTGAACAAAAGCTTTGTAAGCCCCACACAGAGTGAGAAAGAGGCCCCCCGGACGCACTAACTGACCCCCAGTCTGTCTGCCTGCAGCTTCCTCTAGAGGCCTCAGGCTTTAGTCTAAATGTTTTCTTAAATCCACTTTCTGGGTCTAAACGCTTTTCCATTTGTCCTCTATATAGACCAAGATGTCACCCTCAATTTTCTGTCCATTTATTCTTGACTTTGGTTACAATACTGGTCTATTCCGCCAAGCACCCAGGGGAAAAGCACTATTCAAACACCTGCAGGAACAACAGCATTTAAAAGCTTTCACTGCACCAGGCCTGTCATCTCTTTGCTTGTGTGGTTTTACTGGATCAAAGCAAAGCTGTAGCTGTGTTACAGCAAGAAAGTCTTTTGTAGCTACAATTATGCGCCATAAGCGCATACACAAACAGCAACAGAAATGAATGCACACACGCGTACACACAAAGGATGCGATGACACTGGTGCACAATGGAGTTGGGTCTTTTCTAATCATACCAGATATTTTAGTTTGAAGCAAGCGACGGATGTAAAACTGATCCACGGAAACTTCGAGTACAGACACTTAAAGACCCGTTGAATTTTAACAAGGCCGGTGAGGCTGCCATCGCCGTCTTTATTCAGGTTGTAGAGCATCTGAGTGTGTGCTGGAGTGGGCATGTGCGTGAGACTGAATTAATGACGTATGCGTGTGTGTGTCGGTGGATATGCCAGATTACTAATCAGCGCTTAGACAAAGGCCATATGTGTGCAAGTCTGTGCATCTCTCCCACGTCTCTCTGACATATTCCCCTCCATGTCTGCGTAAAAACCCTATCAGCAGGAATGCTAGGATTGTCGGGTCAGCAGTGGTGACATCATGGCAGCCAGTCAGAGGCAACAACAAGGCCTTAGCACCAGTTTCCTCCTGGTTGCATCAGCAATGCAATACCAGGCTGCGGATCAATGACACCCACTCCAGCCCTGCTTCCTGCCCACTTTATGAGTCTTCAAACACACAGACAAGCCATTGACATGATACACTGAAACTAGCAGAATCATAACAGTGGTTTGACATCCACATGACCTGAGCGGGCAGCTTTAAATCAAATCCACTTGCCTCTCGGTAACAACAGACTTGAAGCGCTTAATGGTCCACTTGGTTAATTATTTTAACAAGCCCTGATGAATGACCTGATATGACGCACAGGATTCGGTAAGACTCCAGAAACTTCACCTGCTTGAGGGGATCTAAGGTCAACAGCCAGACATAAATGGCTCGAGTGTTTAAAAAGAGACAAGTGTCTAGCCTGAGGGCAAGCAAACTTGGTGACAAAATGATACATATACACAACTACTATGCTATGTTTGTTATTATACAATCACAAACCGAAACCAACTTTTTTTTTTTTTTTTACTAAAATCAGTCACTTCTGCAACCGACAAACCTGTCTTTCATGTCTCCGTGAGGATCAAGTGTCAGCAAACAGATGCTAGTGTGTGTTTGTGTACGGCAGTGTGAGTGTGTGTGTCCAGAGAATCCTCCAGGTCATCAGATAAAGTGCACCTGAGGGAGGGGCACAGAGACGGTTGTCAGCGTTACCACAGCAACCAAACACAGAGGCAGCCACCTGGTTGATGGAGCCCAAGAAGGGGAGCTGAGAGGGCACCACTTCAGTATGGTAACCATGCCAGAAAAACCCTCTCGAAGTGGCCCAGTTCCCAAAACACAACCCTTATTGTGTCTGCGCTGCGATGAGTGGGGCAGAGATCATGCACAGCTGTTGAATCTTTCATGGAAAAGAAAAAAAAAAAAACTACTAAGCCCACTGCACAGCTCTCGTTACAGCTGTGAAATAACTTGGTCTAATCTTGTCCATGTTATCCCCACATGGTTTTAGTCATGGTTTGTCCTGCTAAACATTTGAAAAGCCATGGTCACTTTAACTCTGTGCCGTGTCACGACCAAGAGGCATCTAAAGCAGAAAATTTTTGGCCTCACTCGGAATTGAGGGGCATAACTCCCATTTTGGGGCTTAACTGTACACTATAAAACCTTAAATCCGTGTCCACAAAAACTCAATTATTTGAGGTAATCAAGAGAAACAGAGAACAATTTTGTGCTGGCATACTGTTGCTCCAATACAATGCACCCATCCAGACAGCAGAGGCAGTCAAATGTAGCTTTGAACTGTTGCCCTATGCACCTTATTCACCTGACCTGACACTGCCTGACTTCTATCTGTTTCCAATACAGAAATCCCATTTTCAGAGTGATGATAAAGTCTGTTGAGAAGTATCTAGAGGTTCAAGATGTGGCCTTCTTATTGATGGGGTAGTGAAGCTTGAACCTCGGTGAACCAAGTGCATTGAAGTTAAAGTAGACTTTGAAAAATAATGCAAAAACAATAATTCCCATCAATATTTCCCATGTGATGTTTTCTATTGAGGTCAAGACCTTTTTCAAGTAGCCTCACACCGTGGTTCAGTGACAACTGCTGGATGGTAACTCCAAAAACTCCCTGGCTACAGCTGACATTCAAAATGCATCAATTTCTCTTAAAAAAACATTAAGTCATTAATTTTTTGACAAGTCATTACCACCAAAACCTACTATTGGTCATTTTGAAATGACAGCCCTTTCTAATAACATTCTAAGGCTAACAGAAAGTATTGATGTCTGTCACGATTGACAGTTTGCTCATCTGCTGCTCTCCCCAGCTACTAAATTCGCTTAGTTTCAGGCTTTTTGAACTTTTAAAAGAGTACACTGCAATTTTTCTCCATACATGCAGTTCTATTGCAATTGTAGCTTAAAAGTTACACTAAAAAGCCCCTAATACAATGCTGTCTCACAATATTTCTAACAGAAGTCCATATTTAGACTGGTCAGCACTGGCAGCAAGCTTGCTATTGTTCACTTTGGTCCAAGGTAGCAGGAAGAGAGTGTTAAAGGTAACACCCTGCACTCCTTATTTGTAAAGTACTGGCTCCAGATGGAAAAGACAGCGCCAACTATAAGCTGCCATTCAGAGCTTCAAACCAGGTCCTAGTGGATGGTATCATATCTCACTATGTCCAGCTTTATATACAGTCTTGGACCATAATGAATGTATTAAATATCTCCCGGACACACAGACTTAAAATAGCAATAATCATGGCATATGGTCTTACTGGTATTCAAAAGTATTTTGGAATGATTCGTCATCAGTTAATATCACTTAATTATAGTGTCACAGTGCTGAGCAAGCATGTTTCCTAACATGTCAGGGTGACTAATACCAATAATAGGAGTATCTGTCAAACAAAGACTGAACTTATGTTTAACTTTAAAATGACTGATAGCTATTTCATGAATGGCTTAAGTGCACATGACTTGCTGTTTGCTTAGTATAAAACTTTTAAGCACTGAAAACAAGTTCATCTAGAAAGGAAAGTGTAAAATTTAATGGGAGAAAAAAATAATTATTAAATCCCCACAAACGAGGTCATTTGTTTCACTCACCTCCTGCAGCCCGAAAGGTCTCTATGACTGCCTGCCCGATGAAAAAGGAGAAGAGTGAGATGAGGAAGAGCGAGACAAACGCTGTCGCTGCCTGTCGCACTCTCGGGCTACCTGATCCACCAGCCTGTGGAAGAGAGAGAGACAGACCGGCTCAGAACAGCACAGAGAGCAAGGGAGGGGGGCAGCTGCAGAGAGAAAAGTGAAGTGGTGCCGCCATTCCCCGTCACCCGGGAAACCAACGCTCTTTTCAAAGAAAATCGGCCAATGGCAAACACCGGCAATTGTGTTCAGACAAAAAGTCACATGACTGCCCAAACACCACTCCCTGTGCACTTACTGAGAAGGGAAGAGAGGAAAAAAAAGAAGTATGGGGTGGAGGGTTGATAAAGAAGGGAAAAATAAAGAGGCAAGGACAGAAAGTGTAGTAGATAGTGGTCCACAATTAGAGCAGACTTACCAAGGCAGGAAACAGGACACCAGAGCAGACTCTATGCCGTCCCTGAGTGAATAAAGTATTTCCACCTGATCTTCTTCACAGTCCCATCTTCACAGCAAACAGATTGGCTACAGCTTATTTCTGTTTGCTAAGAAGAACAAAGCCGAGCCGCACAGTGGGATACTAAAGGTACAGCACTATCTCTAGCTGGCACACTCAAACATTTCCAACTTTAATATTAGGCTATTTATATGCAGAATGTATAAAACATTCAGTTTACTCCCGAGCATTGACCATCGCTACATCATCAGAGGTGCTGGCACTGTCAAAATCCACAGAAAACACAGATAAGCTTTAATCTGTCTTTGCTCCAATATATCAACCAATATTTAAATTCATATTGATATATATTTTGCCAGTGTACCCTCAAGAATCTGACAGTTGCTTTACATGCTTCACAAATAAGGCAAAGTCACAGATTGAACAGAGACACAACTGGATTAAAAAGATTTTGCTCATTCTTCAATGATGGTGACACATTCGCATTAGTAATGCTGTCTAACATGGTCCAACAAGTTTTCTAGTTTTGCCAAATCTGGGTGAAATGATTCATATCAATTATCAAGAACATTACCTTGTTGTCCCTTTTATCTCATTCACAATAGTAAATGCAGCAGACCAAGGTGGTGCTGAAGTGTTGGAGCTACATTACAGCTGAAAAACCAGATGGATTAGTGGTGACAATGGCTAAAGAAGCTTTATCTACTTAACCCTAACCCTAACTCTCAATAAGCCACCATGTTTCATTTTAAAATTAGCAAGTGGTTACAGAAGACTCAGCTTATCAGCACCTTCAAGTCCGAGGTCATGGTTCTCTGCTGGAAACCGGCGGATTGCTCCCTCCAGGTTGGGGGGCTAGATGCTTCCCCAAGCGAAGGAGTTCCAGTACCTCGGGATGTTGTTCACGAGTGATGGGAAAATGGAGTGCGAGATGGACAGGAGGCCTGACACAATGCTGTTTCATAAGATTTCTGACACAAGCCCATGTATGGATTGGACTGGTAAGTGTTTCCAAAGCAGAGCAGCAGATGTCAAAGCCCAGTGATGCCAGCAGAACTACATCATCTGCAGGAGGCAGTGATGCAGAAATCCCTTTTCAGGTTGATTAATTTGATTCAATACCAGCAAGTGACTCAGGAGAGACCTGAAAATGCATTTGCACAGCAGAAATGATTTCCTGATCTTATCCAAACCATTGGGATGGACATTCTCATTGTTCCGCAGGTTAATGTTATCTCACAGTGTAATGGAAATAAATGATTCTGCAATATTTGTACATGTGGACAACTTCTCAGAGCTACCTTTTTTTCTCTTTACAAGATGGCTGTTGCAGTTAAATGTGCTAAACATGGACTTCAAACACAAAAACCTCATGAACATGCTTTTTATTAGGTTTTACATTGCACACTGGCATCTGCCTGGGGTAGTAAACGAAATTATAGTGCGGCTTTCCAGCGTGAATTCTCAACAGAGCAGTGAGACAATGCAGTCTACAAATTTTAGTCAGACAGTTTATTACCCAGGCTGGAATCACACATCTATCACTTTCCTGGCAATATAGCGTACACTTGAACGCAATCATCTGCCTTGTAATACATCGCTTCAGTGCCACTAAATTACCCCGTTTCAGCTGTGGCAGGCAGGTCTCATTCTCAGAAAAGCATCTACCAAGTGGAAAGGGGCCCAATTACCTCTCTACGGCGTGAATTGTGAGAGGATAGCGGCGAGGAGCCTCGGCAAAAGAACAGGGACAAAGCTGACAGTGTCCAACGCATGGACAGCACTGACAAGTCTGAGCCTCTACCATTGATTTTTTTTCTTGAAAAAGGTAACGGAGAGGACTACCTCAGGCTTAACAATCCTGTATCAGCTTGTCAATAGATAACAGGCACTTTGTGGATCCAGGCTTACTGTGGATTCTTAGGATATTCTGAAGAATGGAACATGCGACCTGGAGATTAGGCCTAATTATAAAATGACACCAAACTCTGTGTTGCAAATTCGAGGAACAATAACTGACACTACGCAAAGCTGGTCTGCTTCATTCACTAAACTACACCTCGTTGTTCATTCTTCCTATACAACCGAAATGAAAAAATAAAAAATAAAATGGAGCCTATAGAGCTATATTTACACTTGCTTGACGAACTCAAATATAAGATCCAATACTTGGTAATTACAAGGCAACTGCTATTCTAAATATACCATTCTTCTGCTGCAGTTCAGATTGGATGATGTATAATTTCATCTGACAATCACTGCTCGAGATGCGGAACTGATTGCTGTATTAAAGGCACCATTTTCAAGTATCCACAAGTACCTGTGCTCCTGAGAGTCAATAAATTAGCATCAAGGGGTGAGGAGGTGGTAGGTGTTGCAGTGATTTTATATCTGAGTGTCTCCCAGCTGGACAAATGAGTCACAATGGAGGAGCTTTACAGTGTAGAAGGGACAAAGAAGCAACTCAACACTTTCAACTTTTTGTCCCACTTTTCCTTTTATTCTGGCCTCATGACTAGAGCTGCAAGTCTATTATGGGAAAATAGGAAAAAAAACTTGCTTTGTTAGTGGAAAAACATCACAGAAAACAACTTTTTGATGTGCTACTCATAATAGATCTGATTTCAGACGGGTTTTATCATCTAGTTTAACCATCATTACCATTCATTATCATCCTCATTACTGTCAAGCTCAATTCCACCATGAGCTTTGCATTTAAATTGACTTAAGTTAGTTTATATTACAGATCGCCCAAACAAAAATACTCAACAGCCCTCTGCCTTGGCCTCATTTTATAAAAGTTACTCATGTCAACATTATTCTAAGGATTCACTCCACAACAACACTTACAAGGTTGAGCTATTCGCAATCAGTGATGTGGGAAAGATAAAGAAAAAAGAAGAACATGATATAAAATACAAGGAAGTCAGAGACAACAGGCACAAACAACAGATAAAAGAGGAGGAAGTACAAGAAAACAGGAAGACAAATGTTCTCTAAAAACAGACAAAACCTGAACAACAGCACTGCTCAGCAGGCAGGTAAAGGTGGAAATAAGGTCAACAAACTGATGATATGATGGAGCCTTTTGGTATGAATAAGGAAACACAGATATAAGTAGAGCTGATACAATAAGTTTATCAATTCTGGAATCAAGAGAAATTTAATCTGCTGTTATTCATATATTCAGGTAACTTTGCCAGTTGGTTGTGAAGATTCGCTGTTTTCTTGTATTTCATGTGACGACTTTAGATTTTAGACTGTTAGACTGACTTTTTAGGCTTTTGGAATTTTTGCATATTTCACTATTTTCTAACAAGCCAACCAATTACTTATTATAGCCAGCAAAGCCACTAATTATAAGCCAGTAAAACAAGTTCCTAAATCTCTTGATTCATTTATTCATCTTTCACAATGCAGATTTACTCTAAAACAACTCATCACTAATGCTCATGAATAACCATGCTTCCTTTGACTGCCATTGACTTCAGGCTAGAGCTGAACACTACACACACAAAAAAATAAAAAATAAAAATCACATTGCAGATTTTTTTCAATACCACGACTGTGATACAAGCGCTGATCCTAGTAGGAATGTTAATCTGTGAATTAATTTTACACAAAAAATATATATACATTTAAAATGATGCACTTTTTGCTGTAGTTTGCACCAAATGGGCACATACCTCTTACCTCTGGAAAATATGATTTATCTGGCCGAGCGCCTCTGTAGCACTACAACATTTTATTTTAAGTCCCTCTCCTGTCATTGATCAAAGTTTGTTTAGGGCTTTGATAGAAACTTGGATTTCTTTTTGAACTGCACTACTGAGTTAAACAATAATCCTTTATTGTTTAACTTTATTGTTAATTGTTTATCATGTTTGAGTTTTCAGTTTCAACCTACAGTTTTCATTTACATTTTATACAGTGGTGCATTACACAGTGGAATATGGACTGTCAAAATAAAATGAACTTAAATCAAATGCTTATTTGCTTTTTTTTGGAAGAAAATTAATTGTTTAGGTTAATCAACTAAGTGGTAAAACAGACAAGAGATTGATCAATACAGAAACAGTCGTTAACAGCAGCACTACTAAACAAGTATATAACTCCAAAAGCATTAATCTGTGTTTCTGAGACGGTCAGCAGTAAACTTTATCAGAGTGGTTCTTTAAAATGGTATGTTGTGGCTCATTTTACCAAAAACTGCAGCTCCTTTGGATATTACGCCTGCCTATATTGCAACTTCAATAATATTATGATTGATTGAGAGTTGCAGGACATTTTTGTCTTTTTTTCCATTTAAATTTTTGGATAATTTTTGGCTGTGTTAATCCATGCAGTATACATCTGGCAAATGTGTGTATTTATTGGAGACTTTGAAATCTTTTTTTCCTCAATCATAGCTCCAATAATACATCAATATCATACTGTGTACACAAAAATTGACCTTAAGGACAAAAATGTCCCTATTATTGCTTTACACGTGCATCAGAATCAATGTTGTTGCTAATCCATGACATATCCTAGGCTGTGCCAATCCAAAACAAATACCTACCATTTATTACATGAAAGATAATTCCAATGTCAATGGCATAATGTAACAATCTGACATTTAAACTGTAAAAACCCTGAAAATGAATCAATATCTGGTCTTAAACTGACACTGCACAAAAGTAATAAGCAATCAGAATCTGTGTTGTTGCTAATTTTCCCCCACTTATCCCTTAATACGCGGAAAATAATTATTTCCTTATTTTATCATTTTTAAAAAACAAACATCATGTTTTTAAAAATGGCATATAATTGGTTAGAATGCAAAAAAAATGAATTCATATTTGATAGTTATGATCAGGACTGGTGTTGATTAACTTTTTGAAAATGGAAAAATATGTTAAAACAAAAATATCTTCATAGCATTTTCTCTTTTAAAGACATTTTTGTTCTTCGTGCTTACTGTGTAGCTTTTTCACGCACAAGGGTGAAAAGTTTATGCTAAAATAGCGGATTTTTAACAGGTTTTTGCTGTTGAAGTGACTTAGCTGATCAGTAGTTGACAAAAAAAACAGCATTAAAAGCGCTCATAAACCAACAGGTGAACTTTCTGACCGCATGCTGTCCTTGTAAACTCAAACTAAACAACTCGGTTGGTCGCTACTCTTCCGTCATCCTGCAGGTGCTGACGTCCCTGCACTTGTTGCATCAAAAGTTTTTTTTTTTTTATGTTCATGACCATTTCAGTCCAACAAAACCGTGTCTAAATATAAAAGCACAAGGCGAAAACAACTTACAAGTGCTTTAGTAGTCGAGCTGAAGTCGGTGATTCATCTTTCTGCTCCCTCCTGAAGTCAAAAGTCCGCTTTAGGCAGCAATTCCGGAAATAGAAACGATACAGCTTCCGGTACGCAATTTCAAACTTAATGTTGTAACCAAGAATATTATTGTTAAAATTAACTTAAGGGGTAGCAAAGGCAAAATAATAATAATAATAATAATAATAATAATAATAATAATAATAATAATAATAATAATAATAATAATAATAATAATAATAATAATAATTATTATTATTATTATTATTATTATTATTATTATTATTATTATTATTATTATTATTATTATTATTATTATTATTATTATTATTATAGATATATAAATAATAAATTGTATATCTAAGGATAAATGAAATGTTGTTCATACAAAATGCCACAGACAGGACTAACCACAGATTTACAAGCAGTTACTGAGGAGCAGCCAGGAAGTGTATTTACATGGCAACAGCAAACACTAACAAGCAACTGGGAATTGGCTCATTAGCTTTACTTATTATGATAAAACGCTGGTTAACCTGTGTCAACACATGGCTGGAGGTAATCACAGACACACAGCATGATGGCAGCAGCAGACTTCATCTCACACCAATGTATGACAGTAAACAGAAACACTTTTCTAATACAGGAAAATCTGTAGGATGACAGCAGATAGATTACATTGTTGGATTATTTAATGGAAATGTAACTAATTACAGTTACAAATGACTTGGATTCCAGACTAAATCTAATTCCATTTGAGACTGAGGCACCACTTTGGTTCCTTTTTCTGACAAAGTGCTGTTTATGTTACAGCATGTGTGTTTTAATTATGATGGGGAGGAAATGTTAGAAGCGGAAGGTTGTAATTATTTTGGCAATAATCTTTTCATCACTTGAAACTGTCTTTAATACAAGTTTACGCTGTTTCATCAACAAAAGCAATAGAAACCACCCGTGTGAGTGCTATCACTGATCTGAGATAAGATTTGTTATGGGCTAAATAAAAGCCTTGAATGGAATTTTTTTTATGCCTGGATCATAGATGTGTGGGGCATTTCTGTTTATAGTACAGTTCCTATCTAGATAAATCAAAGAATACAATACTCCATTGTCAATAAAAGTTGCCTCAGATGTTTGAGTTTCATGTATCTGGGTCAAACATTCCTTAAACTTCTAAATCATGTTTGCGGAGTGACGCAGGACTTTTCCAGCATATGCAGCACTTAAATAAATTTGGTACTGGTCCCACTAATCCCAATTACTGCTCTAAAAATGACTAAAAAAGAAACCCATAAGCATAAATCTGAAACATCTGCCTTGGAATGCTTGCAAAGGCAGTGATGGATGTCACCATGTGCATGTAAAATGAGCTATAATATGTCATTTGTAAGCACAAAAACAAGGACCTTACCTGTACACATTAACTGTTTTGCTTTATTGCTTTGGCATAGAGATGAATCACCTAATGTGACAAGAAGATTAGCCTCACTTCTGAATTCTGTATATATAAATGTCTAAATGACATTACAGTTATGCCTTTTGTTTACCATTATGTCTGACGTCTGTCTTTGGTTATAAAGGTGTCTCCAGAAAATGAGTTACGAGGCTGAAATATCTTACAGTGAATGGGATGTTCCTTCTGGCATCCTGCAGTACTGTACAAACAGCATCTCCCGGGCCTGTCTGAACTCATACCGGGATGTTTTTTCCAGCTGAAATGCTTGATAGGAAAAGTGATTGGTCTCAAGTCAAAACAAGATGATGGCGTGATTACCTAATAGAACTGAAATTTCTAGAATGCATTTCCCTGTAATTTATTCACACCCATCTTGTTTGCTGTAGTTACAACTTGAGTGTGAACCTTTGATAATGTTTTGAGGAATGTAACCACAACCTACCTGACATGATCACGATTTTAATTTTAGACTCATCACCTGGTATTTATTTTAGTAGTATCCATGGCATGTGCTGATAGTTTTCTCTGCTTCATTGTTTGTTTTTAGGACGTTTTTCTTGATGTATACTCTAACATCAGATATATTTGCCTTAGTAACATAATCGGCTACCTGTTTTTATTAATTATCTCCAGAAAAATTATTTCACATAACTCATTTTTAATGCAGTTGTCTTTCAACATCAGTGTTGTATTGGATAAAATCATCAGTACTGAAATTACTCTTTCTTTTCTCGTAATATTTACTATCCCAAAAACCACATATAGAAACCAGACCTTTCTGTTTTGTCTCATCATCTGGTAATAACTGGGAGTGGAAGAAAGCCTCTCACAGGCCAGATCAGGTCCCCAGTCCTGACCGGCTGTAAGAATGATGCCTTTCACAGAAATTACAAGTCTTTTCAGAGAGACTACCATCCCACTTTCCCACCATAAAAGGCCTTTCCTTTCATTCCATTCCCCTCCATCTGTGTCTTGAGATGTAACCCAGTGTCACCGCCGTGATGGAAGTGTGGCTGAAAAACACCTGACAGAGAGCAAGGCAGCAGAGCAATCCCAACAAATGAAGCTGTGTGAGGAAATGACGGAGAGTGGTACAGCTACGTGATGGAAAGTGTTACTAGAAGGTAAAAAAAAAAAAAAAAAAAGCACAAACATGTTACATAACAGCTGAGTAGCTATGGGCACCTGCATGTATCCGACACATTCCTATGTCTACATTGTGTACATCTCTTAATCCACACTGCGGGGAGGGGTATTAGCAGAGCTGTCAAGGTTTAATAACTGGCTGCGCTTTGTTTCGTTGACTCATTTATTTACATCCTGTTTCTGTGGACAGGTCTGATGCATGGATGACAGAAAAATGGTAAGTGCTTTCTGATGTGTGTTCATGGTGTGTGTTTGTGTGTGTTTGTGTGCCCAGTTCAGGTGTTCATGCAAAACACAAATTTGGAAATATCACCGTGCTGGTTTCAGCTGTTTCCCTGGAATGAAATTCAATGCTAAGACCACTGTGATGGCTTTCAAAGACACCTGTTTAACATTATATGACCTTAAGAGCTACTGAAGTGTTAAAATTGTCTCCCTCTCTGGTCCTCATCCACCCAGATATAGCAGCGTATGTTCCAAGTGTGTCTCAGAACAAATGAGTCTGAGATTGTCCTTCACAGTGCAGTAGATGGGTAATTTCCCATAGCTTTTGATAAACAATGGGATACGTCACAGAACGTATAAACTCCAAATGGACTTGATTCGTTCCACTGCATCACTTCTGCTCTGTATCAGTAATACGTCATGAAATATTTTAACATGTATTAGCAGCAAGCAAGGCGCAATGCTTACATTCTTTATATTTTAAATGTATATCACTTTAATCTAACTCAGACCTCAGATGTTTCCAAACGGGCAATACACTAATGATTCTTTTTCTTTGAAATGGTGAGTTGTAGAATGATCATTTGCTCAAGGGGTTTGAAGCAATGGATTGAGATTCTGATTTGATGTTTACAGATAGTGCCCTCAAGTGACAGTATGAGACTATTACACCGTGGATATAAGGAAAATCACCGTCACTGCAGCGACCTAAGGCAATAATTTGACTTTTCTTTATAGCTAAGCTTTATTGAAATAGAATCACAAACTGATGAAAGTTTTTTTAACTAGGTAAAACAAAAGGATGCATTTGAAATATAATTTTATATTTTGTCCTGAGAGTTGCAAGTCAGTTGTCAGTTACATCCGATTTCATTTTCATCCAGCTAAAACCGGCAACTCTGTAGTATTAAAGAGATTATCTCAGTCCTTCAATTACACTGTTAGTCATGTTAATAACTTGACTGCTTATGTTGAAGCCCTATGAGTAATGAGTTCCTTGGATGTTGATGCACTGGTGAGTCCCAACAAGAATACATTCAATAATTGCTAAAAGGGAGAGAGTCTTCAAATACAAGAAATCTCAACACACCTGACAGCATTGTGCGAATGATGAGTCATGACTGAGTGATGAGTCAAATAATGGGAATGATTCTCCTCAACAGAACAGTTCCTGGAGTCATACTGATGCCTGCAAGTCAGCCCAGTCTGCTGTCAGTCTGGCTGTGAGCGCCCTCTGCTGGGCTGGAGTATGTGGTGCTGGTGATGTTTTTGTAGAGCTGCCCTGGCTGTGTGAGGGTGAGTAATTGCTGGTCTGTCGAGGATTTTGGACATCTTGTGCTTGTGGAGCCGCAGCTGTACACTGGATAGGTCCATGTCCTCACTGAAAGAGAGAGAACTTTTGTTTGGGTCCACCTGACATCAACATTACATTTACCTAAAACTTTGTTAATTTGAACTTTGTTAATTATCAAGTCACAATTGTAATTTAATTGCAAAATGATATCATATATTGTGAAAAACACTGTCACATGTTTGAAACATTCACTTACAAATTACATTTTAATATAATTTAAGTATTCAATTCTTTATTTTTCTAAAATCATTCAAAAAGAAGACCTTTATATCAAGCTACAGCAACAAAACAGATTATAATCTATTAAGATCATACTACATACATGTATATATAAAAGTAACTTTTTATAAAGCCACACCATGAATCTATGAGCCCTTCATCTGGAACACTTGTTGGAGGTGGGTGGAGAACGTGGCCAGACTGAGGTAATACAGGCACTTTGGTCCTCGTCATCTGCTGGACCCTGTGGAGTATGAGGTCTGCATCTGCAGGAGTTGTACCTGGTCCAGACTCACATGCTACTCTGCTGAAATCAGGTACATTTTCTGAGTTGGCCTGGCTGAGACGAAGCCTGCGTGCACGGATCTGTGATAGCGTCCGTTTACCAGTAGCTGCAGTGGCACTGAGAGGGGGAGAAGGAGACAGCGGGGTATCTGAGGACGAGGACAGTTGAGCCACAACAGGGGAGAAGGCTTCTCTGTGATGCAGGTCTGAGAACAACAAAAAAATAAAAAAACATTAACTGAAAGAGTTTAGCTATTAGTTTAGGATCAAGCACTGACATTACAGTTTGTATTCTGTAAGACTGCTTGGAATCTGTAATAAATTCATATTAATTTAGTGAGCGTTCACCAGGGGAAAAAGACTTGAAAGAGGAGTCTGGTGAGGCAGCATCTAGGCTGTCGCACTGTTTGTCCTCTCCAAGTTCTTCATCACTACTGTCACTCCGCATACCACCAAAGCCTTCTTTTTCTTCATCATCATCATCATCTCTCTCATCATCATCATCATCATCATGCTGAATGGCCAGGACCTGTGGCCGTCTTTCTCTCTCAATGGCCTGAATACGACTGAAAAATAAGAAAGGAAGATATTTAGTTTCATCTGCAAAAAGTCTGTAGGTGCATCCAGGTTGACAGCTGATGTAAGGAACAAACTGGAACACACACATGCATGACAGCCCTCTGTTTGTGCGAAGTATGTAAGCATTTACTACCTGCTATGCTGCTCCCTCCAAGCTCTGAGCTGAGCAAACACATTGACACGTTCTCTAAGGTCAGGCTCCTCAAGGTCATACGTGTGTTCTGGTACATGGATGGGCAAGTCCCGTGGGGTGAAAGTAGATCTGGTGGGTGCTGTCTGTGAAACACAAGACAGGGAGAATGAACATGAAGGGTAGGAGGGGAAGCTCGGAAACATAACAGAGGACTGGAAGCCTAAGAGCGGAGCACATTAATTATGGATAGACAGTTGTTATTATGGTCAGATGGAGAGGGAGGGGAACAGACTGAGCAGGAGGGGAAGGTAAGAGGAAGAAAGGCAGTGACAGCAGTGGGGAGTGTATGAGCCAGTTTCACAGTTCTCATGGTGTTAGCAGCAAAAGCCCCATCTGTCAGTCCCTCTGACACTGCCCTTCACACATCTCTATCACTTGCATTCTCCCCTCACTGGGCTTATCTTCTCAGGTTTCTGTCCTCCTGCTAATAATTAGCTGCTTCTGTTCATACTGACATGACATTAAAGAGATGAGCTGCTGGTGCCAGACAGCCATAATGGCCTGTCAGAGCCCATAAAGCCTGTTGTTCCTCTCAGCTGGCACTAAAGGCTCCAAGGCTTGTACTGGAAACAGCATGTCAAAAAAGATAGATTGGTATGTATTAATGTGATAATTGACAGAGTCAGATTTTTTTTTTTTCAAACAGCAAAATGTTTTTTCCTGAATTGGAGGAACTCTGTTGCCACTTACTTTCAACTTTTCTCGTCTTGCTCGAATAGCCTGGACTGGGTTTCCACAGAACAGAATTTTGCCAGCTCCTTCAAAAATTAATAGATAAAAAGGGATTTCTGAGTCAAAGTATCAGTGTTTCAACACTCATTTGAGTCCTCTTGGTGGCACTGTTGAGTAAAAATTGCTGATACTGTTCTGAATGTTCATCTGTACAGGTTGATGCTAATCAAGAACAATGAAAATGGCACTGAAACTGAATAAAATGTTGAAATTAAACACCGGTGTGCCTAACCATGTGTAAGGGCACTGGTTTCTGCTTCCACTGCTGCTAGATCTGAGTCTGCAGAACCAGGTCTGGACCCAGAAGGGGAGAGAACTCCAGGTCTGGCTGCGGACACGGGTCTGGAGCCAGTTTTTGGTCTGGAGCCCACAGATGACATGGGCCAGACACAGGAGAGGCTGGAAGAAGGACGTCTGGCAGAACTAGGTCTGCTGTAAGGGCACGCACTGTCTGCTATCTCCTCTACAAAGACAAAAGTCAGTTGCTCATTAAAAATACATCTGTAATTAACCGTACTGGGTCGACTCATTCAATACAACTTATACATACACACCGTCCATGCTAGTGGTCAGAGAGGAGTTGCAATCTCTAATGGCGTTTATGACGATCTCCAAGTCTTCTCCCTCGGTGCTACAGCAACTCAGTATGTCCTCCTCCACCCTTTTACCATCTAGGTAACGCAGCTGAGGGACCAACTCCCTCACTGCTGCCCGGTAACTATAGTCTGCAATCTGGGTGGAAGAGAAACACAAGAGAAAGAGTGAATGTAGAAAACACACAGCTATCTTACAAAACAAGGAAGGGGTACAAAAAGGGAGAAGAAGCATGGAGCATAACACAATTAGTGGGCCATTACGATAGTTAAAAACTGTGACTCAGATATTTCATACTTGTTCAATGCTTGACATTGTTTTATCAAGTGGCCTTTTGTGTACAGTAAGCCATAACTGCATTATGCACTGCAGTTATTTAGGACTGCTTCTATTAACAAAACATCATTTAATATAAATTTTAAAACTGGACGTCTCATTTCTGTGCTTGACATGGACTGACCTACTTAATTATGCTTTGACAGACACAGCAAAACCAGATCAATGCACTTGCAATCTAAATTCTATTCTATTATACACAAGTGCACAATATGGGGCCTGGATGAAAAAATAAATAAATAAAATTATTTGTGACCCACTTTAAAAGAAAGTATTGATTTATATTGTTAACCAAGCTAATGATTTACTAGCAGTTTAAAGGCCGAATGATGCTAACTGTGTCTTTAGTTACTGGCATCACATTAAAAATGTTGCATATTAACTAGCTTTCATAATGTCTTTTTGCATTCACCTTGCAATGCAGGTTAGTGCTACGAAGATCTTGCACTGAAGCCTGGTCTTTTATCAGCAGAGACAGAAAGAGACTCCCGTAAATCACAGAGCTACTGAGCGATCAAATTAGAGCTCGGCACTCCTGGTCCTCACCGAACCCCACAGATGCAGTGAAAGAAAAAACAGAGTGAGTGGCTGGCAAGGAGGAAACAAAAGAGAAAAGAGGAGGAGAATAAGGCCTAAGTGAGAGGAAGTGAGTGGATGTGTGTGTGTGATGGAAAGAGAGAGAAAGAAGAGTGATAGTTTGGCAAGACAGCGAACCCAAGAACCCCTCAGTCACTACAAAGCGCAGGCCTAATGCATATTCAGCTCAGCATCTCCCTTCATTGCCCTAGTTTCCTAATTAATGCTCCGCTGGTGGGTGTAAATAAACACATTCACAGTGGCCCAAAAAACTCACAGCTTAGTGCAGTGGAGATGCAGCTTGTACCGTACCATGTACCCAGCTACACTCTGCACCACTGAAATGGCCCATGGTGAATCATGCACCGGACTTTTACACTGAACTAATAGTGTACCGGCAAGTTTACAGAGAGACCACATAAGCACTGTAATGTAATAATAACACATTATCTCTGTGTCATGATGTCTCTCCACAGAGGAGTGAGTATAGAGTGTGGTTGTTATGCTTGACTAGTTAGATTCATCCTGCTCTCCCAGACTCCTCTCTGGTGTGTTGAAGATCCAGATGCAGAGTGCCGAGATCATACTGATATGTTTACATCTCAGCACACGCTAATTACATTTTCATGATTATCTGACAAAGGCATGAGGGCTGACGGCCTGCTAGCACAGGAGAGACCGTTAAATGATCAGGACCATTTGTAAGTTGGCTTTTACAACATCAGCTGAATACAACACTTCC
Organism: Amphiprion ocellaris; assembly: GCF_022539595.1. Taxonomy (NCBI): domain Eukaryota; kingdom Metazoa; phylum Chordata; class Actinopteri; family Pomacentridae; genus Amphiprion; species Amphiprion ocellaris. Next base: position 6,370,355 of record NC_072768.1, read on the forward strand.
TTTCCAGGAACTGTGCCCAGCTCATTGCTCAAGCTTTATTCAACTCCAACTGTTCTCAGTTTTGTTTTATCATCTGCCAGACTACTGTCAGTCTGAGCTTTGCACCACTTGCTAATGATTGGCTCAAGACGCATTGATCTAGGATTTTAGAAATATTCTACTGTCTACAATTGTGCTCAAAGTATGTTAATCTGAGTAAGAGCATCTGCTAAATGCCTAACACATTAGTTTTAGAACATATTAAAACACACATCATGTATCAATGCATTCCCATCCTTTCATCATGGTACAATTGTTGATCTGAAATAACTATTGGTCATATTTACAGCACAGGTGTGACTTTTGTGGCTAATTTTGGATATCACAGATTAAAATACATTTCCACTAGAACAATGCTTACTTGTCAGATATCTGTCTGCTGATTCACAAAGGACAAACAAGGAGTTTGACAAGGACAGGCTCATAGGTCTTTTGAAGGAAAAGCTCACATTTGGATTTAAACATGATCTGTATTTCCTTATTCAAGTGGGCTCTTTTTAGGTAGATGATGACAAATGTACACTGCGCATCCAAAAAGAAAGTTGCACTCTCTGATATTTCACTGGACCACCTTTAGCTATGAGAATGGCACACATTCACTGTAGCATCGTTTCAATAAGCTTCTAAAAAAGCCACAGCATTTATTTCTGTCCAGAGTTGCACTAATTTTCTGCCAAGATCTTGCACTGATGATGGGAGAGTCGGACCGCTGCGCAAAGTCTTCTCCAGAACATCCCAAAGATTCTCAATGGGGCTGAGGTCTGGACTATGTGGAGGCCAATCCACATGTGAAAATGATGTCTCATGCTCCCTGAACCACTCATTCTCAGTGTGAGCCTCATGAATCCTGGCATTGTCATCTTGGAATATGCTCGTGCCATCAGGGAAGAAAAACCCCATTGATGGAAAGACCTGGTATTTTTTAGTATACTTAGGTAGTCAGCTGACCTCATTCTTTGGGAACATAACATTGCTGAACCTGGACCTAACCAACTGCAGCAACCCCAGATCATAACCCTGTCCCCAACAGATGTGTATGGTAAGCGCTAGGCATGAGGAGTGCATCACTTCATCTGCCTCTCTTCTTTCTGTGATGCGCCCATCACTTTGGAACAGGGCAAATCTGGACTCATCAGATCGCACGACCAACCACATTTCTTCCTCGAAGACGATGGTTCACCACTATCCTTCCAGGTTTTAATGATGCATTAGATGGTTCTAACCCAATTTTAGTAGTTTCAGCAATCTCCTTAGTTGTTTTCTTTGCTTGATGCAGGCCAATAATTTGACCCTTCTGAAACAGATTAACATCCTTTCCATGACCTCAGGATATCTCTTCCAACACGGTTGTTTAATAAGTGAGAAGCTCCTCACTGCATCAGCTAGGGTTAAATAAGTTGTTGCCAGCTGAAACATATTCATCACTGCAGTAATTATCCAATACAATTATCCTATTTACTTAGTTAAATCCAGGTGGTGATTTTTTTTGGACAGGCAGTGTATATGTCTCAGTCTTAAACTATTAAGAACATTAGCAGAGAATTTTCCTACCTGAGTTGAGGTGGGGTTTGGGCGTAAACACACCGGGTTGCCCTCCAGTGTGAGTGTCCGGAGAGTGCTACACAAACCCAGATACTGAACCTGGACTAGGTCATCCACATCATTCCCTTCCAGATCTAACAGGTGCAGGTTCTCCAGCATGCCAACCTGACTCACGTCTGACACGTTGTTATAGGCCAAATACAGCTCCTGAAAACAGGGACAGAAATCACAGAGAGCAGAGAATGGAAAAAAGAATATTGAAAAAAATGAAGAGGGGAAGGAAAGATGTGAATGAACAAATATCCAACTGAAATGCATTAAACAGAGGAGAAGTAAAGAAGTAGGTAAGACAGAGGACATGTTAGACAGGTCACAATGTCAGAGAGAGAGATATGGCATTTTCCCATATCACAGCTGAAACTGGGATTCTATGATCACAAGAACTCAGTAGTAGTAGTCAGACATTGTCACTATTTGCTGTGTAAGTATGGAAATAACGAAGAATAGAAATTTGGTCAAAAACAAGAAAGAAGCTATAAGCTCAATTCAAGAAATTCCCCCAAGAATGCCTGATTTTTATGTATATACACATTTTTAACCATTGAAAGATACATTTTCCTAAACTCTAGCCCCCATGGATTTTTACCCAGATCACTTGACTGAATTGCTGAACTATCTCCACTGAGCCATTTGTAACCTTTAAAGTCTACCTTAAGAGAACACAAAGTAGAAATGCCAGCTAGGTCTTGCAGGCAGCAGCGAGACATCCACAACACCTGCAGGTGGGAGAGGGTGGTTCCCAGGTCTCTAAGGAGACAAAATAGCACAAACTTGATTTAGAGGCAGGGAAGGGAGTTACACAACACTATGAATCATGGGAAAGGCTATCCATTCTCTTGGCCTTTGAAACTTCTTCCTCTCCCCCAGAATGCAGTCCTCTCCCTTGTTTCCCACTTGTCTCTACAGCTCAGGCCCTTCCAGAAGAGTCTCAGTGTATCTATGACCCTGTAACACCCTCTCCACTACAGCTCCCACAGCCCAGAGCAGGAAATGCTATCAGAGGCAGTGCACGTCCGGCTGGGTCTGCTCTGCTGCTCACAGGGTGGAGCAGACAGTTTGCTATCTTTCTGTTCATACTTGTTTATGCCTCAGCAGTTGCTCTGGTAACATTTTTCCACCTGTCTTCTTATAAGGGCAGTTTATATAGTGTATTGGTACATGTGTCTGATTTCTGATGTTTATTGCTTGTCTTTTACTTGCTTTTGATGACATAGCTGTGGCTACAATCAGACTGGTAGGACAAACAAGGAGAAACTGTCATTTTCCCTTGTCTTTCTCTAGGATTGTCCAAGTGGATGAACTTGAAAGCTGATATTCCACAAATCCCTCTACGTTCTATTGTGAGGCAGGTAGTTGAACCTGTTCTCCACATATATCTATTTCTAAGACAGTACTCAACGTCACATCTGCTGGTGTCTGCTTTGCAAGCTGCAACATGCATCTTCTATGTTTACATACTTTATTACAAGGCACTGTTGGGAAAACTTGGCTGAAGCAGAGCAGAGAACTACATCTACACTGCAACCTACACTTCTTAAGGGACACATCCCATGACTTTGACCTGCTATACTACCTCAAAGCACTGCCTTTTATAGATTTCCAAGACCACCGTGAACAGTATTTCCCATGTCTACTGAAGTTCAAATTACAAACCCTTTAGAGAAAAGACTTTGGTGTACTTGCTTGTTTCTAAACATATATGAACTAACTCATACAACGACAAGAAGCAAACATCAGTAGCACAAATTCAATTTTGTTGAACACATTTTTCAATCTTGTCTTTGACTCTCTAGCATGTTCAGTTTCTTCGTTATCTGTGATCTTCCATTAGGTAATCTGCTTTAAAAGAATACGAACAAGGAAGAAAACAGAGAGGTGGTTTTTGTGTTACATAACTTACCTCACTGACATGATGACACTGTTGTTCATTTTGAGCTTCTCTAACTTGGGCAAGTAGGCACCTACAAGATAAACAGATAACCAAAGCCATGTCTCACTCTTTAGCCACCTGATTAATTTCCAAATTAGCTTACTCAGATGTTCGGCTTCAATTAGTTAAACGGAAGTGCTTACAGTGTCAGGGATATGACTCACACATGTATGGACAGTGATCTATTTTGCCTGTGCTCGTTGTGCAATCTAAGATTTTCTGAGGACCAAAGTGGCCATAGCCAACATTTTCCTCAGTCATGTTGCCCTGGCTGACATACCTGTCAAGAAATCTAGCATGGATATGTTTTCTACATCTTTGTTTTTCTGCTATCTCTTTCTGATTTGCGAATGTCTGTGGTATCATTATTATAGACAGGATAAAAATCATCTTGTCAGTTTTTTAAATGTGCATATAAATATAATAAGAGTGACTGAGATTGTGTCCTTTGTCACATAGGAAACAGCAAATAGAAATAAAACCAATGCCAACTGCAAACAGTGAGCTGTAATGAGTACATATATAAACTTTAAATGTGTGCATAATGGTTTTAAATTTTAGATCATAATATATTTGTAAATGCCTCGGTGCATTGTATATCTTACCAAAGTTACCCAGTGTGCTTTCTTGGGTGTCTACGCAGACCTCCAGTGATGTTACATGAGAGAGATCCTGAGTTCCACACAGCGACTTCTGCAGAGGAAAGTAATTATCAATATATTAGCTGACCTGTACTGACATAATGAAGTGGACTGTGTCCTTACTCCACCCAGTTTCATCCTTCACTAGTTACAGTAGACATGCACTCGTGACTTTGATAAACAAATTATGTTCGGTGTATGATGTGAAATAACTCTGTCTGCAAATGTCACCTTTAAAAAGCAATCTGCCCAGTGTGTGCTTGCTTATCTCCAGTTACTGTTCATGGATTAGTGTATCAGGTATCAGACATATCATTCACACATTATATACCAGGCAAGACGCACTGAATAGATGTTTAATGTTGACATGTACAGTGCTATTCCACAACTCCAGCCTCTTTTAAATTATGCAATGAAAATGCCTCTGTCACTACTGTCAGATGCACAGATGTAAACATAACAAATATCTAAAAACAAAAAAACAGAGGTTTGCACAAGCAAACAGCTACAGTATCCAGCACACAGAGTAAGCACACAAACTAGACAAAAACAAGGAGAAAATAATGTGTCATTTACATGAAAACTGACTGTATTCAGAGGAATTTACCATCCTATCTGGGGAAAGGTGAAGCTCCTCTGCGGTTTCAGAGTCTTCAGAGAGTTTGGTGGCAGGAGTTGGGTTAATGTAGCCTGAACCACTCAGCTCAGTCACCAGAACTCGAGCTGTACCAGGCCGGAGCTCCGGGGACACAGACTCATGACAGCTATTCATTTTCCACGGTTAACTGAAATTAACAATATGAAGCATGGACATTTTGATTGAGAAAGATGAAATACTGAGTAGTAATCTTGAGCAATCTCTAGCTTATCTAGCTAGTGTTCAATTAGCTACACATTAGCTTAAAATAACTGAACAAGTTAAAAACTAGCGTTAACTTCTGTATTTAGATGTTGGCATTAGCTGGAGGCTAATTAACGCATATTTCACTCTACGCTAATTCTTCCAACTGAATATTATACTGTAATTTTACATATAATTATCTATGTTTTACCTGGTGTAGAGTAGCCCCGTATAAAGATACAGAAAATACATTTACACACAGGAATATACAGACTGAGAGCTTCCAAGCAAAAGTTTGCTTGACGACCACTGACCACTTCCTGGATACAGCACTAACAGACCCGGGGCTCCCTGGGATATGTAGTCCAAGCGTGGCAGTTAGCATTAAATGGAATGCTTTCAGTACAATTCTTAAAGGTTTTTAGTTTATGAAGCATTTAAATTAATAGTTATTCTGTCACGACTATTATCAGAAATTATTGTTATTATTATTATTATTATTATTATTATTTTTATTTCTGTCTGTGTACAGTGATCTGGTGCTGCCTTCAAATGCTCGATGTAAATATCGCATCTGGAAATTCACGAGGTGTCTTTATTAATAATATAGAAAAATACGTCTGTAACTCCAATAATTGTAGTCATGACTGGTTATCTAAATTACAGACTTAACGATACAGAGCTACTTGTTGAAGCAGTGTCACAATATAGTCAAGGCATAATTAATGTTTTTTTGTTTGTTTGTTTAGTTTTTTACACATTATTGCAATTTAGGGAACAATGAATTGGATTGCTAAGTTCAAACAAAGAGGGAAGATGGAAACATACTGCAGAATTTGCAACAACATATATACAGAGCTATGACTAATCAGCAGCCTTGAGCAATCACACTGAGCCTGACTGAAGTCATAACCCAGATAGTATTTCTGAGAATTTTATGATTGAACCACTTACATTGTGAGCTTTTCACGGTTATTATTTGATATTTGTTTTAACTAAACATTTAAATATATAGCTTCTTCAGTACCATGCTCCACCAACAATTGTGCGGAATACTTTTTCTATATTTGCAGAAAATGTATTACAAGTGCCATGTGGTGTTTGGTTTTAGGCGGCCATGTTGATTTAAGGCCTGAAAACAGCAAAAAATGTCAACTATGATACCTGTCAACTATGTTACAGTAAGTCCCACAATTATATATTGACTCAACTATGATCATATTTTATTGAGTAAATGATTACTAATGATTACCAAAGAAATGAGTAAAGAGTTAATCAGGAACTTCATGACTTATGAATACTGACTCACTTTACAGTAAGGGGCACAATATTTTGTATCGTTATCAAGGAACAAATACGGTCTTATCTTAACACTTCACTTCACACTTATAACTGACTGTTAAGAACAACTTCTCTAATGATTCCTAATGGAGAGCTACATGGCATATAATGATGGAAACTGAACTTGTTTTACCTTTAATCTACTGTTAGGTATTATAACTTGCAACAGAAAGATATTCACCTGGTAACTACCTACTGAAAACGGTGGGGTTGCCATGTTTCCGAGCGGCCCCTGAAGGCAGCAGTAACATGCATGGTAACCGGGGCGGATCTATGTTTGATAGAAGCTGGGCGTGGGCTCCTCCACTCCTCATCCCCTCCGCTCTCTGGAAAGCACATTGTTCAACGCGGGCTCATTGCAAGCCAGCACCAATGAATGCCTCGGTGCATTTTTAGTTCCTGAGAATTAAAAAAGAAAACAACACTTTTCTGACAGAGACATAAACGAGGCAGACACCTGAAGACGGAGGGAGGAAGGAAGGAGACCGAGGAACATTTTGTAATTTTTTTTGCCTCCTGATTACAGCTCGAGAAGCAACAGAAATTGAAAGATTTTTTTCTTCTCTCAGCTCTCTGTCTGTCTCTTCCTCTCCGGTGGACGAAAAACGTCGCTCTTGTCGCTAATTAGACCTCTGCTTGTTGTAAGTATGCAGTGCACATTCCTGTGTCAGAAATACGTCGGCAGTGAGGCTTTTTTTTCTGTATTTTTGGACCCCGCTGGAGACTGCGGTCCACAGTTGTTAGCTAGCTATCACAACATTTTATGTTAGCTTATCTAAACAGCTCAAACTCAAGCTTTCCTCCCTACATAGTGAAGAATGAGCAATTTTAGCTACGCGTTTTGTAATATAATTTAGATAAAGCAGTCTCTCTTGAAACTTGACGGGATAACATTTCCCCCCCTTTTTAGCTCACTTTAAAAAAGAAACCAATGACATTTAAATGGGTTTAACTGTAATTCACTTTCAGCCTCCAGTAAATGGGTAGACAGTTTTTTTGTTGTGTTTTTTTCAGTGTGAGGGTTTTTGCTGGTGCCTTCAGTGGCCACACAGACAAGTAGGGTGACGCCCCGTCACACTGACTAAAAACTGAATGTATCACTGCGGAAGTGAGATTCCATTACAGGACATTTATACACACATGACATGGGGTAAATTCTGCTCTCAAATCTGTTCAAGCTGTTTAGTAAGTTGAAAAGGAAGAGAGATGACCGAGGCAGCACTAATGTATATTTGGCTGACACTCAAAGTGAGACCATAAGAACTCTAAGGGAACCATTATCAACCCAAAACTGACTCAAATCCTCGTTCAAATTTGTTGTGTTCAGCTTTTAAAGTAGCAGCACACATTTAAGCTAGTGGTTTATTAGAAAACAAAGCACGGCAGGTTTCAATTTTGGCTTTTTTTTTTGCATGTAATTGCTCTCATTTTTATCATCTCTGCTGCTCCCCAAAGCATCATATTAGTAGAACAACTGTATATGTTATGTTTATTCATTGTCATATAGATCAGAGGTGTCAAACTCATTTTAGTTCAGCCCAATTTAATCTCAAGTGGGCCGGACCAGTAAAATCAGAGCATAATAACCTATAAATAACCACAACTCCAAATTTTCCTTTGTTTTAGTGCAAAAAAGTACATTCTGAATATATTCACATTTAAGGAACTATCTTTTGTACAAAACATTATGAACAAACTGAAATTTGTTCAGAAAAATAAATTACATTTCAACAATAGTATGCCTCAGTTTATCATTTACACATTACAACTTACAGATCACAGTGGATCTACAAAGGTGCAAACATTTAGTCACAGGCATCTGGAACTGAATGATATAGTATTTTAAAGACAAAGACATAACAAAATATTACAAAAATGAGACACAAAACGACAAAAGCGAGAAACAAAATGACAAAAAATGAGACAAATGGCACGAAACAAAACAAAAGAGAAAAAAAAATAGATAAAAAGTTCCAGTGACAAAAAAAATGGACAAACGAGACAAAAAATGACAAAAGCGTGAAACAAAATGACAAAAACGATACACAAAGCGACAAAAACGTATGACAAATGATAAAAAATCTGACAAAAAAAGACATAAAAAACAAGACAAAATATTACAAAAATGAGACATAAAATGATAAAAGAGCAATGAACATTATAGTATTTTACTTTATGATCTAAACGACTTGTCATGGTCCAATAATTATTTAAAATTTCTAGTTTTACAAATTTACAAATTGGAGTTAATGACTTCTCTGTAGTTTTTACACTTTACAAAGCCATCCCCCTGATATAGATTGATTATGAGCATTAGATTGCTATGATGAAGTCCTGAGTCGGTGTCTGTAGAGTTGAGGAGAGAATTCGGGCAGCTGGATAACAGCTGGAGGTCGTCCAGTGACGGAGGTGTGATGTTGATGTGTTGTCCCTTTTCTCTGCACAGCTGTAGCCGGGATGCTGCCAAGCCGCATGCCAGAATAAGTGTGACTCTTATAAAAACCACGCTCTTACAAATGACAGCTTATCCTGCTGCGTTCAGTCTGTAGGGTTTTGCTTTAAGATTTGAAGCTTAGGATGGATAGATTTTTGTGCATTAAACAAACTCCTGACTTGATGTTGTTTTTGTGATTTATTTATTAGGTTAGTAATTCTAAATGAGGTTAGTGTGAATGATTTTACTTGTGAAAGCTCACTTGGAAGAATCTTCTGCCAGCTTTGCATATGTGACATTGTCTCGCAAACTAAAACAACTGAACAGTCCTTATGAGTTTTAGGGTGTTTGGTGCCTGATGATTAGTCTCTTCTGACTGGCAACCCTTTGTGTGGAGGTCAGCTGGACCTTTTCATCTCTGCTGCTGCCTCCACCTTCTCACCCTGACCAGCAAGCTAGAAGGGAGACCCAGTAAGGAAAAGGTCACTTGGATTCCATTGCTAAGTGCAGCTTGTTTAAGCTGCACGCAGATGCAAAAAGACTTTATATAAATGTTTTTCTAAGGGAGGAAATGTTTATTAGGAGGATTTTTACTTACGATTAAAATGATACTGTTCTTTCATTCAAGTTTTAGTACTTTCTTTGGCTTCCAACTCAAGAGGAACGGTTGGTCCTGTTTTCAGTGTGGTCTAATCAACTAGATTTGTCCTTGAAGTGATAGATTTCATAAGACTTGACTCAAGTTCTGCCTTATTGTGTTTCATTGACGTCACAGAGCAGAGTAGTGATTCCTCAGCTGCTGGTCAACATTTATGTTTGGATGCTGTTTAGGAGGATGATGTCATTGGAGAGCAGTGGGAGGGTGTGGTGGGCTATCGAGGCTTTAGGATGGGTCTTGGAGTTTCAGTGTTCGACCGTGATACCTCCCTAGAGAGGGTCTCCTTACCATCATTACTCCATTAAAAATCTATTATCTCTGCAGTGGGCTTGTGGCTCTGCCAGTATGGATTCTTTAACCAATTAAGCACTTTAATGGAGAGCAGAATGCACGATCAGGAAGACGGTTATCCGTGTTACCTACTGTTTTGCATCGTGTGTCTTGAAGTGATGGAAATGATTTGCAGGTTTGCAGGGCTCGTAGAAAAAGTAAAGAGCGTTTATCGATTTACTTTGTTCGAGCCAAGAATTAGCGAGGGAAAAGCTTGGATTTAGAGAATTTTAATTATTGATATCTTTATGTATTTTTCAGTTTGCAGGTCGACCCTTCTCTCCTGTGTTTGTTTTGCCCTTGGCAGATAGTCAGAGTAGCCCTCAGCCACTCTCCTCCTACCACCCCTATTGCTGCTCTGTGCTTGCACCCTCCGTAAGCTGTCATGTAAGATTATCCTCTTGGTCCAGGCGAGGCTCTAGGGTTTCAAAACGAACTGTTAATTTCCCAGGCTGGAGGTGGCATGCTATAAATAATCCTAAATGCAAACATGCTGTTTAGTGGTCCTTGATCGAATAGGGAGCAGCTCTGGAAAGATTTTAGGGACTTTGGAATAGAACAGGTCACCACTTAGCAGATAACGCTGCGGTTGTAGGCCGTCTGAAAGTGAAAGCTGAAAAATTACTGTTTTCTCGAAAACCTGGCCACTGTGTCACCTCATCACGCTTGTAAGGTGTACTAGTATTATTACTATTAGAACTGCACAGGTTAACCATGCACTGGACTCAGAAAATCAGAATTGCAGCAGCGAATATGAGGCTGCTATAGGGGCAAGATACCCATCTGTGTGCACAGAATAGAAAACTTTGACAAGAAGTTCTTATGCTTGGTCCCTACGTGTGGGTGAAATATGGAAAACCATTGATGCTAGCATTGATGACTGAAACCTCCTGAGGCTGTGTCCTCATACGTCCTCTCTATCTACACAGAGACCAGCTCGGCATGAGCCCCCACTGACAACAAGTGGCTCTAAGAACACGACAGTCTATCAATGATTAATTTTGCTATTCATCTCCATATGTAAGTGTGGATTATTAATCAGTCGCTGACATGGCCTAGTTTGAGAGAAGATGGCACGGCTGTCTGCTTTCCTTCCTCCAGCCTCCCAGTAGCGGGCGCGGGTGTGTTGAATTTGCGTTTTAGACTGTATTTGGCAGGTGTACACTTGAGATCTGGTTATGTCTAAGAAATGCTGTTAGCAACCGTGTTACAGTCTGCAGAGCTGTGTATCTGTATGTGATAGTGCGGATGTCAGTCTCTTTTTATTTGTGTCCTACATTCTTATTGCTTATCGGTTCATTCAACTGTGCGTCACTGACATAAACAATATAGGAAAACCTTCTGTTTATGATTTATGTTTTGCTGCATATTGATCGACATTAATTATTAAAGATGCGTTTTGCGCATGTTTGTGCCTGTAACTGTCCATCATGAATTCTTTTTGCCATGACAGACTAGTGTGGCAGAACACTAATATATGACTAATGCTTTGATTGGATGCGTACATGCTCTGGAGACTTGTGAAATCTGATTAACGTGTCAATATTAGTAATGGGACAGAGGTGGTACTGACAGACGGGCAGATGATGGAAAATTTAAGATCAGCTGATTAAGAGTGAGGTTAAGAATTGTGATGTGATGTTGGTGTGGTAGAGGTCGACGTTTATGTTTCTTTTCACGGCCAATACAGATGATAAATAATGAAGGCGACCCAGAACTGATATTTGGAACCAACATACATCTTCATTTTTCATCAAAGTGCCTTAGTTTTTTATTTCTGTTTTACATATGTTTTATTATCAGCAAACTCTTCAACATTTATCCTTAAGTATTATTAGGCTATCATGCATGATGTGTAAGTCTTTTTTTTAAAAAAGAGACATCAATAGTGGGAAAAATGCTGAATATGAGATCTAATATTTGGCCATGTCGATTGTCGATTTACCCTTAGTGTGGTAAGTTATAGGAGATTTAATCAAAGGTCTAAAGGAGAAATAAGGGAAGCAGAATCCAAATATCCCACAGGTAAAAGTGTTGACCATTCTTTCCCATCTTGCCCATTTACTCAACACCCATTATTGTGTTGTCACTTGTACCAACAACACTGGACTTTGATTTGAATTGTGCAGTTGATCTTACAAATTGCCATGTCAGTCGGTTAGATAATCAGCCAAACATTACCTGACAGCAGTTTTAGTATTTGGTATTTGTTGAAAAATCAAGAATTTATCAAGAAAATGTTAAATACAGCTAGACCAATACTTTAAAGCTGACAGTGATATTATATATTACTTAAAAAATATTTTACCAGTCTAGCTAACATGATGAAGAGATGTTCTCAGCAACATACCTTAAAGTTTTGAATTATCTCTGGTCAAGAAGCTATGGACAATGGAGATTCTAAATTTTCTCATTGCATTGGTGTTCCTGTACTTTAACTATTTGTTATCTATCCATCAATGCTTTATCTTTGCTATTCTAATGTTGTCTGTCAGTAGCTGTGCTGAGATTTTCTTCTGACTCTCAGAAATTGGAACTTTTATAGACCAAACAATGAATTAGTCAGAACATAATATCTGACTAATTGAATTAAAATAATTGTTAGTTGTAGGCGGAGAAATGATGGCACTCTTGTGATCCCCTGTTTTTAGTGAATTGGAAGAATATTAAATCTACTGTCTGTATTCCAAATGACCAATTCATAATTTAATATTAACTTTTGTGTCCACAGTATTTCTGTTAACTTTTCCAGTGAAATATTACTAAAGTAGCTGCCAGTGTGTTATTACCTCCATGCCCTGTCTTTGAGCTTTGCAGCCTTCGGTGACAGAAGATATTCCAGCATCTGTCTGCCCTGCACAAGTCTCTCTTTTTCGCACAGCTGCTGTTTATTTGGTTAGAGGAGGCTCTTAGGAGCTAGGCTGGCTCTGCAGCTCTGCCACAGTCTCTGTACTCCAGCCAGGGCGAGCTGCACTGTGTACCAGGTTGATTTATTTACAGTGAGGGAAAAGGAAGCTAAATGTTTGGCCACAACATTGAGGGGTCAGTATAATTCCCTTCCTGTTGTGCTTCAGAATTATAGCAGCGAGGGTGTTTTTACAAGGAGGTCATTGTTGATACTGGTGATGCTCAGAGCTACCTGTTCCATTAAGGCAAGCGATGGCTTATGGGATCAGGGATGTGATACAGGAGCGTGTGTGTCTGTAATTGAATGAGAACAGCTAAATGGCTGTGTCTTCGGTTAGCAAGTCTACTTTTCTGTCAATCATTAACATCATTCCAGTCCAGGCTAATCTTAGTCTGCCCCCACAGCAGAGTCACGCACAGCTCAGACACAAATAACACAAACAGGGTTTTTTACAGAGGTGGGTGCATGCTGAGTCTATTAATACAACACCACACCCAGACACCCAGAGAGACAAACATAGGAGGTTGTCTTATTTTTCACTCCCCAAGACTGAATTAACTTTATAAGTTCAGTTTTCTTTTGACGCTGTGTGTCTTGTCCTTTTTTATTAAACTGTCCGGTGGTTGGGTTTTGTCACCTGTTCAGCTTCTCTTTCTACAAGCAGAGTTTAAGATTCACTCCAGCTGGGTGTGCTCCTTTGGGACTTAAAGCACCAGAGAGAGGGTGTGTGTGTTTTCTACTCTTACTGACTGAAGCATTAATGTTCAGCACTCTCTAGTGAGCCAGGAGTTTGTGTAACAGATAAAACATGGAGCATATTTTACATTTCAGTTGACGTTTGATTCCCTGAATAAGGTACTACAACATATGTGACCTGTGATGCTCATGAAGTCCTGACGGATTGATTACACAGCGTAGCAGGTGGTGCAGGTTAATGATTTTCTTTTTAAGGAACATTCAGCAAAGTAAGAAACGGTTGACGAGCACGCTTAGATGTTTAACCCAATGTGCCCGTATTTTACTCGGAACGGCTTCATCTGAAATATGACACACAGAACTTTTGAGGAACAGAAATTTAAAGCTACACCGAGTGTTTGGGTGGGGCAGATTGGCATAACAGTGGTATGGCATAATAAGATTCTGACGCCATTATTCTAAGTTTGTGGTGAAAGTAGCAATAGTGCTATTCATTGCATTGTACCATTATGGCAACTGAGGCAGGATTTTTGCTTGTGTTACATAAAGGCACCTATGTGTTAAATATTTGCCGTTTCTGGTGTTTTTATTTAAAGCTCGTCTCTGTGAATGACAAAAAAAATCCACTGGGGGCTTTTTGGTCACTGCTGTCAAACCAAAAGTGAAACTAAGCTGCCGTTCAGAGCTGTTGCATCCAACCAGGTACAGGAACTCCCAGTTATTTTCCACGGCAGTCTTTCATAAGGATGACACCAGTATGATGACATCACTTGACCACTCACTAACACTTTAACCGCATAAGATTTCTACGGTTGCTATGGGCCTCCAGCAGACTGTTCTTGTGGTTAGCCTCAGATTTGTACTTGCAAAATCTTCATGATAAATTACTTTCTTTCCAACTCTGACTCATCAGGGTTCCACTGGGCTGGTATCGGGTCGTTTTCAGGTCATATGTTTGGTAACTTTGTGGTACATTTTCAGTGAGCTTAGTCATACTTCACTCAGAACATAGTGGAAACACCTGTATGAGTGCTTTCTCTGCCCATTACGCCTGGAATTTCACTGGCCAGCACTGCTGTTGTGGGGGTGACATCAGGGGATCTGTGTATACCTTTGTCTAGGCTTGTGTCTGAGCATGGATACACAACACTGTACATATGTAGTTCTAGCTGACTCGACAGTTAATGCTGTAATAGCACAATAGACACCTACTTTTCTGCAAATTTCCCATATTTGTTGAGCATGCCTGGATTAGTTGTCCTACTTCACTGCCAACTGCCTCATGTCTGCTTTATCCATCAGCTCTGCTACTGTTACACATCCACAAACAAAGATATGTATTTTAAGCTGAGCAAATTTCCCATTATCATTTGCATTATCTAGCACAATTTTGCATGTCCGTCGATTACAATACAGTATTCCAAACAGTAGATCACAGGTCATGATCACATTATTCATTGGTTGGTGTCAGTGTTAAGCTAATGTTTGCTTTTTGCTAACATGAAATTGTTGTGGTCAAAGACACAAAAATAAGTACTGCACTTGTTTATGGAAAAATCATGGGGTGGGGAAAAAAAAGTCCTTTTGCGTTCTTGTGTTCCATTGTGACAATGAGCACAACAGTTTGTTGTTAGGCTTTTTTAAGTTAACATTTGATTAATAGTTCTTCAAAGGCCAGCAACTGTCATTTCCTGACAACTTTCATAATGGAATCTACTGTATATTGGAGGAATTCAAATATGCAAACAAATTTGGTTTTGCTCAAAGTTGGATATGGAAAATACTCAACAAAAAAATTCTTTGCTGTTCTTCACATTTTAGGTTTTAAAAATTAAATCTGTTTTCCTCAAGGCTTTCTAGATATTGGTACAGTTTTGTCCATCCAGCCCTGTTACTGCCATGATTATTACAGAATTATCAATAAAAATATAAATATACTGTTTTCATACAATATTTAATTTCATTTAGTATCAATAATTATTGTTCATTTTTATTGGGGACCTGGGAAAAATGTTTAAAGTTATTGAACGTAGCCACCTTATTTCAGATTTAGCCACTTTAGTCTATTTATCAAGGCACTCTGATAGTAACTTTAATGTTAAGACGATTATGGTAACAAAATAAAAATATAAATTTACATACGTAATTAGCACAAGGTAAGGATGAAGGAATGATCTCCTCTTGATACACATTAAATAATGAAAGCGAATATTGCTAAGGGGGAGTTGTTTTCGATTTCAAACCTTATCTCATCAGGTCAAGCACCAGGCCCTGCCAGTAGCAGACCTCTCATGGTGGGGAGGGAGGAGGATCTATTTCAAAAAACAGACCTATTCTTGTTTTAAATTTTTTTGTTTTGCATTATTACTGCTTTATTTATTGAACTTAACAGTCATGGATTTTGTGATAATTGGCTTTTCTCCTATACCATTTTAAATAATTTGAAGCAATTTATATCTGTAAGTTTGCAGTTTTTGATGGTGTCTCCTGTGGTCCTGATCACTTGGTACACCTGTTACACAATTAATATTAAACTGTAACTTCAAAATTTTTTAACCTAATTCGCAATATTTGTTGGAAATTAGATGTTTTCCCTAAAATCTTTCAGCCCTAGTACGACGAAAGGCTGTGGACTAGCATCCCTGAGGCGACATGCATTGAAGCCATGGGTAGAGCGACTTCGGGCGAAGGGGATCCGTTATCTAGCAATGAACCAGGGAGTGAGCACACTTAGAGTCTGTTCGTGAAGCTGAACTTGAGCGTTTTTATGTGCTTTCATGCCAGTTTGACTCTAATGCATTTTAAGTGGAACTATCAAACATTGTATGAAACTATTTTATTGTCGCTATTGATGAAATGTCTATCAGTGCTACATATCGCTGTCGTTTTGTTCTTCGAATTGTACTGTAAAATTTACATGTGGATGTTGAAATTGATTAACCTTTTCTACTGGGCTGTCAAATACAAACTAGGCCTATAAATTTTGTAAAGGTAGCGTTTACCTGTGTTGTTCAAGTTTAAGCTAACAGAAAATGGATATCACTTATGTTTCCTCAGGAGACTGATATGTTTCTTTCATAACATACCTTGATTTATGACCAACACAGCCCTGCTACTACGACTAGACCCATTAAGTATGTTTAGTGAGTCTATAGGGGGCAACTGTAAGGCACACCTGGAGTCATAAAGTCCTCTTTTAGGCCTCTCCTTCTGGTGCTGTGGATTGATCCCTATGGAAGAACCAAGGCAAACCAAACCGGTCATTTTCTTCACTATGTTTTTGTCATTTGTGCTTTTTTGATCATTTATTGAAATTGATAGTTTTGGCTCTGGCATCTGCCGCTGTAGGTTCAAAGGTAGACATTAGCAGCGTAAAGCCTGAGTGATGAGGATCTGTCTGCTGGTGTCATGCCCCTCCTGTTTCTCTCTCGCTGCCTCGCCAGCTCTCCATCTCATGCACACTCTCTGCTGCTCACACTGAGCGCTAGAGGATTGGAACATCGAGTACCTTCAGCACATTTTTCACATTCCCCTTTGAGGGTCTCAACCTCAGCCCCCACTGCACACACACTCCAACACACACACCACTGACGCTTCTCACCAATGGGCAGTAATGGTATTGTTGTGTGTTTTGCACAGGTTGTGGACTGCATCACTGGCAGAAGATAGCTTGTCAAAACTCTGTGTCTGTGGTTTATGCTTCTATTTTTTGTCACTGTACTAACCTGCACCGTTTTGCTCTCTTCCAGCAGCAGTGTGTGTGGTGAGCAGCAGCGGCAAAAATGACGGAGTACAAGCTGGTGGTAGTGGGAGCTGGAGGCGTGGGCAAGAGTGCACTCACCATCCAGCTCATCCAGAACCACTTTGTGGACGAATATGACCCCACTATAGAGGTATGACTGTCTTCCCCTCCTGTTCTGCACATTATCCCTGTGGGAGTCATCTTGGAGGTTGGGGTGGGTTGGAAGATGACAAAGGGTTGAGCATATTGTCAAAAAGAATAAATTCTTTCCCCTTGAGTTGTTGTGTGGCTGTACTATTTATGCGTTTAAATGTGGAAGAGCAGCTTATGTGTAATTAACCTACAAGGCTCATATAAATGTCCAAGCCACAGTCACTGCTGAAGAATATTTTGTGGGCCCTTCTCAGACTAAACCATGGTGTTTTAATTGAATTAACTGAATGCTGTGGCAATTTTCCAGTGGTCAAACTTGGAAGACATTCCTAATTTTGCTTGAAGAATAAACATTTACTCCACCCATTTTTTTTTCTGGAATTCTCAGATTTTTTTGAACATAAGATACTGCAGACATTGCAGAAAGAGGAGGGAGGCCAATGAGAATGTTTTCTCCCCTCCTTTCTCTCTTTTCCTCCCTGTCTGTCTCCACTCTCTCCCTCTCTTTCTCACCACGCCTGCCTCTGGCCAGACAATGTCCTTTTTGTGTATTTGCATTCCTGGCCCCTATGCTCTAACAAACAAAGGGACAGCACTCCATGTTTTTGTGACTGCATGTTGGAAGGCTAAACATTGGCTCTGATACCCTGCTCTTCTGATCTATTGATTTTCATTTGACCTGAAAGTGGAGAGGGAGTTAATCGTAGATATAAGTGAATACTGTCATTCTGCATCATACACACTATATTTGCGTGTGTATATGTACATGCTGCTTAGCCCTGTGTGGCTAAAGATGTGGCATCATTTCTGATGGTCCGCCGGTTGCCTTGGATCCCACCAGCTCACCTGTTTTGTGTCTCACTCACGTTTTTAAAGGATGTCTTTGCGACCTCTCTAAAAGTTTCTCCCTTTTTTTCTGCAGGACTCCTACAGGAAGCAAGTGGTTATTGACGGGGAGACATGCCTGCTGGACATCCTGGACACTGCAGGTCAAGAGGAGTACAGCGCCATGAGGGATCAGTACATGAGAACAGGGGAGGGCTTCCTGTGCGTCTTCGCCATCAACAACACAAAATCTTTTGAGGACATTCACCAGTACAGGTGTGTTGAAAAGGGAAGGAAATGAAAGAAACGGAGGCATCACAGTCATGACTTTGAGTAATACTGCTATTGTTGCAGATGTGTTGTTGCTGGCCAGATCACAGACCGGTTGAGGCACAAAATCATCTCTCTTACCTTCTCTGCATGTGCATTTGTATATGCAGTGTGTGTTACAGAGACTCCCGTGGGGTGTGGAGGGAGAGGGGTGTGTATATGTGTGTGTGTGCCAGCTCTCTGCAGTAGTTGGGTGATGTCATGCTGTAGCGTTTAACACGGCTAAAGAAAGCTTAGCCCCCAACTGGAGGCTTACAGCACGATGCCAATGAAATCGATCCTGACTCAATTAGAGGAGCAGGGAGAGGTAGTGCTCCCAAGGACAGGGAAGGAGAACGGGAGGGTAGGAAACGGCGGTGCTCTCTCTCTTTGCCACATTTTGTCTTTCTCATCTCATTAGACACCCTCTTGCCAGTCTTGCATGTGGCAACTAAAAGAGGCTACGCATTAGCTGCCAACTCTTCTGCAGTTTTGCAGGGTTATAGAGTGTGTTGCACACACATTGGTTTGGCTTGCCTCCACTGCAACCCAGCCTTTTTTGGTGTGGCTTGGACACAACTGCTGTAAAACCATTGTGCAACTTGTGAAGGCATGCATGGATCTTTGGCTCAATGCTAGAATAGGTGTTGGCCTGGTGAAGTTATTTAAAGATCTGGCGTCTGTTTTTTCCAGGTAAAGATGGTCAGGTTTTTTTGTTTTTTTTTATTAGCACTAAATGACATAGCAGTGTTATACCATAGCTAAATATTCCAGATTAATAAGATTATAGGTGCTATTGATAATCACTGTCATTTTCAACACACCTTTTAGACTTGAAATTCCTGCTTTGCCAGCGAATAAAAAGTCAGTGGTCAAAATGGATAAGATGTTTGCTGTGACATCAAAACTTAACGACTGTGGTCATAAACTCCATTAGCAGTGCTGCCTGCAGATGGGCTGATTATAGTGGATCCATCCTGCTGTACAGTGGCTGACTGGGAAGAAGGGCTGAGCTGATAGAGTGATCTGACCCACTCCTCTCACTCAGTTCCCCCTGGCTGTCTGGCGTTTGGCACTTGCTGCTGTAGTGATGAGGTAATGCTATTTGCCGCTAGCCTGTTGTCCATCCCTCCCCCTCCCGCTCTTCCTCCCCCACCTCCCTCCTTCAGCAGTGCAGCACAGCCCAGCACCGGCAGGCCCTGGCTCTTCCTCTGGGTCCTAGAGTTCCCTGGGTGGTTGGTTTTCCAGTGGTGGAGCTGCTGTTTATGAAACTAGGAGGATCCCAGACAAGAGACATGTCACTGTGGCTAAATGCGGTGCTTTGACTAGTCACTAGAGTAACGTCAGTTAAATGTCAACTGTCGCAATTTTCTTGTCTTGCTTTTTACAGGGAACAGATAAAACGTGTGAAGGACTCAGATGATGTTCCCATGGTGCTCGTGGGAAACAAATGTGACCTCCCTGCACGCACGGTGGACACAAGGCAAGCCCAGGAACTAGCTCGCTCCTACGGCATCCCTTATATTGAAACCTCTGCCAAAACACGACAGGTAGGCAGTGAACGTGAAGCACACACACCAACACGCTGTGCTTGTGTTTCCATTGAACTCTTTTCTTTCTCTCTCCCTTTTTCTCCGTTATTTGTATTCACCTTTATCCTCATTTTTCCCATCCTTACAAGCGACAAAATTCTATGCAAATTTGAACCCCTCTTATGCTGCATCATAATACATTCTTCAAGTTATGGGAGTATTCTAATTTGGACTGTGTAATTTTACATTTTGCAAGCACATTCATGCATGTAAAGTGCAGTGCATGGCCTGCGGTTTGATGTGATTTGTGTTGCTGGGAACATTTTATGCCGCAGGCAATGACTCATAGCCAGGTTACCTTGGCTTGAGAAGAGAACTACAGTATTTGAAAGGCCTCATAAGGACTAGTCGCTGCATAGCTCCCACTGTCTGTGACTCACTGTCACATATTATGTAGGTACACAGAGACTCACGGTAATGGTTGAACCTGCAGAATGTCTGTCACTCAAAACCAAATGAATCAAGATTTAAGCAATGACGTCTTTTTAATCACCCTGATTTTTATTTTTTTTTGATTAACGGTGCCTGAAATTATCAGGGTTGCCATGGTAATGTTACCAAATGGTGAGTACACCTGAGAGGTTTGCTGCCAGTTATAAGAGGTGCATTCGGTGTGCTCCACTAATAATTGACCATTGTAAGCGCCCAGATTTTTCTGTAACCTTTCTGTTTGTTTGTGTGTGCTAACAGGGAGTAGAGGACGCCTTCTACACACTGGTTAGGGAGATCAGACAGCATAAGCTGAGGAAGCTGAATCCACCCGATGAAAGCGGTCAGGACTGTATGAGCTGTCGCTGTGTGGTATCGTGATGCAGGTGAGCAAAAACCACAGCAAGTAAACTAAAAATTATCAGCAAATTTATTGGTTTCGCTAGAACATGAATATTCTTCTGTTTTTGAAGGCCCATTGAAAGAAAAAACAAACGTGAAACCGTTTCAGCTTAAAACTTTAACTGAATCTTGGCTTTCAAAGCAACAATAAAAAGGCACTAACATCTGTCCCATCTTGTGTTTTTTTATTTTCCAGATCACCAGTACATGTTGAGGAGAAATGAAACAGCACGAAGTGGCAGCATGGACTTGAAGACAGAAAGATTAAACAACTCATTGATGAAATATAAACTTTTTCAAAAAAGAAGATGATTGAAGCAAAAGCTCTCAAGGAAACCACCAGGGCTGATTGAACCATAGACTTTTATGGAAAGGAGGATTTTGGACTGTTGCCTGAGTGGCTAGCTGAACTAGCCTGGTCTGGTCCCTTCTTTTTTGTTGGTCCACATTGACCTGTGAGCAACACCACTAATGACTCTTTGTCAACTCCAGTGTGGTCTCACTGGGTAGCTCCACAATTTTCCTGCTAACTTATTGTTTTCAGTCTCAACACTGGTCGTACAGAGGGGTGTCTGTCACTTCCTCCCACCTTGAAAGCCTAATTCCACTTCCCCCTGCCTACCCGCTGGAAGGACTGACTGATTTAAATGGAAAGGACTGGAATGGACACTCCTCACATAAATAACCTGCCTTCCCTCTTCACCCTACCTACCTGCCTTTGGTTCCCTTTGAATGGCTATGTAGTAACTTGGTTATTCTGGATGCAGGGTCTGGAGGCTGACATGGGAAAGACTGTAATTCTTTTGTTGTTTAACAATTAGCCTAGCTGTAAAAAAAGAAACCTTTTGGATTTTGTTTTTGATATGAAACATTTTTTTTTGTGATTGGAAGGTCTGAAAGTCACTGAGCACTAAAAGTGAGCAAGGGTGCTTAATTCAGATGGCACCGGGGTTGACATTTTTATTGACCTGCCTGAGGTAGTTCCTTTTTGGAATAGGTATCGTGAATGGAAAATATATAGATAGATGGATTTCCAGAATGCAGCGGCCTTCTCTCTTTACATATGTTTCATTGCGAGTTGTCTTTGTGGAATAATAATAGTAATGGCTAGTGTATGTAGATTCTGGTGCAATAGAGTTCTTGACTTTCCATATTACACAAAGTATTGGGAATAAATCATGTTCCACGACTACCTATTTTTCTGTTTTACTTTGGTTTAAGAAGGAGAGGTACAGTCCATGAAGATGTAGATGTTGTCATCTTTGCAATTGCTAAAGCAGAAGAGGTTACCTGTAGAATGGGCTAAATACCCCACACTTGTACAGTTACACAGTGACAGATTGACAAACCAGTTGATTTTCTTGCATTTCTTTTCAGTGACTGGATGGTGTACAACTGTTGTTTACTACATGGTGATTTTTAGATTGCTAGAATTGTTCCTTGTGAACAATAAGGCTCAGGAATCGGGGTCCAGGAAGGTCTCATCTAATTGTCCTGGAAACCAGGGTAAGGGATGTCACAAGTCAGTTTTGCAGAGTGTAACGCACAAGTCCTGCCTCAGAGTTGAACTTCAGTTTCTCCACACACAATACTATCCTCAAACCACTCCTCTTCCTCTGCCACCTTCAGCTCTTTAAATGAACAATAACAAGTCAGGTGCTAGTCATGTCAGAACCATAGTTACTGTATATGTGGGACTATTGTGTGAGGGATAGCGAGTTATGGGAGTGAATCGCTTGGTTTCTTAATATGGACGGGCTTGTGCTCTCCATAACTGTATTAATTTGCTGCCTAAATAAAAGACTGATTTGTGTTTACTTTGCCTTATCTGTCAACTAGTTTGTACCTCATTTATGCAGCAAGGTCCACCAGAGACGATTATCTGTTCTGTTTGCTGTACTGTTGTTATGTTTGAATATGTGTGCAACAAAAAAAATATACAAGTGTGTTGGCTTTAGATATGCGCTGTACAGAATTTGAAAGGCGAGTCCCTGAAAACACTACACTGATTTAGACTTGTCCTGTGACGGCATGTGTGTCTGTGTAGGATCAGTTTTTGAGAAGGTCCAGTATAAGCCAAGTTTTTAGAAATACAATATTGATCCTATTTTAGGCTTGTTACATTGGAATATGTCATGTTAATCACTCAACATTGTTGCAATTGGGACGAATTATCCAGAGACTGTACTAGATGATTGATTCGGCTGTATTTGGTGACATATTTAGACACTACAGGCAGGTTTAGGCAACATGCTCCAAATGCAAACCTCAGACATCTTGGACGTCCTCTGTGAAAGATGTCGAATGTCGTTTGGCCATTGTCTCCTTTCAATCGTTTTTTTTTCTGGATTTTGTACAGTTAAAATGGCTCTTCTCTCTCATGCCATAGCTTACAGAAATATGACCAATCTGTGTGGATGACGGGGGTCGAGTTGTTTTATCAGTTACCTGTTCATTTCCCCACTTGGAGAAATAATATGAACTGTGAATGTGTTTGACTCCTTAGATATTGTTTGAGAGAAGCATTGTGTTTTAAAATTTATATTATTGAAATGATGCAGGGGATGATCCTTGGCTCTGCATTTGGCCGTGTTGTTCTCAACTTTTTAATTTTGATCCATTGTACTCAAACATTTTAATGAAAAAAAAGGGCGTGGAGTGTTTAACACGTAATTACAGTCCTGATGGTATGCTTGTCCTCTCCCTGTCAATCTTTAAACAGTACAACCATGATAATAATACCATAGAATTCCACTGATCTATGCATTAGAATTCCCATTGCATTAGAATATCAGCATCACGTTGTCGCAATACTCAGCCAGCAAACCACCAGTATACGTGTCAGAAAATCTGGCGAGCATGACAAAGACTGTAGGGACCATTGGGGGTTTTGCACAAGGATACAGTGGGCACAAGGGCTTGTTTCTCCCCTTGCAAACTGTGGGATGGAGGTGTGGAAGGAATTTTGTGAAAATGTCAACTGTTTAGCTATTTAAGATGTATTTACTCTTTGAAAATGTGGCAAATGTATTGCAGGACAGGAATAAAGATGTCAAGATGAAACTGTCTTCTTTTCCTAACCCATCAAACTTTGATGTTTCTCCTAAATTTGAGATTTGCTTCCACCTACAGGCCATTTTGTGTATTGTGTGTGAATATGTCCGAGACGGAGCTTCTTCCTTCAAGAAAAAAATTGTTTTTCAGCTGCTATAAACAGTTAAATGAACTACATAAATGTTATTGAGAAATACTTCATTGTTTTCCTGCTTGTATAGCCGAGTCATAATGTGCAACATCATGCAGTTTACACAATAAGTGTGAGGCGTGCTAAAAGTCCAAAGGACAGCCATAAAACCTGTGTTTACACTAGAGTTTAACCATCAACAGCGTCATTTACATAGTTTTAGGTCATGCAGGGGAACAGAACAGCTTTGTTTCTATAAACTTAATGAAACATATAACGTTAACACTAATTCCTTTATGCCTAAACTGTTTATAAAGTTAATATGTTCATGTGGTCATGGTAAATAGATGTCTTGGTATCAGTTTTGATTAATTTTTGGCTTTAAAGACTGCGTTTTAGTCACTTTCAGCAACTGAACAGGAAGACGGAAATAAGCAACACTGTGTACTGTGAGAAAATTATAAATCTGCAATATAAAAATAAAAGTACTGATGTCTGTCAGGGTAAGCTAAATATAATGTAAACAAACCATTTCATGCTAATGAATGATGAGGTACAGTGAGTATGTGTTTCCAAAACAGAGCATTTGGAAGGTCTTTGCATTTCATTACTGCTGGTAATGATGTTATTCATGTTACTACTATAAAGTAGCCAGCATGGTACCACAGAAATTGCTGATTTGACTGTGGTTAATGGGCCAATATATAATCATTATAGACAGCATTTTGCAAATGTTGAGCAAAAGTGCTCAACAAATGCAAATTACAGGGAGAAAAACACAACATATATACCAAAACATTATCAATCCTGACCCAATAAACTGAAGTGTTTTTCTGTTTGTTCCATCCATGTAGCCTAGTTTTTGCTTTTTATGGCAGGTGATTTGCATATTTGTGAGGCGGTCTTCTTCCTGGCTACCAAGCGCTATAAAAGATAGAAGGTTCTACAACAGCCAAGACAGACAGAAAGTTAAGAGTTGCTCAGTGTTGTCGATCAAAAAGTGATATTTTCTGTTCAGAAAAACTCTAATCATGTCATTCCGAGGGGATACACTCAAGAGGATGCTTCCAAAGGTAAGAATAATTATGTGATTCAGTGTTTCTATTCTCACTGGATCAAACATCAACAACAATCAACATAGACATTAGCGGTTGTAATTTTTTTGTTAGTAATTTTTCTGTGTTCAGTTTTTTTAACTGTTTTTATTCTTGTTTGTGTGTTTTAAAGACGTATCTTCGCAAATATGTGTCTCATGACATACACGTCGCATTAACTTACTTCCAAAACCTTGTGCCCGTGATGGATAAATTTGGTAAGGGTCAAAATAAAAGCTCACAAATTTCCCTTAAAGTTATTCAACATGAAAAAAATCAACTCTAGATGATGATTATTGTTGTATTTCATGCAGTTTACAATGATGGAACCACAAAGAACTTGATGAGTCTAACCGGAACTGTTCCTGTCATGATTTCAGGTAAAAATGAGTTCATGTTTTGCACTGTGTTCAACAGATTCTGAACCTTTCAAAATAAAAAAAAGCATAATTATGTAAGAAAAATCAAAAAATGCCTCTGAATATTTTCTCTGTCAGACAAAACCTACAACATACCCATATGTTTATGGATTGAAGAGACCTACCCCCAAACTGCCCCTATCTGCTACGTTAAACCCACAAGTGAGATGATGGTCATCAGAGGAAATTACATCTCCAGCAATGGTGAAATCCTGCTGCCTTACCTGCAACACTGGAACAAGGTGAGCAGCATCTTGCATATTTTGATGGAGCTGCATGTTAGAAGAGGCAGACGACAGGATCCAGGTTAGGAATTGATGCTTCCCGGCACTAATGTTTACAGCATGGTGCGGTTTATAGCTTTACAGTCGCAAGTCTGACTTGTTCTTTCCCCTATTAGGATCAGTGTGACATTGTCAGCCTGCTGCAGGTGATGGTTGCCATGTTTGGAGAGGCTCCTCCTGTATGTATGCGGCCTCATTCGGACCCCGAACAAAGATCATGTAAGTAACACGTAGAAAATAAACCTCCACATTGTTTTGAGATAAAAACCTTTGCCCTAGATAATAGCTACTTTTGATAAGACAGAGCCAACACTCCTATCTGGGCCACACCTGAGTGTAAATCAAGGTTCATCTCTCATAAATTAAGAGTTGCAAATGCATTTTCTTTTCAAAATGTTTGACATTTTTGTCATTAAATGAAGCAAATGTATTTTTTTAGGTGGGCTGCAGTACTACAGACAAGCAGAAGTATTTCAAGACTTAGATGGAAGCTCATATCTACCTTTAGCCAGAGAAGATAATGAACCTTTCCAGCAAGAAAATGAAAGCAATTGTTAGTTTGTTTGTCGATGATGAGTGTAATTTGTGTTTAAAAAAATGCTTGTGTGTTACTTTTTATTATCCTGTGCACAGTGTCAGATGGTATCCATTGAATGTACAGTTCATTAACAATTTTTCAAATGATTTATGCTGAAAATATCAAGCAACACGCGTGAAATTATGTGTTGTTTGTTGAGAATCTGTAGCACTTCAAAAAAAATTAAATACTGCTTCAATTTTTAAAGACTATGTGTTAAGAGACTTCATTGCTTTACAAGCAGCTAAAACTGTTTTTTAATTGCATCCAAAGGCCAACGTTGTGCTCTAATCTAAAGAAAGCAGATTTTTAAACCACAGAAGACATATATAGCTGGGTGCAGCCTACTAAAGCCTGATTTTTTACATAAGACTGCAGCTTTTTAACATTGAACACAGACTGTTTTGTTAATCTGAAAAGCTATCACTTACAACAGCCACAGCCGCAAGGTTGATCATTAGTGTAAGCCACTTATTTTGTTTCTTCGTGTTGAATTGACAGTTACTTGATTTGGTTTTTTTTTGTGTGATATCTATGGTAAAATTTTCACTATAGATGCACAGGCTGACTACAATTTTTCATACAGAAAATAATGTTGAAACTTGTAAAGGACTTGTAAAGACTATTGGTTCATCTATCATTGTAAATAAAAAGCCATATTAAACCCATCTCTGTTTATTATTGTGGAAATCGCTTCCATTAGAATTGTACTTTATTTTTATTTTTCTCTTTGAATGTGAAAGTTGGGTTCACACTAGGGATGTCCAATAATATCAGTCTGAAATTGGCATAAAATGTAATATTGGTATATTGGTCAACATCGTTATCATTTTTTTTTTTTTTTTGCCTATTCCGACATTTACTGGACTCATAGAGGGAGGGAGGAAGAGAAAGAGAGTGTGAACTGTTGCTTGAGACAAATTTTTTTTAAAAGTTGCATAAATATGGCATTTTTTTCATAACTTAAGTTGAAGTAGTTTTCTTAGTTTCCACAGACAGTGTTTACATTTGAAAACCTTATTGCACTGGAGAAAGCATCCAATGGGGCATCAAAATAAAATCAGGCATGATATGTTAATTCCACGACAGGAGATACGTGTTGTTACCAAAAACTAGTTATATAGCCCACATATATCGTTATCGGTTGATATCGGAATTCGGAAATTGAGAGACAATGTGGATAATATCGGCATATCAGTTATTGGCAAATAAAGTCAATATCGGACATCCCTAGTTCACACATATTTTTCTGAAAATATCCTGTGCGATTTTTCTTTTAACCGCAACTGGGTTCATCATAGATGTGTTCCTATTCTCTATGAAGGAATACTGAGATTTGTAGGATTGCTAAGATTTAGAGAGATTTAGAAAATGAGTCTTTTTTCAACTTTTAGGTGAGTGAAAATCAGTAAGTACTGCAAATGGACTTCATCTGTGCATTCATTGTGTTCTAGGCTATTTCTTTTCACCCTGTAGCACCTCATGAATTAGGGTCCTACAAAATAACACAAGATTTTGTATGGATATTCAGTAAAAAAGCAGTCATATATCACGTCTTTCAAAAATAATGCTTATCAACATAACTGTAAGTGACATAGTGGGAAATCACATCTAGCCTACAGCATGACTCAGTTACATTTCAGTTCAACTCAGTTTGCTTTATTGGCATGAATATTAGGTTAATAATATTGCCAAAGCATCAAAGATGGTGTTAATTTAAAAAAATGAGGTGAGAAAAATAAAGAGGCAAAAATAGTGTACATTAAGTAAAAGAAAATGAAAAAGATGATAATAAGAGAATAACACAAAATATTTAAAACAATGTTATTATCTGCCTTGCATGCATTGGTTGGTTTTTCTTCCTTTGATTGTTTAAAATCAACCAGAAGTATTCTACACACAGGACCTCTAAGGGATGCTTGTCCCACCTGGTGCAGTCTTGATGGTTTTATTAGGGTCCGAGCACCGACGGTGCGAAGACCCTATTGGAATGCTAGGGTTTATTATTATTATTAGGGTCCGAGCACCGAATGGTGCGAAGACCCTATTGGAATGCAAGGAATTATTTATTATTATTATTATTATTATTATTATTATTATTCTTTTCCGGACTTTTGAATTGCCTTTTTGGCGGCCTTATCATACCCCAAAACGCATCAAACGTGGCATGCTCATCAGGCCTCGCGAAAAATTTGATATTTTATGGGAGTTGCGCATGTGTGTGGCAAAATGGCTCCATAGCGCCCCCTGGAAAATTGAAAATTTGGTCATTAGGCCAACTTGCACGATGTTTCATGTACAGCTACAAAATTTTGTATGCATATTCAGCACATCAGGAAACCCAAAAAAGTCAATCATGACCACGCCCTAACACCAACAGGAAGTCGGCCATCTTGAATTAGCTGTAAATTTTTCAAAATTAATAACTCATCGGGGATAAGTCCGACAGACGTCAAATTTGGCCAATATATGCAAACACGCGACCTGATGAAAAATTATCAAAATGTTCATTTCATTTCAAAGGGCGTGGCCATGGCGACTCCCAAAAAAATGGATCCTTCGCCATGAAACAGGAAGTGGTGTCTAACTCAGCTGTACATGGTCCAATCTGCCTGAAATTTGACATGTGTGATCAATGTCCAGCCCTGACAATATCCATGTGGTTATATACATTCACAGTCATAGCGCCACCTTGTGGTAGCAGGAAATTGACATTTTTCACACTTTGATGTACTATTCTTAGCACGTTGATCAGATTCACCTCAAATGTGGTAACATAAGCCTGAACACATTGATGATGATTCCCAAAGAAAATGGTGACTCGTCGTCAAGGGGCGTGTCTGTGGCATTGCGGCGAATTTCGATTTCTCGCCATAAAAATTGAATTATTAATATCTCAGCTGGAAATGATCCAATCCGGACCAAACTTAATGTGATGGACACCAGTCCGGTTCTGAACACATCCACATTCATAAATTTAGAAATACTCATAGCGCCACCTATTGGCAACAGGAAGAAATTGTCATTACATTTGCACGTGCCATTGCCTGATACTTTGTCATATGATTCTGAAAATTGGTCAGGTGAGTGACCACACATTGACGATGGCACAGTGTGAAGATTTTGACGATTCATAAAACGCTGTTGCCGTGGCAACGTATCGTTGCCGGAATAAACAAAGTACTTTTTGACAGGTTAAAAATGCTCAAATGCTCGCCAAAATTACCACACATATCTGGACCGGCAACCCATTTCAGATTTTAGGGAAACTGCACATGTGTTTGGCAAAATGGCTCCATAGCGCCACCTGGAAAATTTCAAACATTTACTACGGCCAGTACGTGTCACCTAGAATTATGAAACTTGGTAGGCATATGTAACTCGTCAAGACACACCAAAATGTAATTGACAGCCATGCCCAAAACCCAACAGGAAGTCGGCCATTTTGAATTATATGTCATACGTTTTGACGATTTTGGGTCATTTTTGTACATTTTCAAAAGCTATAAACTCACATAGGGTAACAGCGAGAGAGCTGAAATTCGGCCAGGATGTAGTCCAGGCATGGGTGATCAAAAGTTATCAAAATGCTCACCTTAAGTCTGAGGGCGTGGCCATGGCGGCCTCGTGAATTTTGATGCTTCGCCATGAAACATCAACTGCTGTGTAACTGCCCTAAACATGCTCCAATCTGCCTCAAACTTTACAGGTGTGATCAGAGTCCAGTCCTGATCACATCCATAGGCCGACATAAACTCTCGGTCGCAGCGCCACCTGGTGGATGGAAGGAAATGCTCTATAACTAGCCTGGACATGGTCCGATCTGCCTGAAATTTTACGTGTGATCAGAGTCTGACCCTGATCACATCCATAGGCCAATATACACTCTCGGTCGCAGCGCCACCTGGTGGATGGACAGGAAAAGCTCTAGAAGTAGCCTGAATATGCTCCAATCTGCCTGAAATTTTGCACGTGTGATCAGAGTCCAGCCCTCATCGCATCCATAGGCCGACATGCACTCTCGGTCGCAGCGCCACCTGGTGGATGTGCGTGGATTCGCCGACCAGCAAGGATGCGAGGACCCGTCCAACGCTGCTTGCAGCTTTAGTTTACTTTTTGATCGCAACAACTTGTCAAGATATGGAAATGATTTTAATTTGATATTCATTTCCACGTGTAGTAATCCTGACACCACAGCATACAAACTAAACAGGAACTATTAAGGAAGAAGTTTCGGTTATCTCCCTGCCTTGTAAATGGAGAAAATTTATTTTTAAAAAATGCATAAAAGTTTTCTTGGTGCATGAACTGAGGCTGCTGACTGACCTTATATTGCACAATGTTCAATGTCTTTAAATATTTTCACAGTAAGGATTCATCTGTCGATCTATCTATACCTGAAACCTGATCCTCTCTATATAGTCTTCTACATGTTTGTTTTTTTTTTTTTTAAGAATAAAGTCATCTGTATATAATGCTATGGGCAATTTTTGCACCGTTTTTTTCTTATTTATTCTTGCACTGCCTTTATACTCTTATACTTTCTCCTTTCCTAAGGAAGAAGTTTCGGTTATTTCCCCAGTTATGTTTGAAATGTAACATTACTTCTTCAGCTCAGTGCATCAGTGATCATATTGGTTTAGTGGTTGGAAGTCAATAAAACATTAGCGTCAGTCAAATTGAATGCGTCAGTGGATGGAAGTGGTGGTTGCCTTGTGCTGCTCTTCACTTGACTGCAGCTCCATGGCTCCATCTGCTGGACGGACAGAAGTGCAGCAGCTGATGGCAGCTTCTTTGACCTCACGCTGCTGTCAGACCCACAGATTAGGGTTTATTTCAGATATATATAATAGAAAATAGTAATTAAAAAATAAGCTGATGTTGTATTTTTGCAGCAGTGAGTTTTACAGGGTTAAGAGCAACCAGTCAAAGGTTATTACTGAGGATTTTAAACAAAAACATTCAGGCAAACAGTTAACATCATAGGGTGCCTGACATGTTTGTTTTTTTTCCGGGTCGATACAGATTTTTTTTTGTAATCAAGGAGATCAATAACCAAGATTTGGAATCACTACACATTTGCAGAAAAAATAAAGTTTTTGAACAGCACATAAAGTTAAGTTAAAATTAAAATAATCACGAGTTGCAGCCTTTGCTTATTTATGTTTTACATGCTGAAGTTGTCCTTCAGTGTTTCACTGATCAGATTGTGCTGTGGGCAGGAACAAGATCAGAGGGAGACAGCTGCAGCAGACCCAAAGTAGTTTCACATTCATTTATCTGATCAGATTTCAGGGGGCTTTTTTTTTTTTTAAGAAATGGGACCAATAATTGAAAACATGCTAAATATCAGATGGGATCATTGGTGTCACAGGACATCTGCAGACACAGGTCAAAGATTACAAGGAGTTTATTTAACGAATGAAACTAAAACCAACACAGAAAGGATAACTAAACCAAGGTGAAAACAAAAAGGGGAAACCAGACTAATTGTAGGAGAAAGGTTCTGCTTTCAAAGTCTGTGGTCTGGCAGAGAGCGGAAGAATGAAGAACCGGGCCTTCGTGGATTAAGGTGATTGAGAACAGGTGAATCAACCCCCACACCTGTGAGAGAGATGGATGGATGGATGGATGGATGGATGGATGGATAGATGGATGGATGGATGGATGGATGGATGGATGGATGGATGGATGGATGGATGGATGGATAGATAGGTAGGGAGGTAGATGGACCATAGATAGATGGATGGATAGGTAGATCCTGCAGTGGGGAAATTTTCAGTGTGGCAGTAGCAGATAGGAAAAAAAGTAAAAAAAAAAAAAAGCAGCACTCAGTGCACAGATATAAATAGATGCTTTCTCCTTAGAGAAGAAATAGAAATGCTTGTAAAAAAAAAAACCCTGTGAAATTGCACATATTGACTTATTTACATTTTATTGCAGTTACTTCATGGGTGATCTGAACTACTGGGAGCAGGCTTGATTGAACACAGTCTGACTGCTGCAGGAAGGAAGGACCTCCTTCAAACATCGTGGGTGAAGCAGTCTGTCCCTGAAGGAGCTGCCGGTGATGGTCCTGTTTCCTGCAGGGGGTGGGAGATGTCCTCCATGATAGACAACAGCTTTGTCATCATCCTCCTGTCTACCACCAGCCCAGGACAGAGCTTGCTTTCTTAACCAGTTTCTTTAGTCTCTTCCTGTCTGCAGCCGTGATGCTGCTGCTCCAGCAGACCAGTCCATACAGGATGGCTGATACCACCACACAACCATAAAAGGTCCTCAGAATTGCTCCCTGCACCCCGAAGGACCTCAGTTTCCTGAGCAGGTGAAGTCTGTTCTGACCTTTCTTACACCGTGCGTTGGTGTTCTATCTCTAGACATGTTTGAATGTCTTTATCAATAAATGCTCAAACATATGTTGAGTGTCAGCTCAGCTCTTTGTTCCATACATGTAAATGTTCCTATGTGATTGGTGTCTTGCAGTCAGAGTGTAAAGAATTGA
This sequence comes from Amphiprion ocellaris, assembly GCF_022539595.1. NCBI lineage: Eukaryota > Metazoa > Chordata > Actinopteri > Pomacentridae > Amphiprion > Amphiprion ocellaris. Next base: position 6,403,287 of record NC_072768.1, read on the forward strand.
AGCTGTCAGAGGCTTTCTATGGTGAAGAGGCTGCAGGACATCAGCTGCTCCAACAGGTGAAGCCTTTGTTCTTTGGCTCCAACCAGAAGCAGCAATAAATCAGCATGAGCTGCAGCTTATCCACCTCATAGAGTGTATAATAAAGAAACCAAGAGGTTTTAGTTGATAGCTGTCGCTAGCAGTGTGTTGTTCAGGTTGTGAGGAGAAGTAAAAAGCTTACAGCACCTGGTATTCCCAGGTAGTCTCCCATCCAAATACTAACCAGGCCCAACCCTGCTTAGCTTTGCAGATCAGATGAGATCAGGTGTATTCAGTCTCAGAAACAAACCTGACATGATTCAGATCTCCACTCACACCTTTTATTTGTCGTTTGGTTGCGCCAGTACTAATTGATAGCATCATTTAAGCAAAGTTAGAGCAACATCTTGTAGGACAGGTGGTGTAGAGGTAAGTTTTTTGCCTCCCCGGTACCTTAGTACCTTTATTATCTTCACTTCCTTAATACTTTTGTGTACCATCATTTACGAAAACTAACAGCTACACCCAGTAGGAAGGATAGTGCAGTGGTAAGTTATCTGCCTCTCATCCAGGAGGTCCTTGGTTTGAATTCAGCTCAAGGCTCTTTTTACACTGGCTGCATGACAACCTCTTGCAACCATCATTACAACAAACTCCACCAGGGACCTTGTGTGACAGATAGCTCACACAGAGGGTGTGTGTCTGTCATGTGGACGGTCACGGTTCGAATCCCCGCTGTGGTGTGGAGTGTCACTGGACTGGAGTGGACTGGACTGGACTTCAAGGACGGATCTGGCAAAAAGGAAAACAAGGAGATTTACCCATAAGCAAGGCACGAAGGCACGAAGGCACGAAGGCACGAAGGCACGAAGGCACGAAGGCACGAAGGCACGAAGGCACGAAGGCACGAAGGCACGAAGGCACGAAGGCACGAAGGCACGAAGGCACGAAGGCACGAAGGCACGAAGGCACGAAGGCACGAAGGCACGAAGGCACGAAGGCACGAAGGCACGAAGGCACGAAGGCACGAAGGCACGAAGGCACGAAGGCACGAAGGCACGAAGGCACGAAGGCACGAAGGCACGAAGGCACGAAGGCACGAAGGCACGAAGGCACGAAGGCACGAAGGCACGAAGGCACGAAGGCACGAAGGCACGAAGGCACGAAGCTGTACTCTTGTTCTTTTCTTTCATTTTTTTTTGGTGCTTTCAAGGCTTGCAAAAAATAATGATTAAAACCATAACTGATTTAATGAGCCATTCGCAGTTTCACTGTACCGGCCGTGTGTACTTAGACTTGCATGGCTTAATCTTTGAGACAAGCATATGCTACTGGCAGGATCAACCAGGTAAAAGAAAATTCCTCGAACTGCAGCGACTCGAGTCAAATGTTGATCAAATCGGCTGCAGATGGAACAAAAACGTGGTAACAGGCTGATAGATTTTAGTTTGTGTGAAGCGAAACGTGATTCTGCACCTGAATAGAAAAGAGTAGAAAGCCATATAAAAGCACATGGCAAAAGTATCCTCTGCACTGCTGAAGAGATAAAATATCAAAAGTTATAGTATCAAGCCATTTTACCAAGTTGTTCACTTTATCTTAGGCTGTTCATACCTCGTCATACCTTGGTATGCAAAACTGCAGGAAATTATAGTCTACACATTTCACTGAGAGTGAAAAGTTGTCAGTAAAATGGAATGTAATCTTCTCAACAAATCCGTCAACCCAAGTTTAAAGTACAGTTTTCAGAAGTAGCCATCATACAGGAAACCCTTCCTATGCCTGAAGGCACATTGAACCCATTGAGCCATGACACATGTACCATCCATAAAAACACTACCTGCTACACTGGACACTGACAAGGCGGGATGGATAGAATATGGTAATAGATCTTTACCAAGGAAAAACTTGGCTACGGTATATAATCACTGCTATTGACAGATGTAGAATTTAGTGAATGTGACTTTTTTTTTTTTTTTTTTTTTTTACACCCAACATTGCTTCAAAGGAGTTTTGTGGACCAAAGTATCACAAAGGTTTTAAATGTTCAGTTCAAGTAAAAACATACAACTGACTAAAGTTAGAGGTCGAGGTTTTTTTTGTTACGTATCTTCGCACCTGTAGTTTGAGGGGCCCCATGTTTTTGACCGGTGGAGGCCGACAAGGCTGACCCACGACAAAGATGCAGCTGCTCAGAGAGGCAGAACTGACCATGTTAGACACAGTTACTTCCAGTCTGAACTCTCCTAACCTGTGGAAGACGTGCTCCTCTGTGCTCTGTCCAGGTCTGGTCGTTCCGTCTCCGATACAAATTCTCCTTGTATATCTCCATGCAAAAGCTGTGTCTTTGTTTTACAGGAGTCTACATTTTTGCTGGTTGATGTGTGTTTTTTTGGAGTTGTGTCTTTGTTCTTCTCAAAAAGCCAAATTAAAATGACTATCATTCAATGTTTAAAATGAACTGCATGGGAAAACTTTCAAGGGGGGTGAATATGTTAGGTTCTATATGTAATGTGTAAAGTGATATATGTAGCATTTTAGCAATAAATAAATCACAAATGAACGTCTGTAATGCCACGTGAAGAAAGATACTTACTTAAAGCGGCACAAACCAATATTTTTACTAAGTATGAAACAATTTTATGCAAGGCACGAAGGCACGAAGGCACGAAGGCAAATTTTGCCCAAATGTAAAAAAAAAAAGCTTGAGCAGGGTGGGGGATTGAACCTGCACTCTCCAGGTTCCAAACCACCACCACTACCTCAGGACTACCAGTCCTACATACCCAAATACAGGCTTTTCTTCTATTCGTCAAGGCGGTGACATCAACACTGAAAGAAAATAAAACAATCCACAAAATCAAAAAAAGAAGATAATCTACCTACAACTTTTAAAGAACACGCTAAAAAACACAATACTAAAAAGTCACACTCTTCTCCTCATCACTCATTTTTACATTTTAACACAATTTCAAAGCCACACAAATCACATTCTTCATGTCAAATCACTTCTCTTCACTACAAATGGGAGAGAACAGCAAACAAATAAAATACAACTTATGGCTTAAATATCTTCAAAATCTCTTTGCTATTCCTCTACATTCAAATTCCTCAACACCACTCAACAATCACCTGCAGGATCTCTTACTTCTTTCTTAGCTCTGACAAAACATCTTCAAGACTCTGAGAAGACAACTCATTTTCAACACATTTGCTGCTTCGTCTAAGTGTCCACACACATCTCCAGTCATCCACAGGCCTCACCACTGATCAGCTGCACAAACTTACATGTTAAACTTCTCCAAAGATAAAATACAGGCCCTTCTGTCTGATCACAACTTTTACTGGTGGCTCATATTTCAAGTTCATTTCCTTGCAAAGTCTTTATTTTGGATTAAAGTGGGATCTGTGACCAGGCAGATCACTTGTTTATTCTTAGCATTTGGATTTCACTGACATTCCTGTCATGTAGAAAAATAGAAATATCTTTGCATTGATTCAGCTAAACTAACTGCAGACACTGAGAGGCGTAAAGTTCAACAAATGCTGTTTTTATTTACTTCACTGGTGACATCAGTAGATGCTTGCAGTGAAACTACCACTGCAAATATTTATGCATTTAAGTATTACAACTGAAAACTCCCTACAAACGTCCACTTCTAACACCGCAAACATTGTCCAGAGGAAATGATATTAGCTGAACATAAAAACATGTAAAACAGCTCTGATGCTTTCATCCTGAGCTCCACTCAAACATTTCACTGTGCAGCAGCTCAGCAGTTTGTTTAAGAAAAGCATTTAGGTTCAATCTGTGAAGCCCAAAACCCACCAGCTTTGAAAAATGACACCATTTACCAGAGTCACAAACTGTAAAAACAGAAGGAATTGTTGGATTTTCTATGTGAATGTGTCGCCTCTCTAGTTAACTCACCCGGTTACGTCTCCATCCTGACGCTGCTCTGCTGGACCGGAGCTTCTGGACCAGCCGGGTGGACCTTCCTTCACAGATCTTCCCGGTGGGAGTGATTCTGAGTCGGCCTTGGTTGACTGCAAACTCCTTAAAATGGACACAGAGAGGAAATCGTGGACAAATCGATACAACAGCTTGTTCGGTTTGTCCTGTTCTTAAATGGGTAGAAAACTGCTGAGAGCTCTCAGTTCAATTCAATTTTCAATTCAATTTTATTTATATAGCGCCAATTACAGTCAAATTGTCTCGAGACGCTTTACAGAACCCATATGCCTGACCCCCAGAGCAAGCCAAAAGGCGACAGTGGCAAGGAAAACACCCTTTTAACAGGGAAAAAAACCTCGAGCAGAACCCGGCTCTAATGTGGGGGGAACCATCTGCCTGCTGGCCGGGCGGGTTGAGAGGGACAGAAGAGGTAGAAAGGTAGAGATAGAGGGGTAGAGGTAGAGATAGAGGGGTAGAGATAGAGAGGTGGGGGGTGGGACACAAGGACCATAAAACACAGCCACACATCTGAAGCATCCAGCATCCAGCTCTGGGACCAGGGACACTCGGAGAAAGGACACAGAAAGAAACAGAGTGAATGTAATGCAATAATGGTATATGTAGTAAATACATAGGTAGTTAGAGAAGGGCTCAGTGCATCAAGAGAGGTTCCCCAGCAGCCTAGGCCTATAGCAGCATAACTAGGGGCAGAACTAAGGGACGTCAAGAGGGGAAGTCAGTTGTGCAAATGAAAACACAAGCATACCCCGTCAGGGTCCCCCAGTCAGCCCTAACTATAAGCTTTGTCAAAAAGGAAGGTTTTAAGCCTGGTCTTAAAAATAGAGAGGGTGACCGCCTCCCGAACCCAAACTGGGAGCTGGTTCCACAGGAGAGGCGCCTGATAACTGAAGGCTCTGCCTCCCATTCTACTTTTAGAGATTCTAGGAACAACAAGTAAGCCTGCAGTCTGAGAGCGAAGAGTTCTGCTAGGATAATATGGTACTATCAGGTCTTTAAGATATGATGGAGATTGGTTGTTAAGAGCTTTATATGTCAGAAGAAGGATTTTGAATTCTATTCTAGATTTAACAGGAAGCCAATGAAGAGAATCCAATATAGGAGAAATATGATCTCTCTTGCTAACTCCCGTCAGTACTCTGGCTGCAGCATTTTGGATCAGCTGTAGATGTTTCAGAGAGCTATTGGGACAACCTGATAATAAGGAATTACAGTAGTCAAGCCTAGAAGTAACAAATGCATGGACTAGTTTTTCTGCATCACTCTGAGACAGGATGTTCCTGATTTTCACAGTATTTCTCAGGTGGAAAAAGGAAGTCCTACAGATTTGTTTTATGTGCGAGTTAAAGGACATGTCCTGGTCAAAGATAACACCGAGGTTCCTCACAGTAGTACTGGAGGCCAATGTAATGCCATCCAGAGTAGCTATATGCTTTGAAAGCAATTCTCTAAGATGTCTGGGGCCAAATACAATGACTTCAGTCTTGTCTGAATTTAGTAGTAAGAAATTATAGGTCATCCAGGTCTTTATGTCCTTAAGACAATCTTGCAGTCTAGCTAGCTGATTAGTTTCATTTGGCTTCATAGATAAATACAATTGAGTGTCGTCAGCATAACAATGGAAATTAATACAGTGCTTCCTAATAATGTTGCCTAAGGGAAGCATGTATAATGTGAACAGTATTGGTCCTAAGACAGAACCCTGAGGAACTCCATGATTAACCCTAGTATGCTCAGAAGAGTCATTGTTGACATGCACAAACTGGAACCTGTCTGATAAGTAGGATTTAAACCAGTCCAGTGCTGTCCCTTTAATGCCAATAGAATGTTCTAGTCGCTGTAATAAAAGTTTGTGGTCGATTGTATCGAATGCTGCACTAAGGTCCAATAAAATAAGTATAGAGACCAGTCCATTATCTGACGCTATGAGAAGGTCATTAGTAACTTTCACCAGAGCTGTTTCTGTGCTATGATGCACTCTGAAGCCTGACTGAAACTCTTCAAACAAGCTATTCCTTTGTAAATGTTCACATAATTGATTTGCAACTGTTCTTTCCAGAATTTTGGAGAGAAATGGGAGGTTGGAAACTGGTCTATAGTTGGCTAAAACATCTGGATCTAGAGTGGGCTTTTTAAGTAAAGGTTTGATTACAGCAACCTTAAAAGCCTGTGGTACATAACCTGTTACTAGAGAGAGATTAATCAGATCTAACATTGAGGAATCAGCTCTGACAGAGTGTTGCTCTGACTCCATGTGTGACTGAGGCTGGAGTGAACAGAGCTGCTGCTGCTCAGATGCAGCTTCTTATTAGCACAACAACAGACGCTGCGTTCACTACGTCTGTGGGTGTGGAGCTGATAAAGAGGATCTTCACCACTGACCTGAGCTGCTGCCACACGGTGAGACGTCCAACAGAGTCACTGAGCAGCTGATGATGAAGAAGATGAAGGCTTCAGGAGGAGGTGGAGGAGGAGAAGCTGCAGGGCCACATGAGACACTGAAGAGACAAACCAGAAATGATTCACACACTAGACATGAAGAAAAGAAAACATCAGAGAGTGTAAAATACAAGAATGAGTCCTGAACATCACAGGCGTAACCCGTAGAGCTACATGACCACACATGTTCTGGTCTTGAAAACGTGTATTAATCCAATAGAAAGTCTAGGGGTAGGGTTAGGGTTGGAGAGGAAGGTCCTTACAGTTGTAATGAAAAAAATAGGGTAATTAATATTACACATAAATATTTTTAATGTTAATACTAAGCAGCCGAATATTCTGAGAAATTAATCCGTGGTTTTTCCTTCAGCCGTTGTAGATCTAGATAACCTAAAGGTACAGTGCAACCACAACGGCTGAAGGAAAAACCCCAACTTTATTCTAAGAATTTTTTGGCTAGTGTGACTTAATATTAAATTATGAAAAAATGTATAATTTTATATCCATGTTTTTGGTACATTGCTACTGTCAGGACCTTCCTCTGTAACCCGAACCCTACCCCTAGACTTTCTATTGGATTGATACACCTTTGCTGACAGCCAACACGTGTGATCATATAGCTCTGCGGGTTAAGCCACTGACGCATGTAGTTTGTTCTCAATGCTGAGGCCCTGGTTCGATTCCTGCTCGCAACCCTGTGCTATATTAGTTGTTCTCATTCTTATTTCCACCCCATTGTCTGGCTGTCTCGCACTACGCCTATCCATCAATTAACTGCAAAAGACTACAACACTTATTTACAAATTTCCTGTTTATTTATTAAATACAATTCTTTAATTTCTTACATCTTTCCCCCCCCCATACTTTATAAAAGTTTAATTGTCTTAACTTTTTCCCATTTATTTAATTGCTTCTTTTTTATGTATTTTCTTTCTTTAATCTTCTTCTTCTTTCTAGAATTTAACACCAACCTTCAATTTTGGGTCATTTTTAGACATTTTGAAAAGCTATCAACTCAAACAGGGTAACACCGACAGATATGAAATTCAGCCAGGATGTACTCCAGGCATGGGTGATCAAAAGTTATCAAAATGCTCCACAAAATCTGAGGGCATGGCCATGGCAGGCTCCCAAACTTTGATGCTTCGACATGACACATCAACTGCTGTGTAACTGCCCTAAACATACTCTAATCTGCCTCAAACTTTACATGTATGATCAGAGTCCCGCCCTGATGACATTCACATGCTGAAATACAGCCACAGTCATAACGCCACCTGGTGGATAGAAGGAAAAGCTCTATAACTAGCCTGGACATGGTCCGATCTGCCTGAAATGTTATATGTGTCATCAGAGTGCGGACGTGATCACATCCATAGGCCAATATACACTCTCGGTCACAGCGCCACCTGGTGGACGTGCGTGGATTCGACGACGAGCATGGATGCGAGGACCCGTCCAACGCTGCTTGCAGCTTTAATTTATTATTATTATTTATATTTAGTAGACCTCAAACTTCACAATCATAAAGGGCAACTGCTCAGATATGCCAAATATTTTAGACCAAATTCTATTGCCTGTGTCTGTTTTGTAAAGATTGTCTTCTAATCATGTAAAATTGTCCATATGCTGTTTGTTTCAATGCATTCACTGAAAACAAACTCATAAGATGAGTCTCATATCCCAATACACACCATGCATTCTATATTGGACAGTGTCTTTTTGCCGAGGCAAAGGAAACAAAAACATTGAACTTAATAACTTTATTACCTAGTTTTTTCTTATGAGTGCCCCTGAAGGGAACGCTACCAGCGGCTGGACCACACCTGAAAACCACCGACGTATTGGTAGGGGCCCACGTCACACGCAGGGCGGAAGTAGTAAGGAGGACTAGCGGAAATTCCTTTTGTTGACCATAGGATATTTGTTTTCGGCCTCTCATTAGAGCCACATCGTAGCTGTTTTTGTCTTGTTTCTATTCCTAAATAATTTATTGAATCTTGGGGCTTCGTCAACAGAGACTTTACTCGTACTAAACCGGAGAGTTTCATACGGAAACCGAATCACTGTCTTAACTGTAGTTGCCCCGAGGGTGGGCTAACGTTAGCCTAGCATTCGCTGAAGTCCTGCTAGCTAGCGTTAGCTTGTGTTAGCTATCCCTCTAGCTGGCTCAAAAGTCAGCTGTTTACTCGCTTATCTTAGTTCGAGAACGGTTGAAAGAAACACCCAAGAAATATGGCAGTTGTCAACGAAGGCGCCCTGAAGAAAATGCTGAAGGTAACTGCTGTTTAACTGTTGTGGTATTTGCTGTAGCACGTTAGCTAATGTTACCGATAACAAACATGACCGAGTGAGCTAACGAGCTGGCAGGTTAACATTTCCTGGTATGGGTCTTGTCAACTTAAACGGCCTTTTTTGACGATTTTTGTGCATTAAACATTTGATTTTGTCGTACAGGTTCACTAATGTGTTGTATATGCTGAGTTACCTCGTATAAATCTTTTAACTAACACTTTACAACATAGCTTAGCCACTTAGCTAACGTAACTATATAGTAATCTAAAAGTATTTATTTCATCAGTTTGATAGCTATAGACACGAGTTACAATACCGAGTTTTGAAATATGATTGTTTCTAAGTATTTGTTTTTATCGTCCCACATGGTATTGAGCTAGTACAGTCTTCGAAATGATTTTGTATTGTTGCCATCTTAATAAAGAAGCTGCATTTGCTTCAATAAAAATAATTTATATGTGATAGAGCTAAGGGTGAAGGTCCTTGTTCATGCTAAAATGAGTAGTTTTATTAAGGCCTAATCAGCCTATTTTATCATTCAAAAAGGCTTAGGATAATGCATAACGGGTGTGATTTACAAATGAAACATTGCAACCAATAACAAGTTATAATGGAGCACTTTTTTAAACATTTTAAACAATTATTTCTTTAATTATTTATTTAATTATTTCTACAGTATCAGACTGAAAATTCATAATAACCCACATTTACTTGTAATTTTGAGTCAAACTTATGAAAACATATCTGGAGTGAACTGGCACGTTCCAACCACAAGTTTTAACTTTAATTTTGAGCCCACATTTCCAATTTAAACCACAAATTCTATCTTTGAGCACCCTAATGTATCTGACCAGACTGCAAGAAAATAACTGTAAAGTATCACCATTGGCTAATGTGCCACCTGCACAAGAACTAAATTGATATGTTTAGTCCACTAATGTGTCACTTCTTTAGATACTCTCTATCTGCGTGTCGACTATTGTGTCTGAGCCTAAAGTGTTTCAACATAACATCTGCTATTGTTTCTCTTTGCTTTGTTGCTATTGTCCAGCAATACAAATACAGAGATTTGACTGTTCGTGAGATAACCAACGTCATCTCCCAGTATAAGGACTTGAAGCCGGTTATGGATGCTTATGGTAAATTAAATAATACTTATCTACTCTTTTTGACTGTCAGGTCTCTGTTGTGTGTTCTCGTATAACAGTATACGTCTTCTTTTATTCCAGTGTTTAATGATGGCTCCACAAGAGACCTGATGAGCTTAACAGGGACTGTTCCTGTGAGCTACAGAGGTAAAGAATATTTCTCTAACTCTCTTACTTCTCTAAAATATATTACACATTGTTCTTTCATTTAGACTGAATGACTGAGGCATAGAGAGTTAAACACAAGTTTCCTCTTAAGTTTGTTTATTATTTACCCACCTACTCCTTCTCTCTTGTGTGTTTACTCTGACTTTGTTGATCTTTCACCTTGTAAAACAAATTAGTCATCTGATCACTCACATAAAGTAGCAAATGGACAAATGTTTTGTGTAACAAAAATGTCTGTCTTATTAAGGCAAGGTTGCAGGATTTCATATAGATCTCCCCTGTGTTCTTGAAAACTATGCCTTGTTGATGCCTCAAAATAACATAATTTGTTGAGTGTTAAGGGAGGGCTGATGAAATTGTTGGGACTTAAAAAGAGTCACACGATAACGATGTGTGTGTGTTTCCTGCAGGCAATGTCTACAACATCCCAGTGTGTTTGTGGTTGTTGGATACATATCCCTACAACCCTCCTATATGTTTCGTCAAACCTACCAGTGCCATGATGATCAAAACTGGCAAGCACATTGATGCAAATGGCAAGATCTACCTGCCTTATCTACACGAGTGGAAGCATGTAAGTTTAATGGCTTCAACCAATATTGTTTATAATCAATATTAATTGTATTTTTTGTGGGGAAAAAACATGGTGTTCACAGACTAAAATACTGCTCGCAAAAGTGATCAATTAGACAAAACGTGCACCCTCTATCCTCTTTTTACTGCACTCATGAAGACCACAAAAGTAACTGCGACTCGAGATACTGTTTGTTAGTGAAACTCATTCTTCTCTTTATGTCTTACAGCCTCAGTCGGACTTGTATGGTCTAATTCAGGTGATGATTGTGGTGTTTGGAGAGGAACCTCCTGTGTTTTCTCGCCCCACCACACAAGCCCCCTACCAAGCCTTTCAAGCAGCTGGACCCCCTAATCGTGAGTGAGATGCGTTTTTGTTGGAAACAGATGGAATGTAAAGGGGCCATGGTACAGATAGAAAGAACAAACATGTTTTTTTTAAATATTTCTAACTTCTCACTTGAAAGTGCTGAATAGATACGTCACCTGAAACAATTATGTGAGGTTTTGTTAAGAACTGTTTTTCACTGTCATATTTTAGACTCAAAATATTAATATAGTATGATAAAAAAAAAAAAAAAAAAAAAAAAAAAAAAAACCATAGTCACACTTAATGTCTTCCACATTCGTATGCCATTTGATTAAATTTAGAGGTTTTTAGTTATGGATTTTTTTTCCCATCGGAATAAGCATCTCTTTTCTGAAGGGATTTTTTTGTTGTGTTTTTGTGTTAGATTATGTACATCTGCTCCAGTTTAATCATCCAACTACTGAGTAAAATCAATATTCCATAATTTGGGTTTGATATTTTGTGTGGGAATAATTTTTATACAGTGGCAGGGCTTTAGGTTGTTTCATGTCAAAATGTCAGCAATCAACTTCAAATTATTATCTCAGTGAAAACTTTGTTATTATTGATGTACATATATTAGTACAAATTCCTTGTCACTGCATCATGTAAGCAATGCATTTTTAAAACTTCAGCACCAGGTGGAGCTCACATATCAGTGCAGTGTCCCTGTGAAACTGAAAGTTAATCTGTCTTCCTGAGAGGGAAGGAATATGTTGACCTTTTGTCCTTAAATCTGACTGTTTCGCCATCTCTCCCTGCCTCAGCTTCTTACATGCCCGGTATGCCTGCAGTCTCACCCTATGGCCCAAATCCTAACTCTGGGTAAGATGTTTGCAAAGCAGCAGCAGCCTTCTCCCCCATCTACCACAAATATAGCGCATTCCAAACAGGTCCCAGCATGTTTATGTTTGTGGTTGCTTCAGCAACTTATCTCAAAAAACATATTTATTCTTAAAACCATGTATAGCTCATTCAGTTTCATTTATAGTTAAAGATAGGTGTTAAAAGCAGAACTATAAAGCATTGCCTTGTTGGTTATGTAACTCCTTTCAGAGGCTACCCAGGTTACCAGTATCCAGGGGGAAACTCTTACCCAGCCAGTGCTGGACCCGCACACTACCCCACCCAGACTCCAGTCTCCACAGTGGGTATGTATTACATCTGGGTGCTTTACTTTTCTGTCATGGGTATATTTGAAAGTTGAATCGAGCAGTTTCCAAAGTTTTTACAAATGGCACAGGCAGACTAAAATACATTTGTGCTCACTTAGAAGCTGTGTTTGACTGCACCCCTCCATGCTCATCTCCTTTTTGTGTCAATATATAATAGAATGTTGAATTTTTTTTCCAAAGTTTAATACACCTCGGATTAAACAATAACTTTCCATGGTCTTTAGTTAACCCTGAATGAAGACACTTGACCTTTTGACTCAAACTCTCTCACCCTCTTGAGTGACTTCAGTGGCGCGCCGAGCCATCAGTGAAAGGTCGTTTGTGTAACTAGAGTGGGGAATATTAAAGGGCAAAGGGTAGGATGGACCTCAGAGGAATGTATAGATGACCCATCTGCTCTTACAGCATGAGTTGGCAGCAGTGAAATGCTGGTCAAGTACAAGCAGGCAGGAAGAGCTTTAGTTGACTCCTATATTTAGTAAAGGAGAAGAAATGAGTTTGCCTTTAGCTTGAATCAACTCTGACATTTGGGGTGCTGTGTCCAGACTCATGAGGCGGTTTTGACTCTTGAGACATCTCTCAGTACACTTAACACTTATATAACCTGGAATTTGTCAGGTTTTGAACTGTATTTACATGTACATAGGAGCACAGTATTAGAAAAACCTGAAACACTAACAGAGCTTCGATAAAATGACAAAAATGCACTAGTGTGAAATGTAATAATGTCTCTATATGTGTTTGTTCCATGAAAATAATCCTTTGATGCCTTAAAATGGCTTACAGCTCGGCGTTGGTGCTTCCTCTATAGTGTGAGCCCCAAACACAGCAGCTTGAGCTCAATAGCTCACTTACAACTCTGCTCAAACGCTGTGAAACTCGTCTATGTTAAAATTTTGCAGTGTTGCACAATATGATAAAATAGCACCATTAAAAACAGGTGTAATGTTTACAAAAATAGCCTTTACTACTGAATTGTATTAGATTGCATTTTTATATTCTAAAGAAGCTTCTATGTTTTCAGTGAGTATTGAATTGTCAAACTGTCTTGGCGCATTCAGTCTCTGTTTTCAAAACCACCTACTTTGAAGAGGAGCTGTATTATGCCTGTCATCTTGGATACCATTAAAGTAATAAGATTAATGAATGAAAATCATTTTAGATGGGTGATTAACCAAAGGAAAAACCTGAACTTTTGATTGGTGATGCATAAAAATGCAGAAGCTTCCACACGAGGGTTCATGAATGATTTCATATTGAACACGGGAATCTTATGCTACACCATTCACAACGAACTTACTGAACACAGATGGAAGATTTTGCATGGTTTCCACCACTATATTAAAACATGAGAGAATATAATCTAGATTTATGGTTTGATCCTCCTTGATTTCCAGAGACTTGAAGAATCTGGCCACTTTACCAAGACTCTTCATGTTGTGTGTAGTGTTTTGTTTGTTTTTTGTTACACACCAGTATATAATGAAGCTTTGCCGACAGACCTTTCGCCGGTGCTTTTTTTGCCTTGACTCTAGTTACCTGTGATTCAACCAAATGGTATCTTGTTCAGTTTGTCCAGTATGTCATATATTGAGTGCTTTCTCAGACACAGGTTTGTACTTGACATGCCTTCCATTCTTGTGGAGCTATGCATGAAGATAGATTTTTTTTTTTTACATGTATGTGTGTAGACATTCTACCAATATTCTAAAGATGGTCAGCTAATTCTTTGTTGTAAGTGTAGTGTCGTCACACAAACCTCATACTTTGCTTAGTTTTTTAGAATGTTGAAGGTTTTTTCCCAGTCGTCATCTCCTGTTTCAGTTCACTGTCTCACGTGACTTAAGACTTCTTCTGTTCCTCTTCAGGCCCGAGCAGAGATGGTACCATTGGCGAAGACACCATTCGAGCATCTCTGATTTCAGCTGTGAGTGACAAGCTTCGCTGGAGGATGAAGGAAGAGATGGACAGAGCTCAGGCAGAGCTGGATGCCCTGAAGCGAACGGAGGAGGACCTAAAGAAAGGTCATCAGAAACTGGAGGAGATGGTCTCAAGACTGGACCAGGAAGTGGTGAGATACCCTCATCTTTTAAGTCTTAAATCTTAGTTTTTTCATGTCCTCCACTCATATCTTGTGCTGTTGTGGAAGTTTTCCATATTTACACATTTTTTTCTGTGATCATGATGTTTCCACTAGACTGAAGTTGACCGGAACATCGAGCTGCTGAAGAGAAAGGACGAGGAGCTGAGTGAGGCCTTGGAGAAAATGGAGAACCAGTCAGAGAACAATGATATCGATGATGTCATTGTGCCCACAGCTCCGCTGTACAAACAGATCCTGAACCTTTATGCTGAAGAGAACGCAATTGAGGACACAATCTTCTACCTGGGAGAAGCCCTCCGCAGAGGCGTCATAGACCTGGAAGTTTTCCTCAAGGTAACCACATTACATACTAGGAAATGTGTAAAAGAAACATTCACACACATGCTTGCATCCGCTTGGGTTTTCTCCTTATTGACTCTTATTCTGTCCTGTTACAGCACGTACGTCTTCTGTCCAGGAAGCAGTTCCAGCTCCGTGCTCTCATGCAGAAAGCCCGGAAGACTGCCGGTCTTAGTGACCTCTACTGACACATTGACTACCTGGAAACATTCATATCTTCACACCCTCTTACTCTTTTCTCTTCCTCCTGCCGTTTTATTCCCTTTTTCATGTTTCCCTCGATATCAACCAGCTGCTCATTTTTAAATTCAGAAATCAGAACCACAGAATTGTGAAATCTCAGACTGTGGCCACAGTTGTAGTATGACGCCATTTGTATTTTTGATCAAACCAAACACTTCTATCGGGTAATTATGCAGAAGCAAACATGACCCAGACACGACATCGTTCCTTTTGTGCCCCCAATGTTCTATAAATATCACTGTCGCCACTGTGAATTAGGTACTGTGGTTGGCATGAAAACTTGCTCAACACACGTCATTATGGTGAGTTTAGGTGGAAGTCTGTTGTGTGTACAGTGTGACTTTTGCCCAGAGTGTTTGTGCTGGGACTGTGCTGGCGTACAGCGAATTTGTGTGTCAACCTGTATACAGTATGCTGCACTGCAGGGTAGCCCACAGGTTTTAATAGCCCCTTCGCCAGACAAAGTTATTTGGCTAGTAAGCACAAATGTGTGGGCTAGGGGAGAGGGGCATTGTCCGCAGCCCCATATGTCCACGCCATCTATTATGAAAAGAGTTGGCTTTGGTGTCAAAACCCAAAGCTACTTTTCAGGAAGGACAGGTTCAGCCTCAGGATTTATGCTGCGAGTTCTAGGTCAGGTTCAGTAGCCATGGAGTCGAAGGGATCACTTTTTATACAGTAGAAGAGACGATAAACGTGAACCTGAACTGTCTTGTTTGGGTCACTTACCGAGCTGAAATTAAGAGCTCTTATGCCTCGTGACCACAACACTACACGTTTCCC
Organism: Amphiprion ocellaris; assembly: GCF_022539595.1. Lineage (NCBI taxonomy): Eukaryota > Metazoa > Chordata > Actinopteri > Pomacentridae > Amphiprion > Amphiprion ocellaris. Next base: position 6,418,894 of record NC_072768.1, read on the forward strand.
CTTTTTGTGTCTCGTTGTGAGGTTTGATTGTGTGTCAGCTGCTCAGGTCTACCCTCCAGTCTGACTGCATTAACCAGTCAATCGTGTACAGTAGTTGTTTTAACTCTGTACAGAGTTTGAAAGAACATTTTACGGTGGATGGCAGCCTTGGCATACTTAATTCTAAGGTATTACATAAGAAATTCTCTGTTCAGTTTGTTTACTTTTCTTTTTTCCTTGTGCTGTCCACTTATTCTCAGTCTTGCTGAGAAGTTTAAGTTTTCAGTAAAAGTAAGATAAAAGTTATGAATAAAGCTGAGCGTTGGAGGGTACAAAAACATAAACTATTGTACTAATCAGAAAATTAACTTATGTAAAGTTTGGTCTCTTTTAAATTAGCCTTTTACTAAATGCACTTTGAATTGTATGATAGAATATCTACTGTTATTTTTTTCTTGTTTTCAGTTCAACCATAGACCACCTGTTCTTTTATATCTGTAGATTTATGTAAATCAGTACAAATAAAAGAAATCTGATTTAATTGGTCATGTCTATGATCATTTCTTTAGTATTTTAATGTAGTTTTAAGAATTGTTTGGTTGTTCTCAGAAAAATTACATCTAAAGTATTTTTTCTTTTGCTTAAACTGCATTTTAGAATCCAGTGGTTGGTTCTTATAGATGGAACACATAAAGATCGTTTGGCATTTTTCAATAGGTGCATCAGTGTAAATATTGGTCTTTCAACAACATTTTGTTGTCCTGCAAAAAACCCCAAAACAAAACTTGACCCATAGCTGTGCACTGTGGGTCAGTAACTCTACAAACACATCAAAACTGCTTTTTGGTAGGTTGGACGCACACAGTAAAGAACCAAGGACAAACTTGTATCATTATCCTGGTAGATTTATTTGATGTTACAGCAAATAAAAATATCCAGCTGCCATGACGGGCACGGTTCCTCAGTAAAATGATAAATACTATCCTGTCTTATGTTGTAATAATAACAATACATAAATAGATCTTAACATTTATAAATAACAATAGATTTTCTTTGCATGTCTCTTATTCTTTCAGTGTCAGGTGGAGTAAAATAAATACAAATCCTTTTGAGGGCATGTAGGTTGTGCACACAAACCACGTCTTCAGGACTAACATTCTGCAAAACCAGACTCTGAATCATGATCCTAGCTGACTTTTCCACTGGTGCTCTGTTATTACACTTTTTGAGTTATATTATGGATAGATTTTTGCTGGTAACGCCTTCATTACTCTTTTCTGTAAACTTTGCTACTTATTGAAATTATAAATCGCTCGTTTTAGTTTTTCTGTCAGTGCACTTGTGGTTAGGTTTGTTTAAAAAGGCTTTAACGCCAGGCAGTAGATGTAGCATTGCACTGCTCAAATGATAAGGTACTTTGGTATCACAGGACTGTGTGATATATTAAGCAGGAGTGTTGTTATGGCTGTAGGTGGATAGGAAGCCCTCCTCATAGAGAATGGAATGTCTCTATTATACTCCAAATATAAAATAAACAGAGTTTACCAAGTGGAGATAAAAACAAAACTACTGGTTACAAACAGTCAATAAATATAAACTATGACCAAGGAGTGTACAGAGGAAGCAACAACACAGTGACACACGAGTAACATACAGTACAGAGTATACACGCTCAATACGTAAAGGCCTTACGCTTCTTGTAGAGGACAATGAACAGATACGCCCTTTCTCCAATACAGGCTGACATCAAAGGCTACAGTTACGAGATTCTGAGAATTCAGTCAGAAGGGACAATGGCAGGAGGGAGGTGGCAACGGAAAACAACACCAATGTGTGAATATCTGAAAGTAAGATCAAGCTGTGATGGGTTTAGCTACAAGCAACTTGGCCTTTTTACGACATTCAGAGGTCTTATTGGCCCATTGCCGTGAGTAGGAGACACGGGAGGTATGGATTGAGGGAGTCCACCACACAGCGTTTGGTGTAATTGCAGAGAGGACTGGTGGATTCAGAGGACCGATCTTCACAGGGTGAGCTCCTTCTGGACGCCCCACAGGGTCTCAGCGCTATTCACCAGCTGCTTCTCCTCGTCGGGCTTCAGGGTCATGTGAATGACGTCTGTCAGGCCGCTGTTGCCGAGGACGCAAGGGACGCTCAGGAAGACCTCATCCTTCACTCCATGCATGCCCTAGGACAAAAGACAGAAAGAAGACAGTTAGCAGACCATCTTATAACATCTACAGAACGTACAGCATTCGTGAAGAGCTTATCAGACAGTGAGTTGTACATCTCGCTCACGATCTCCTCACCTGGACAAGTGTGGACACTGGGTGCACTTTATGGAGGTTCTTCATGATGCTTTCCACCAAGTCAGCCACAGACATGCCAATGGCCCAGGAAGTGTAGCCCTTCAGCTTGATAACCTCATAGGCCCTGTACACACAATAACATAAAAACTGTGAGGAACTAAATGCCTCCTGGACTAAAGGAAAAAGTAAAGCTATCAGTGTGCTTTGGTATTTTCCTCCAGTATCCTTTACTTTTTTGCCATCCGTCCTTCGGATTGTTTATCAGCACACTAAACTGTTTGTCTACTTATCAGTGGCTAATGATGTTTAGTAGAGGAAGTTTATAATGCTGAGCTCGATGTTTGCATACAAAGAGTGGTACATAAACAAATTTGCTCCATCTGTGGTAGCTGACTGAACTTAAGGTGAGGGTAGTTCACCCTAAACTCAAATCCATTTCTAAATAAAGACATATGCTGTGCACTGTCATACCTATTTCTTAGAAATAATGGATCGCAGCCAAGGATATCTTCTTGTTTCATGCAAAAAAAGACATGGAATATGTCTTTTTAGAACAAGATCTCTTGACTACTAGCCACACAGATGGAAAAAGGAGCAGCTCTCTTCCCTGTTAGGACATATTTATTGTACCCCTTATCTTTGTTTCCCGTTACGAAAGCTTTTATCACGCACCTGACAGCTTTACAAAGGTGTTCATTAAATCACCTATTGTATGGTGCATGGCTGACCTCCATTTTAACCCAGCTATTATAAGATAAGTCAGGTTGACTGACAATAAAACTATGGCGCAATACCAAAATCATTTAATAGGGCAAAGTTTGGCAATGTGTAACTTAAAGAAATGGCACGACAATTCGATAATACACAATCCAATGCTGATTATAGATAGGTCATATTAATTATCATTGCAAGACCACAATGAACAACATTGGGCTCTATAGACTAAAAGAAAAAAACAACTCATCACCTGGCCAGAGTGAGATTTGAACACACTCCAGCAAAAAAAACCCCAAAAAAACATGTTTTTATTTCTGCCTCAACAAAACTGCAACTTAGTCAGATAATTTAGGGAAAGTTAAGTGTTATTAAACCTACATTTGCAACTGAAAAGACAATAAAAGCTATATTAATTTTTATCATACTCGTGCCACGCATGACAACCTTTGAAAAATGGCAGCAGTTGTATTATGGTCTGTCCCAGTGCAGGGACCTCCTGGGTGAAAGGTTTTAAGGGTAACTGTGGCTATGGGCCATTAAAACCTAAAGATCTGTTTCAGTGAAACATATATATGGTTCCCACTAGAGCGCTGGACAGATGGTCTGAATGCACATGGCTGATTGCTTTGCAGATTTAAATGTGAGAGAAAAAATGTTGTTTGCAGAATAATTATTATGAGTTCTTTAAGTTCGGTGGTGGATTATGGGTAAATACATTGTACTCACCCATCCACAACCTGCTTATGGACTGCCTTCCAGTTCTCACTGTCACCCTCAGCCCCCATCTGTGGGTTGAGGCCCTGAAGAGAAACTCCAGCAACATTCACACCGCTCCACACGGGCACTATGACAGACAGATGAATTATGGTGTATAATTAGTAAATTCTGAGATGCAATCACGGCAACACAAATCATGCAAATAATGCAGCTGCTGGTCACAGAGCAACAAAAAGCGTACTGAAGACTCAGCAGAGATGTTATTTTTAGTCAGAGCTGCATACCACTGGAGTCTCCATGCTCTCCAATGATCCATCCATGGCAGCTGGAAGGGTGGAGGTGGAGCTTCTCTCCCATGATGTGGCGGAAACGGGCAGAGTCCAAGTTAGTGCCGGAGCCGATGACGCGGTGACGGGGGAAACCACTCAGCTTCCAGGCCACATAGGTCAGGATGTCGACTGGGAGGAGACAGAGTGAGAAGGGAAATGATCAGTCATTAATGTACACTGAGCAAGTGGTAACATTTTAGGGATTACATTATTTCTACTGTAACCTTTGACTGTAGTTCAACCCTCTCTTCTCACATTTGCACACCATCTATCTCACCTGGGTTAGACACCACCAGCAGGATGCAGTTGGGGCTGTACTTGACGATGTTGGGGATGATGAACTTGAAGATGTTGACGTTGCGCTGCACCAGATTCAGACGGCTCTCGCCCTCCTGCTGGCGGGCACCAGCAGTCACCACCACCACCTTGGAGTTGGCTGTCACACTGTAGTCTGATAAATGACAAAAAGAGTGTTATGATGCAGCTACAGAATAATAGGAATATAGAGTCCTATTGGAATGAAAAGAAATGTTTCAGCAGTCAAAGATCGTAGCTAGTTTTGTGCATTCTCACCTTTGTCGGCCACAATCTTGTGTGTCTTGAGGAAGAGGGAACCGTGCTGCAGGTCCATGGCCTCACCCTTCAACTTGTCCTCCATCACATCAACCAGAGCCAGCTCATCGCACAAGTCCTGGTCATACACATATGTGCAATAAGTCATTCTGACAAGCCACCATACACTTTATATCCTGTATTTTACAGTTAACCTCTTATGTGGATAAGGCTTTTTTGAAGGGGCTGATTTATGTGTTATTTCCAGTGGACAGTAATCCATCTATGATTTGTTTATTTAGCAACATTGTTACTTTTTAGACTGTGACGTGGTATTTCTTAGCCTCTATTGTTCTTCCTCAAAATGTTGAGTCTGGAACCGGCTGATATAAAGGAAATGCTTAGTTTCCTGACTTGCTTTCCACAAGATCAGCACACCCTTAAAGTCTATTTCACTGCAGCACCTGGAGGTTTCCCAGCAGTCTCTTCTGTAAATCCTCATTATTCCATTCAAAGTCCTAGAAACGATGCTCTCGATTCAGACTCAAGCTTGAACCTGACCGTTTGTGCTCTTCAAGGGTTTATCTGAACCCTGTTTTCTCACCTTGAGCAGTACGCTGACGGCGGAGGCCATGCCCACCATGCCGACACCGACCACCGTCACCTTGCTCCTGCTGCCAACAGGCTCCTCCTTCATCACATGGCTGATGAGCTTATCCTTGGTGGACATCTGTGGAAAATAATAACACGGGAAAAGGGCGTAAAGAACACAGAAACAAACAGTAAAGGGCAAACAGTAAAGTAGATGGGGAAGAAAAAAGGAGTCAGAATGGATAAAAAGTAAATAAAGAGGCGCAGACGGTATACAAAAAGGGAAGAGAGAGAGGGGGAAAAGAAGAGACGCAGTAATGCAGAGCTGCATAATTTGGCAATGTGAATGCGATGTTACGTGAGCGATTTCACACTTCACAGTGACTGAGTAAAACTTGGATTTCCCTCTCAGTTCATCACCATTACAGAGATGAAAGTTTCACAATTACAAGTCTTCACTATGAGAGACAGTTTACGGTTAGAGCTTCACACAGCTTCTTTAAATCTCCATGGCAACCACTGTCTGGGAAAGCACTGCAGGCCCAGCTGCAGCATGACGTCATACTCTGCTATTTATACTTCCTGGTTGGGTGGGCACGGCCGAGGGCTCATGTTTGCAGACGTTTACATCACCAGCGTGACAATGCTGCTTCTCCACTGTGATGTGAAGAGCAACACGTAGCGGAGGGAGCACTTGATAGGATTAATATATTGTAAAACCTCCTGGAGAGGATACTTAAGACCTCTCCACGGTGAGTTTGCACACAATAGTAGAATGTGGTAAGTGGGACAGCTGTACCTAAAAATTCTACTATCCAATCATCTCTCCCTCAGAGGTGAGCTGCGACCTTACTGTATGCCAGAATCTGACCACGAGGAGAGCCAGGCCTGCTCTCGTTAGCTTAAAGTGCAGGATTATTGTATGGAGTGCAAAATTCTTTACTGGTGACATATGCTGTGCAAAAAAAGCCCACTTCTTTAGTAGCTTTACTGAATGAGGATTACAAGAAAGATTATTAAAAAATGAAAGAGCTTAATGCGATAGTTACAGAAAGAGAGAGGCAGATGGATGTTTTGTGTCAAGCTTTGGATTATGTGAATTTCTTAAAGGAAGCAGCTGCTACACACGACTGATTAACTTTGTGCTTGCTTGGACTGCAATATTTCCATTATGATATTTACTTAATTCAATCAGCACCTGGTCATAAAGGGTTTACTGAGCCCTAATAGGATATCATGTATCATAGTTGGGATTCAACATCTACTGAATTTCAGACTATGACTGGACAAAACATGAGAGCATCCAATTTTGTATTTGTCTTCAAAATTCCGCATTGTAACTGCAGGAAAATCTGGACTTTTAATCCACATTTCATTCATACCATATAACCAGACCATCTGTAACTGCAGACATATTCATCCACAACTCTGTGCCTACAAAATGTGAGCTGCACTAAATGTTCTATTGGGTCAATATTTTGACAATGCTGCTAAAGCAATACAACACCTGCTTCTCCATGTTCCAGTTCATGCGAATGTCTCTCTATGTGCAGTCCCTGGTGACTGCAGGACATTTCCTGTACCAGAACCTCTACTGCTGTCTGGGTGATGGTCATTACGGGCAGCAGAGAGCATGCGTAAACACTTGTGTAACACTGCGCATATTTCATGTGCTGCAGAAATTCAAACCAGCAGAATTTTAAGGCTGTTTTATCCATCGTATCATGTTGGGGATCATCCTGTATTGCACATTATATACACATAGGTGAATAACATCTTTCATAATATCAGAAAGTATAGTTAGATGTCCACTCAGAACATTCATTTTCAGTGATGCGCGTTTATGCAACAAGTAGAAACCTGAACCCACAGACCTCCATCCTGTTCCCCCCTGTGGCCTTGACCACTAATAATTTAAACTTTCCTTGCGCAAATGTGGCACACGTTGAAGATAACGTGACAAAAAATTAAACTGACCTCAGCTTCACTCACAACCAATTAATTGTATTAATTGTAAAGCGACACATCCCTCTGTGTCCCGAAAATGTGGTTGGTGAGCTCCAATTTTCCTTTTTTTTAACCACTGTAGTAAATGAACAGGCAATCGGCTCATAAATAAAGCTTGTATACAGTGTGAGGTTTTTCTCTTACCTTGAAGGATTCAATTAAGAAGATGAGAACCACGAGCTGGAATGTGTGCGCTCTTCGGGGTTATTCTTCCGCAGAAGTGCTGCTGCCGTGTGGGTGTCTCCCGGTATTTAAGGAAAGCCTCCTCTCTGTGCTCTACGTGCCCGCATACTAATGAGGTCTGACGCACAGAGCATGTTCCATGTCACGTCTTCGGCAGGATCCGGCACACAGGTCTGCGACGTCACGTACGGTGCGTCTCTGGCTGCTTCTCCTTTAATGTTTGTGAGCAGCCCACTGTGGAGAGCGTGGTAAGAACGTGAACGCATCTTCGTTTCAATCTGAGGATCGTATCAAGGAATGCACACGTTATCTAGTCTTCAAAATCACACCACGAGTGAGAGACAACCTGTTTAGCCCCTAGCAGTTGCAGATCAAGGATGGTGGAGGAGAATACCCCACAAATAGGCTTTCAACAAGCTGATTTCTGACTTCTTCCGCATTTATTTCATCCAAATATATGCTATATAGGGTAACCTCAACCAGATGATGAAAATTTATGAGTTCTTTTAATGAAACTCAACAATAATGTAGTGCTACCACCGCTCAGTTGCCGGGTGTACCTGTCAGTAGTATAATTATTCGTGCGTAATGAAGATTTCTTAACATCGGTCTTCCATGACTCGTAGAGAAGATGCACGGTTTTTTTGTGTTAAAGGTGCCCAGTGTTAGATGTGTGTGGCTTTTTCTACTGGAACAGTCCATACATTTTATTGGGCTCTGTTTTATTTCATTGCTGATGTGAAACCTCAAAGTTCAGCTTGAGTTCAGAGTGGCGTAACAATGAGGAAATGGTTGGTCACTAGAGAGTGCAGTATGATTGGATGGTGTCATGGTCTCTGTCTAGCCAGATTTTTTGCGCCACCTCCTGTCCACTTTCAGTCATTACAAAGCCAGGTTACCCAACCCTCGCCAGTGTACCAAGCACACTTGTGTTTCGTATCTGTGGAATTTTCTTTGACGTGTAAAACTGATTCAGCTGACAAAGGAGGCTGGAGTTGTAGAATAGTTGCAACACAGCATTTCCACTTTTTTTCATTGTTCTGGATCATTTGATTGGTCCACAGTGGCTCCAAAAGTTCATGCCCTCAGACTATCCACTTCCAGATACATGTGATAAAGTTCTCCCAAATGAGACATTTTGAGTAACACCATGAACTGTTAGGTCAGGATTCTTGGTGTGTTTTTATGAAGGAGATGGCAGAAGGAAAGTAACTGCTCCTCTGTTTCTGGTAGTTCTGGTGGAGGCCACGGTGTTCTGTCACCTGCTGGAAGGGAGGAAGTGAAAAGGTTTTGTCCAGGGTGTGATGAATTTGTAATGAATTCCCCAGCTCATTTCCTAAAGAGTACAAGTCCTAAAGGTTGGGCTACGGAGAATATGTGATTTATTTTTCTGTTCTTTTTACTGTCTGTCTCAGTAGTTCCTTTGGCAAATGCTCCTCAGTTGTTGTAGAAACTACATCCTCTACCAGGCCTTTTTGAGGATGGAGTGCATATTGATCTCCCTCTTCAGGTCTTTGGAAATGGCCTGTATGCAGATTTAGTGCCATCTTGGATGAGTCTGATCACTGCGATGTTGTCTGCAAACTTTTAGGAGTTTAACAGTAGGGTCCTTCGAGGTGCCGGCTTTGATGTTTAACAGTCTCAACTGTTGTTTTCAGGCAACTGATACTTGCAGATGGGCAGGGATAATGTGGTTTGGAGAGTTTGGAGGTAAACATTTGTGGAATGACATGTAGTGCAGTCCCATCATTCACCAACCTGTTTACAAGGTAATCATCAGTCGTTTGAAGGACTTTATTTATGACCACAAAAGTCAGAGGGTTATGGCCCTTCAGTGCTGTGGTGGAGGTTTTTTTTTTTTGGAGAAAGGTGGATGGACTTCACGCAGCTCCAGAGATCTGCTGAAGATCTGAGCAGAGATCAGAGAGAGTTGGTCCACACAGGAGTTAAGATAGGATCAGGAGACACCGTATGGAACACGTCTCCTTCACATGTCCTCAGTGCCGCTTGAATATTGAGGAGAAGGGTAGCAGGGTTGCCAGAGGTGTGGGTTGTTGTCGTTGGGCATGAGAGCTGTGGGTTCCTCCATCTCAAACCTCCAGCATGGGACATTCAGTTTGTCAGCCAGGTTTTTGTCCACCTCAGCAGGGTGATTAGATTTGATGACTTGGGATGTCTCCTCTAATGTAGGGTCATTGGCTGATAACCTGTTTCTGATCTCCTTTGTTACTGAGTTCCACGGGTCTCTATGCCCTCTTGTGAAGGCATCCTTCTTCACCTGATGAAGTAGTTTCAGCCTGGCTGTAAACCAGTAAAATGTCTTCATATTGTTGTATGTGCAGAAGGTTGATTTTCACAAACCCCGATGAAAGATGTCTGTCTGTTCATGCAGATTCCCAGTTGCAGCTTCAGGAACACCCACATCCATACAGCCAAAACAGTCTTGCTCCTCTATTTCTTCTCTGTTTTGACCACAGACTAATAAACTGAACCAAGCAGTAGACACAGTGTTTGGGGGAAACACATTAATATGCATCTTTTAAAAATGTAAGTGGTGGTCCAGTTTGTGTTTTTCATTGTATCGTTGCTGCTCTCCGTGTTTTGGTAGCTTGTGGTTTAGTTTTGCTCTGTTAAAGTAGATGGAATGGTAAATGTCGCACATTGTCAAGGGATAGATTCACTGAGGCAAATTTTAGAGAAACAAAGGCAAAAAATAAGTAAAGTCATTCTTTGTCATGTTGAGAAGAATCAGATGAATAATCCCATCATACAAATAGACGTAATGTCCCCACAATCTACAGTATGTACAATAGAACTTCAGAAGCTGTTATTGATTGTCCAGTTGTGCCATTACCACCATAGGGATCATTCTTTGCCAATTTTAAACAAATGACTTTATAAATTGTGCTTTAATAGACCTGGGATTTCCAAAGCATTTATGTTCAGGTTAATACAATTTTTCTGGAAATCCTGTCTTTGATAAAGTTGCAAAATTATATTAATGGTAATAATCTGCACTTACAGAGCACTTTTCAAAATCCAGATTACAAAGTGCTTAAGAAGGCAGCAAAATGAAACATGACTCATAAAATCCTCTGAATTTAAATGACAGATTAAGAGTCAATATAATGTATTAAACCAGGACAGTGCTAGAAGAAAAAAAAAGATAGTTCAAAGGAAATGAAAACTTCAATAAAATTGTGAAAGCCACTCTGATTAAAGTATGTTTTAAGATGAGATTTAGAAGAGATCACTGACTCAGCTGACCCTGTTTCCTCAGGCAGATCCTCTGGCTCTGACTACTAATGCTCTGTCCTCTATAGTTTTCAGTCAGGCCGCTTGAACAGACAGACAATCTCAAGGTGCATTCTGATGCATACGATGATAAAAGGTCAGAAATATGACTAGGAGACATAATATAACAAAGAGATGAGGCCATGAGGGGCTTTAAACTGAAGAAAAAGTGTATCCTTAAACATCTTGAGAGCCAAAGTAATGAGGCTATAACAGGACTAATGTGCTTGTGTTTCTCGGTTCTTGTTAAAATGTCATTTATTTAATCAAAGTATTTGTCCAAACAGGCAAAGTTCTATGGGCCAATATACATACATGGAGAGAATTCAGGTATCCTTGGATGGTTTTCTCACAGATTACAACAATGACAGTAGGTCCAGTGATGCCGACCTAAGCTCAAACCGTCAACTTTTGCAGCCACTTTCGGGCCCTAAGTTCATGGATAGAGTCTAGTAGTGGTTTTTCAATCTGTTCATGAAGTTAATGTACTCTTACTTCTCCGGTTCCTGCTCTGTGAGCCTGGTGTGTCAACTATAAAAGGCAAATATCAGCTACTGTGTGTAAATACTTGGCATTTACAAGACAACCGTTTCAATGTGCTTTGGCTGAGTGAACTGTCTCAGATGGTTTCTGTCAAATCAGTGTTGATTATAGAAGACTTTAGAGAAAGTACAGGAAAAATTAATTCATAAAAGCTAGTTATATTTGCATATGAGTGTATATGACAGGGAACAAAAAATGGTTTGCTCAGGTAAAATACAAGAATATAGGTTGTTCTAACATGCTAATTTTTTGCTATTTCAATCAACATATGAAATGCCACCTTTGTATTTTTCCTTTTTTTTAAAAAATTTTTGACTTTGTTGTTTTTTGTCATGGGTTTCAACTTAATTACACCATTTAGTTTAGTTTTGAGAATTTTTAAAGATCTTGTTTTTATCAGACTCAACACCAGCAGGTCACCAGCAGGAGGTGCTGTCATAAAGGCAGCAGAAGAACCTCCAGGCTTGGTTTTAGATTGATAACATTTCCACTTGGACTTGAATTCTTATTTGAGCACCGGCTAACCAGTTAATCCGTCCAACAAAATCTTGCGCCAAGCCAGCATGACAAAATCGATTCAGCTCTTAATTCAAAATTATGCAATCAATTCCATCTGTTTTTAGGTCATGGGATATTCATCACATTTAAACATTAATGCTGTAATACTTAATGATGTGTGTAGAAATGGTGTAAAAATCTGCCTTTTGACTACTGACCCATGAGTGAGATCCACAGGAGTCTTTGAGGTTATCTGAGGGTACCTAAGCTGAAGAAAATTGGTTTACTAAGATGTATTTCACAGTTTTTCGGAGGACTATCCCTTCCTAACAGTATACGATGTTGTATTGAATCAGAAATAACAAAATTATCCCCTGAGATCCCCGGGATAATTCTCCTCAAATTGCAGTCCCAGTTGTTCACTTTCAACAGCATCTATCACATGGCCTGTGACTTGAAAAATAATGAAGACTTCACTAAAATGTGTTAGGTGCTTCAGTGTGTGACTACGACAGATGAAGTTTCATTAGATGTGTGCGAAATCATACTTCATCTCCTGCGTTTAATGTCTTCACTTTGCCTACAGCGATATACTCCAAACTTTCCCAGACTTTAAGCAACTTATTTTTGTGTGTGTGTGTGTGTGTGTCCTTGCCACTGAATTGCTCGTCTTTGTCTCCATCTTGCACCCACACTTTCGGCAGGTCTCTGGAGTTTGTGCAAATTTGATCGCTGTTTGCCCCCCAGTGGAATAAAGAAACAGTAGTTTGTCATGTTAGCTTCCCCCTCTAACACCACAGGGTCAGTTGCCAACATGCTGTTATTGCACAGGGCATTGGGACTGAGGGGTGTCTGCTGTGGGTGATACCTGTCTCAGCCTGCCACGGTAATAGAGAGGAATCTAATCACCTCGCTGCAGCCTCCTCTTCCTCCTCCGGCCTGTGTTTAGAAATAGAACCGAGGCAGACGAACAAGGCCACATCAATCATAAAAGGATTCTCCGGGGAGCGGCATCATGCTCACTACTCTGTCAGAACACTATCCAGCTGCACTCACCTTACTTTACCCCAGATGGACACAGGTTGCACTGCAAATCTTCATCACGTCTCATTACTGCTTCTTCATTTGCTAATTTATCCTTCCCTTTTCTTTCAGCATCAATTAAACATTCTTCTTTTTTTTTTGCACAATCACGTCCCACCTCTATGTTTTCCCTCTTCCTTGCTTGTTCCCAGCCCTCTCTCTCCTCTCCTTTCCTTTCCTGGCTTCCAATTTTGCTCCACGCACACCTTCTGCCTAAGACTGATAACATCCCTGATGGAGTTCCTTTATTAGCCACCCACAGGCAGATTAACCAGAGCAATAATACACCAATCAACAGCAATTATGCACTGATAAGCCCAGGGAGAGCTCTGCTGGGTGTGGGAAAGGATGTGGCAGTTGTAGAGTGATTGGATGTGTTTTAGTGCAGGATTAAAGGTTGTGTGTCTGTGCATACATTTACATGTGTTTTACAAATCTGTACTTATTTTTTTTTTGCCTGCAGTTTTAATCCCTTCATAGGCCATAGTATAATGATCAGATATGAAATCACTCCTGGTCCCCAGGTCCTTATCAGGTGCTAATTGGAGCCATGATCATGCAGGCTGTACTCTCATCTGTGCAGACTCCAAGTTATAAAGGAAAGTATAAACACGAATCCTGCAGACCAGCTGAATAAACAGAGGTTTTGAGTCAATATGGTGCATCATTATTCTCCTAGTGTATTATTATGATCGAAGACATCTCTTCTCCCATCATTATAGCACATTAAAACACTTCACTTCCAATGCTGGCAGTTGTTAGTTTTGGACATCACAGCTTAAAAAGCAGCCTGGCATTGTTATGGAGCTGTTAAATGATGATGAAAATGAGTGGAAGCGTAGATATGAGTTTCCCGCCTGCAGACATTCGCACACCAGCCAAGTCTGACTTCAAGAACAGCTGTATGGATTTAACCTCCCCCTCTCAGTCATGCACAAGCCCACATTAACATGCATGCAAATACACATCTGCATGTGCACACGCGTGTGTTCTTGCATGCGTGTAGAAAAATCCCAAGTAGGAGCTTCTTTTTAATGGCAGACCAAAGACCTTGGAAGCTGTTTACTGCTGTGCAGCTGGAAAACCCACCAGTCTTTCAGTCCCAGACTGGCTTTATACAAATGAACTTGCCAAACTGTGTGTGGATACATCAGATTAATCCTCCTTTAGAAACAGTGATCTAGTGATCTATCTACAAAAGTGGACCTCTAATTATACTCATGCTCATTTTATTTGGCTCTCTTCAGATTCAGGCACAGTGTTGGAGCCAAAATATAATTTCTTTGTTTTGATTACTGTGAGTGGCAGTATGACTCTGTGTGGGTGTGGCTTTAATGGTCACCAGGGTTGTCTGCCGTAGGGGGAGGACCACAAATATACCTGCTAATGGGTGAATGAAGGTTTTTATTTTTGGTTTATTTGAAACTTAACATGTGAATTGAATGATAACTAACCAGCCACTGCCATAAATAAATGGAGCATCATATCCAAACGAGCAGAGACACTGTTTTAATCTGAAGCCGACCTAACTGCCACCTCGCAGTGACTACAGGTAAAGTCACTACACACAGTGCAGCACATTTTGATTAATTTTAATGTCTAAATCTTGTGGTGGAATTCTGGAAACTGGCATTGAGAAACTCCTGTATTTTCACTTGTATTTTCACTTGGCGTCTGAGCCCTTGACCTCCAAAAGTTAATCCTAGAGCACAAAATGAAACACATTTTGTGACATTCACCATTTACTTGGAGCATGAAATTAAATACATTTTCTTTTGCTGTCCAGGTTCTAATTATTTCAGAGGATTTATGACAGTGACACTGTTAGTTGTTTAAGGACAGTGTGCCCACATGCAGTGTAGTCTGTGGCAGGCAGCCTCACATTCTTCTACATGCCGCTGGAGATGCTATGTGAAGCTTCTGTCTCCCAGTCCAGTGACCTTAACACCTGTGATTGATGTGGGAGGGGGGAGATGTGCGTGTGCAGGCGTGAGCTAGGTGGTGTGTGTGTGTGTGTGTGTGTGTGTGTGTGTGTGTGCTGGTGCGCACATGGATGTGCGGGCATGAAGGGGTAAGGTTAATTGAAGTTGTTAGAGTGAAAATGATTCCCTCAGGGGGACATAGCAGGTGGAGGCAGTGGGTTGATTCAGCAGTGGAGAGAGGGGTGAATGGAAAAGGGGTTTAGGGGTTGGGGTCAAAGTGGTACCTCCTCCCCTCCAGTGTTAAGAGTCAGTGATACATGATGACGGCGAGATGAAATGATTCATCTAAAGGCCACATGTCTGTCCGTCCCTCCGTCTGACCCCGCTCACCCATCGCTGTTTTATCTCTGATCTGATTTTCTTATTTTTCTTGGCTTAATGTGGACAAATTGACTCTTTTTTTCACACTATGTCCTGTTAATTTACACCATAACCTCTGCTAAACCAGCTCCTCCCCTACTCCTCCTCCTGTCTCACACATCCTCCTCTACTGTCTGTCCGTCCTCCCTCCTGTGGCCTTTCCCCTCTCCTCCCATACGAGCCTTCATTTCACAGATGACAGGTTGGCTGACTGTAATCCAACAGATGCCGGGGCGGGGAGGCCTGACCAACTGTTTTAACTCCAATCAGCTTTTATTGCTCTCCAGAGGAACCCCACACAACCCCCTGCCGGCCTGACATTTTAGAGAGCGGGAGAGAGAATTGTACATGCACATACAGTATATGTGTATATGTATCTGTGTGCGCATGTGTGTTGATTAAGGCAGGGGGCTGATGGAGAAACAGAGGGTGACAGTCAATACCCCCTGTGCCTAGTGTGGAGCCAAACCGCTGGCTTCAATCAACTTAGACACATGTGTTTGTGCGCCTGTGTGTGTGTGTGTGATGGCGAGAGTCCGGCAGGCAGCAGGGATGGAGATGTCGCTGGTAATGCATCTGCCACTGTTGCCTGGTCCCGACAGCCTGAGCCACCCCTGCACTGCCCACGTCTGTCGCCTCCTTGCCGTTCTCCATCCATCTCTCTCTCTGCACAGAACCTCTGTTCTCCACCCTCAGCCTCGCTCCATCCCTCCCACTGAGACAAAGACGAAGGGAGCTGCGAGTCACTACACTGTGACTTTGAAGCTGTTGTTCGCACAAGATTATGCTATATTGCTGTTTGTGTCATCTTAACAGCCTCTTGTCTGAACCGCTAAACATCAAGAGATGCCTTAAATGGCTCTGTACAAATAGCTATTTTAAACTGTTGCATATTTAGCATCTTACTTGAAGTCACAACAGCCTCTTTTCTTGGAATTTAACTTTCAAAGAACATAACAAGGATTTAAGAAAAGGATAATCTAATTTCGAATAGATTGTGCAACCAGTTTTGTGCTGTTGTCAGACTACTATGACTACAAAAAGGGGAGGTAATTCAAACTAAATAATTTAGCTGTGATTTATCTTTGCATTTACCCTCCAGAAATTTTAACTAGTCTTCCTTAACTACTAATGTGATCTTCATAGGTTGTATAGAATGGTAAATGTGGCTTATATTCCAATGCAGAAGGTGTTCAAAATGCATGATAAATGTCAACGTATCTCCATAGTTTCGTTTTCTTCAGACACCCAGAAGCCGTCAGGTATTTGATAAAATGGCACCCCTGTTTATCTGATGATTAATGGGGTTTTACTGCTCCCTCTACAAGCGTGGGCCACTTGAACTCCACTGTCTGACCTACAGGCAATTAAAAGCAGTGAAAGCCGTAGAAACATTTACTGGAGGGCATGTGAATCTTCCCTCTTCTAATCACTTTTACTGCTGCTGCCACAAGCACTGATGTGGCCTTGGCCCCAACGGTGACACTCAGCATGACATAAAACACATACAAGCACACCTCTAAGGCAGCACACATGCATTCCTTTGTAATTATCCATGTCTGTGCTCCTGCATGAACATGTTTGTGCACATGAACATAAGCAGTACTTTAATTGATTGATGATTAATTAATCATTTGCACTTTTTAGAGTCTTAGAATTAAGATGGAGATAATAGAAGTGGGTATGTTGATGACAAAAGCTTTTATTTTCCTTGTATGCTTCTACATGAAATGTATTTTAATATTTTAATGGCTGTTTAAATAATTAGCATTTGTATTTTTAAGACACTTTAAGTTGCATTTATTCTATAAAAGCTTCAACATATATGTAAAGTTTATTATAACAGCCATGATATTATTACCTGCTACTTGGCCTTGTAGAGGAAAAAACTACAAACTGTAGTCAATATTTGATTTCCTTACATTATGTACTGCCAATCAGTAATCATATAATATGACAACTGATGATGAAGAGCTAAAATGAAATATACAAAAGTCTTCTATCAATATACATGTCATGTGCTGGCCACTCATATCATTCACATTTTCTCCTTTTCAAATATTGCCTGATTTGTTGATTTTGTTTTCTTCCTTCTTTTTTTTCTTGCTGCAGGTTGAAATGCCATATATTGTCTTTGACTGTCAGCAGGAGCCAGTTGCAGTGACACACCTGTGGAAATTTCCCAAATGTTCTGTGTGTAAGTATGTAGAGAGCTTGGTGTTTTTGGTACAAGTTGATTGAAGGTATTTGTGCTTTTTTTCATCACACATCAGATGCTTTTAGGGGTCAGATTGCAGCACCATTGCAGTCTCCACTCCAACTTGATTACTAGACACCAGCAGCACATGAAGCTGCCTCCACAAACAACCTCTTGAAGCAGATTTCCTTCATGAACCCTGAGCTGCATTGGAATGCCTCACTGTAGCAAAGAGACGTACAAAGCATCATCTCTCCATAATACTTTGACATTATCCTTTCAATAATTACAAGATAGAAACATACATCACTGTTTAAGACGGTACTCTGTTTCCTCAGCATGTTTGAGCTGCCCTCGAAAATAGGACAGTAAATTGAGGGGTTATTACACAGAAGTGATGGAAGTGGTTGGGTTTTCCAAGTAATGAATAATCAGATGTCATGCACTACAGTGTACATGGTACACATGATACATGATGTACAGTGTGTTTTCCTTTTAAGTAAACCCGTGAGATCATGTACAATAGCTGCTACATATAGCCAGGTTCTAAAGGCTGGAGCGAGTGACATTGCCAGAAGCGGATTTCAAATTGGCTAGAGAGGAAAGCTTGCTTTAGCATGTGTGTGAGTCATTTTCAAGGGTACTCAGCCAGTGTACAACAGGGAAAGGTCACCTGTGTAGCCAGACCCACGAGCAACTGCTCTTAATAGCGACTAAAAGGGTATTGGCAAATAGTCTGTGCTTTTAAAATGTCTGGCCAGGAATCTGCAGAATCTCCTGCGCACGATAAGATCTAAAGTTGGAACAGCTCGATTTAAGGATTAAATGAGAAAAAGTGTAAAAAAAAAAAAATGTTTAAAAAACCCCACAATGAACACCTGGTGATTAATGTTTGGCATGTGAAATATATATTTGTTTAGGCAACAGCAATGTGCTACAAATGCTGCTGCTGATATGTTTTAATGAAGCTTACACCGAGGAGTAATCACAGAAGAAGACATTGTTATATCCTTGTAGCCCGCATGTGTTGTGTTTCTCTAAACTCAAACTGATAATGAGCGAGAGAGACGACAGTGACCGTGCATGCCGAATGAATGATCAGTGAATTTATTACAGCTAAATGTAGTTGTTTTAGTCCTTCACCCCACGCTTCCATTTAATGTCCCTGTGATTAGTGAGGCGCACACAGCCAACCTAATTATCCAACGCCACAGCCAAACCCTCTACATGATTACCAACAGTTTGCTTCTTATACTGCAATTACGTTCTTCGTAATGGCAAAAAAGCTATGATTAAAGAGGAAATGCTTGCTTTGTGTGTGTAAGTGTGCGCATGAATTCAGGGATATGAAACAGTAAATATGTTTTGTTGTATCCTTCCAAAGCTAGCGTCACTAGTTGCAGCTCCATTGCCCCCTTTTTTGTGTTAATTCAGTGTTTAATTGTAAAAAAACAGAAAGAAAAAAGAAAAGTCAGTTTTGGGGCTTCTTCAAGTGGCTCCCTGCTGTGTGATGCAGGGATCCAATTTTCTGTCTTAAGACTCACAATAGGACAGAAAAAGCCACCTTTATTCTCCAGCATATTTCACTGTTAACAGAGCTGTTCGGTGCTTGAAGGCTGCAGCTTCACGCAGGAGAAACAGGAGCAAACTGGGTCAGATGACTGTGGTTGTGATTGCATGATGTCAGTGCAGAGAGATGAGACGTGTGAGACAGTCTGAGATGTGAGAAACTCAAAAAAAACAGAGCCTCTGTAGTCGCAGATGTCGTCTGACGAAATTTGTATAAAAGTGTGTATTGTCATAACTGAAGGAGAACAATCAGTGTTTCCATATGCTATCATTAGAGCATTATGGAGGTCCCTGTTGGGGAAGCTGGGGGTTTGTGTGCTTTTTTCCCGCCAGCAGGGGGCAGTGGAGCTGCAGAGGTGTTACTATGCGACTGTGTATGTAAGTGTGCACTGTATGTGTGCGTGCAAGACAGAAACAGAGAGAGAGAGGCTTATTCCCTGGGGTGAATATATACCCTCCATAGACTCACTCATGGGCATGTCAGTGTATAAGTTACATGCTGTAGTGACATTTGAAATGAACACCAGCCGACTACTGAACACGGTACATGAACATACTGGATGGTGGAACATATGTCGGTGTGTGTGATCCCGCTCATTTGCATACAGAAGTGGAGAAAAACTCAAGTGTCCCACACTCCAAACTCCTCATACAGCCTCCGAGACGTGCACAAGTGTCCTCTAGTGTCGGGATAATTATGAGGTTTCATTCCCACACACATGTGACTGCAAAGCATGTGACATGTGACTATCCTTCTTGTGTTTCCCTCGATGCTACGCTCCTTTTGTTAGGTAGCCATATGGATTTGGTTACCTTTTATTCAACTTTTTAGTTCAAAACTAAGCAGACAATACCTGTATTTGCTCCATGCATATTATGCACACAAACCTGCAGGGATGGAAATGAGAGCAACACTATATGTCATGACCCCTGTCAGGAATCTATGCCAGACAATAGAGAGAGTAGCCTGTGCTTTTGTTTCCTTTGGGGCCTTGCTCTATGACCTCCTCTCAATTGTTTGTGTCTACAATGGAAAGTGATCTGTATTATGTGTCCAATGTATGCATAGAATCTTTTTAGATCGCTTTCTGTCATACTTTGCCACCTTTTCAGTTCCTGATGCCTTTCTTCTTTCTTTTATTATCCTCTCGGCTTTCACCTCATCAGTTTATGTGTCAAACTCAGGCTCAAAAAGCCACCAGATATTTTTAATTTGCCTAGCAGAGGTCCGGTCACCCTGAAATACAAACACACTGCCCTTTCATTCATTTCTCTTCCCTACAGCTTTCTAAATGTTTGCAGATGAACACTAATAGTCTCCTCCGTGTCCCGATGACACGCTAATTAATCAAGCACACTATGCCGGCCAATCCAGTAATGGCCGACAGCTTTCAGCACGCAGCTAGCTGGCAGTAACCAGTTTGTACAACCCTAAAGTGCTGCGAGTTCACATGTATGTGTGTGCAGCCGGTTGTTCCTGGTTGGAAACACTGTTGCCCTACAGGAGCTGTACGTTTGTGTGTAAGTGTAGGATCGTGTGTGTGCAGAAACTGAGTGTAAGTTAATGTGCTCATGGACCCCTGTTGATGCAGCTATTCATTACATGGTAGTATGGCAAAGTAATTATGCAGTCCAGCTTCCATCTCACCTCCAGAGGTCATTGGACTCTTGCCGCATATCGAATATGTTCCACTTTTTTGGTAAACCTCTCCCTCTGTCTCTCACCTTCCCTGTAGTGTTTTATTTTGCTTTGGCACACCTCTACCTTCATCACATCATTCTCTCTCACAGAGAAAGATGTGCAGATCAAAAATCAACATTCTCATTGAACAGGTCTTGCACTGTACACTTTTTCCCATTACTTTTATCTCGTCTTTACAGAATTGTTTACTTGATCAGTTGTTTGGGAGGAGACTATTAGTATGCACATACTGTGAAGAGCTTAGAGCCTGCAATTCCAGCCAATTGCTATTTGGCTGATGGTAAATTTGCCTTATCTAACACAACTCTTTGATAATTCTTGCTTTGCTGAATATTCCACAAACACCCAGAAGACAAGGAGCTTTTTGGAATTTTTGTTTATCCAGCTGATTGAATTTTGCAGCTTGGTGGCTCTGTGGGTTTGGCACATGTAAATATGCACATAAACACATGTTCACACGTGAACACCACAACACACAAGCTCAAACACAAGCTAAGAAGCCTCCTCATTAATTTGTTTGGAGGAAAGGAGGGAGAGAGGGAGAAGGAGTGGAGACGGATTGATGGGAAGCAGGGAGGTACAGGCAAGGTGATTAAAAACTCAGGCTACAGATGTTTCTGGAACACTTCAAAGTGGTGTGCCTACCAGTGCCAGCGCTGGGCATGATGCATTATTGAGATGGTGCCCACCTGGCACCTGGCGCTGACATCACATACCCTGTCCACCTGGCACCATGCAGTCACGTGGCTGACACTTTGGGTCACACCTCCTCACACAAACCTGGCTCCCAGCAGGATGAAGGGCATCAGGGAATGCAGCACACATTTTCTACACAGACCTCAAAGGCACTAAAGTGGGCCATGTGCAGTTAGTGAACTTTAATGAATGAAAAGTGAAAGTGAGGTGAGGAATAATTAGTTAGGTGTGAACATTTCTCCACAGAATTTATAGCATAAATAGAATTTTATTGCTGTAAGTGGCTTAGAATAGCCTGTTTTAGGTTAAACACACGGCACAGTTATACACTGACGAGCCACAACATTAAAACCACCTGCATAAAGGTGTGTAGGCTCATTTTGTGTCCATTGTGTCATGGACACACGTGGGTTAGCAGCAGATCCTTTAGGTTCTGTGGGTTATAAAGTGGAGCCTCTGTGGATCGAGCTTGTTCTGGCACCTCTTATGGATGTGCAATTGTCTTGACTCTTTGTTATGTTCCTCAAGCGAAGCTGGAGAAGTTTTTGCGATGTGACCTGTCAGTCATTTTACTGTTGTCGTTGTTCAGTGTATAATGTTTAAGCAATACCACATTTTGAGGGAAGATTAAGGGAATTTTAATAGGAACATTACCCACTTCAACAATTTAATTTCTTATTAAGTATTGAAATGCAATGACTGTAATTTAGTAGTATTGTTTAGAATATTAAGAGGTAAACCTGGGAATCTTTCTTGAATGCCCTCATCTGTGAAGTAGCCTGCAGCACGGTGTTGATGCAATACTTTCTGCTTAATATTTCAGCAGCCGACTCACCCTTGTTGTGTTAAAGAATATTTGGAGGTCATGTAGTGTGCTGGTGTGTGTGTGTGTGTGTGTGTGTGTGTGTGTGTGCGTGAATGGATATCTGTGTGGGTTTCTCCTGCATGGGTCCCCTGACACCTGTACTCTCTCAGGGTGTGAGGAACAGACAGAGGCCAGAGCCACAGTCACAGGTCTCAGACCAGTGGGGTGTGAAATGAATCAGAGGGCCGACACACTCTCCCCTTTGCTGCACACACTCACAGTCGCTGTGCGGTTGGGTTTGTGGGCTTGTGTGTGTGAGAGAGAGAGAGGGGTGTAAAAGGAGAAAGGATACAGAAAAAAGGGAAAGGCGAGGGGTCAATGACAAAAAAAACAACAAAAAAAAACAACACACTCTCCTCCACTGTGATTCTTAGCTGCATTAATAGCACCTCAGTAAATGAAAGTCAGTATGAATATTTATGAATGCTGTAGCCACTTTCTGGTGAGAGATGGAGTAATTGTGGTTTGGCTTCAGCTACTCATTCTAGTCAAGTCTTTACAGTCCCATAAGGCTGGCTAATTGGGCAAAATGGCAACTGCCCCTGGACCCTGCAGGCCCATGAAAACCCCAAGTTCACTGTATGCCAATTTCTTTTGCTAATTTGATTAATGCCTGTTTCTTCGGGCATCACCAGAGTCCTGTGTGAAAATCAGATTTTATGGACTTATTTAATATTAATCTCACATGGTGTATATTCACCAGTAAATCTGTGTTAATAACCCCAAGGTAAATCATATTAAGTCTTACTCCAACATAGGAGCGCTGGCTGCACTGGGTAAAACAACAGAAGTGTAAGCTCTAATAAAAGGGTTTTGCTTTTTGCTGTTTCACTGTGCAGATTTCAGAAGACCATTTTCTGATTCATCTGCTGAAAGTTAAAAGTTTCTCAACACTTACCTAAAATTTGAATTGAAGATGTGCATGCACGAGCACCGTTTTGTCATCGCAACAAGTTTGGAAAAATATCATGATCTAATTTGCAACATACACAAGTGTGAGGTATTGTTTTGAAACCTCCAAAGCAAAATACACTTTTCAGAGAAGTAAAAGACATCACATGTTCAGTAGTTTAACTTTTGAATTGAAAGATATGTGAATATTCATAGATTCTGTTTTTTTTAATGAAGACAGAGTAGCTATAATTTGAAGAATTTTCAGGGATAATTGAACCTTTTTTTGAATAAATGCATGATTCAAAGTAGAAGTTTTCGAAACGTGTCAGTGAGAAAATAGCAGGTGTAGTAGCAACTTAAAGTGACACAGTACACCCCATTTTTGGTCATTTATTTGTCAATTTGGATTTTATTTTTTTCAAAATTTGGTTTATAAAATGTGCCTCATTTCACACTAATGGAAAAAAACACCCAAAATACAGATATAGGTGTTTGTTGTGGGGGTAGACTTCAAATTCAATGCATATCTTCTCAAAATTAATTTTTCTCTTCATACTCTGAGCCATATCCATTTAAGTAGCACTTACACACACTAAACTTCCCAACTTTAATTTTCTGTCTATATTTTGAAAGTTTTTACGAAGGAATGTAAATATATAGACGTCATAGCCTGATTTGATTTATTTCAAAAAACATGCCCTCATTTTGCCATTTCCTTCAGTGTTGATTAGCATTTTGCTAATTTATGGACTGATAGAAAATAGTTACCAGAAATCACCTTTGACACAAAAATATCAACAGAATGCAGCAAAAAATGTACCGGTGGCTTTATCCAATGTCGGGAATGAGGGCTTTGTTGGTTTATGACACCTCATTTACTTTTTTAAACATTCAGTTTCAAAAAGTCACAGCCTCCATTATACCATATTCACCTGTAGTGTTTCCTCTCAGCACATACAATCTTGGACGTTTGATTGGGCTGATTTGAGATTCATCCATGCAGTTTATGCTTTAGACTCTTTACATTTTGCTCAGAATATGTTATGCTTAAATTAGGCCTACACAATTTCTCTGTGCTTAAACTGTCATGATCCTAAACTCTCATAGTCTGAGGTGCAAATATCCACTTCAGCAGAACACACCAAACTTTTCCAATTTATTGTTCCACATCTATCTATCTTACTCTTGCTACCCTATTCACCTGTAGTGTCTCCTCTCAACACTTACAATCTTGGACGTGTGATTGGGTTGGTTTTAAGATTCAGTCTAGTGAATACATCAAGCTCATCGTCCCCAGTACTTCTACTATTTTTGGCCGTAACTCCTTTGGAACTCCTTACAAAACACCCTCAAACTTTCAGCTTTGACTCCACTCACCACCTTCAAGCTTAAACTCCAACAGATTGTAGCTGACTGTTGCTCCTGCTGATCACTTTGGACTTTACTTACACACATACTTATATATATATATACACACACTTTATACACCTCATGCACATTTTTTTCACTCACATGCATCTTACTTGTTCACTTTTGTTCTTTGTTATGTTTATATGTCTATTTGTGTCTGTAGTTTGCATGCGTATTTGTTCCTGCTGGCGCCTCTTTGCCAGGTCATGTATTCAAATGAGAACAGGCTCTCAGACATTACCTGGTAAAATAAAGGTCAAATAAATAAAATAACAATGATATCATTCATGTAATTTATGCTTTAGATGTTTTATATGGTTTGTACTTAAACTCTTGTGATCATAAGCTGCAACTCTTCTGCAAAAAACAAACAAACAACAAACAAAAACAAACAAACAAACAAAAAGCTCCAGCAACAAGAAAGAGGGCAGCTGCAGCAGCAGAGGAAATCCGGCTCCGTGATTGGTTACCCCAGCTGTCAATCAACCCACCGGACGGCTCGGCAGCACCTCCCACAGACGCACAGCGGCAGCGCAGCTTTCACCGACACTGATATTCCAGGCACTTGCGGCTCGTCTGCAGCGATAGGAGAGAAAAGAGGAGAGAGAAAAGGAGAGCCTCACCTCCTCAAGCGGCGAGTGAGGCAGAGAGAGCGAAAGGAAAGAGAGACGGGAGAGCAGCGGCTGTGGTGGAGTTTTTTTTTTTAAACGTGCGGCTTGGACCTCCAGCGAAGGAGTGTTTAATTGTCTGCGCTTTTATCACAAAGTGTGTAATTTCCCACAAGAAGATTCGACATGTCATCGTCCGGTAAAGACAACAGCGGTGCCCCACACGCCAATTACGTGGGACCTTACCGTTTGGAGAAGACGCTGGGGAAAGGACAGACAGGTTAGTTGGGACAGCTTTGCTCACCGCCTCGTTTCTTCTTTTTTAAAAAAAAAAAAAAAATTCTTTTAACTGCACAATTTTACTCCTCCGCAGCGAGTTGAACATTTGTTCTTTGGCCGGCTGCGCGTCTGCAGGTGACAAATAACTAATTCCAAACACCTGTCCAGCCTCGTGAGGAGGGGGAGCTTGTTTTATTTCACCGGTGGTTTTAATTAATTATTTTTTCACGATAATTGCTCACACTGTGGGACGAGGAGGAGATGGTTTTATTTAGGTGCTTTGCGATGGTTCGTTGGCTGTGCGTTGGCGTTGGATCGAGAAGCAGATCCATAAAAATCCTGACAGTGTGATGGGCGATAGAAATGGAACTTTTTGTGTTCCTCTCTGCTCTTGTGTGTGTGTGTGTGTGTGTGTGTGTGTGTGTGTGTGTGTGTGTGTGTGTGTGTGTGTGTGTTCTGTGATTGGAGCACAGCGCCGTTAATCCCGATTTGCCTGATACATTGATCTATTCTTAGTCTGCAGGCACACAAGGAGGGGAGGCAGGCAGGCGTTTCTCCTATAGGCTTCTGACTGCAATACGTGGGTTTTCCTCTCGTTGTGGAGCGTGGAAGGGTCCCACCTTGACAGATCACACACACCATGAGCTGAGATAAAACATCTAAGCTGCGCTGCTCTGTGTTCATGTATGTTCCCCAGGTGGATGTGACTGGGCTTGCTGATTGAGCAGCACATGCTTCATCTCAGCCCAGACAGCAATGACACTGCAGTTTCCAAAGTTGCACGGCACATGTGCTGTATAATTAATGCAAAGAGGACCTCGTATTCTAAGATTTCATGTCACGTTAGGTTATGCATTTGTGTGCATGAGTGCATTGCATTGGGTCATCCCTGCACTGGTGGCTGGACAGTCAGTGAGGATCCTCAGCGGTCAAAGCACATGCAGCCAGTGGAGCCATGTGAAAAGAGAAGCAGGCACAGCCCTGTGTAGGCAGAAATAGCAGGAGTGATGCAGCATGCTCTGTAAGCCCTTCACAAGAGAGAGAGTCTGAGACTTTTCTCCTCCTATCTGCTGATAGATTTTCCTCCCATCTGTTGTCTAAAATGGCTACAATAGGCGTTACTTCCCCTACTCGGTCCAGCTGGTCCTGCTGAGCAGCCGTGTGTGTATGTGTAAATGTTTATGCGTGCTCTCGGACAGTATGCTTTCTTGAAATCTTCTCCTGGTTGCTGAATTCACCTGGCCAGTGTTTCAGAGCCTCGTATCGGATGCCCCTCTGTCATCGTGCAAGAGGTTTTCCCAAAGCATGCTGCAAACAAACATGTCCAGCTTAGTTTTGCTTGCAGTCCTCCATATTTACTTGCTAATGTAATGATTGCTGCAGAAATCAATGTTGCAGACCACGTTGCTGTTGGTTTTGCAGAACAATTTAATAGCAGATGCAGTATTAAAAGCACCTTGGCTGCTCTCGGTTTTCTCCTGCTACTCGCATTTAATCATTTGTGTTTACAGGAGGATCACTTCCTCACATCCAGACTCGGCTTTCTTTCAGATAGCTCTCAGGAGTCCCTAAGGGGTGTTTATAGTGGTATAGAGCTACTACTATGGTCTGCTCGCTACAGACTTTAAATGATATGGTGCCACTGAGGGCATCTGTGGCTCATACTCGTGTCAAACTTCTTCACACTTCCACATGAGAATGAGAATTTTAACAATTTCAGGAACGGCGTGAACTTCTAATTGAATACCGCCTATTTGGCCTGCTTTTTCAATTACATTTGTGTGTTTCAAATGCCCTGAAATAACCAGACCCGGCATTATGTGTGTGTCCTGTGTTCGAAAAATCATTTGGTCACTGGCATCTGGGTAGCTGCTCCATGCCAAACCTATTCAGATTAATGACGGTGCATAATATCCCATTCGCCCATTAACCGTTCGTTAATCTGTCAGATCTTTTTCCCAGGCCCCCCTACGGAAAGGGGTTGGCCTGGCAACCGCAAGCACCCAATGGGCCAGGCCTGATCATGAGCGGCATCTGGGATCGTCCAGTGAGCTAAAGCCCCTGTGAGGTTTCCCAGGCCGCAGTTGGCTGATATTATTAGAGGAGAGAAAGCGGAAGGCCTCTGGTTGATCTGGCTGTCCTGCTCAGAGGAGTTGCACTGTTTCGTGTTCATTAAGTGATTAGGCCTCGTCCTGACAGACACACACACACACACACACACACACACACACATGGCCACCGCAGTGGTTCTGGTTTGGCTTCCTGATTTAATCCTCTGCACAGCACAAAGTCCCCATGGCTGTCACTTCCACACTCACGTGGCCCAAAGGTAGCAAAAGCTTTCTCGTTCTAGCTTAGCAACATAGCACAACTTCAGCTGCACAGGACAGGCTACACACTGTTTTTTTTCCATGAAATGACACATGCGTAGTATGAATAGCTGCGTTTTACAGATTGAGAAAGTATTTGCACCACCGTTTCCCTTCAGTCTTCTTTCTTTATCTTTAGTTTCTGCAGACCGTGTGTATGACCTCTTCTTTGTCAGGTGTGCGTTGGGGCCTGAAGGGGTCTATAGATATGGAGTGTCTGCATGGCTGGCCACTGATTGGGGCTGAAGCAACAGAAGGCCATTTCCAAGTGAAAGACGGTGTTGCTGTGCTTGAGGGGTGGAACCTGGCCAATGCATTGCGTCTGCAAGTTGGTTTTGTATAGATTCTGTGCTGGATATGGTATATATGTGTCTACTCTACCTCATGATTGCCAATCAGCCTATTTTTCTATTGAATCCAGAATTACACCCTTGCACTGCCTGTTAGGCTGTGTAATGTTCTGTACCAGGCTCATGAGCCTTTAATCTATGTCTTGATATTAAAGTAACCGAGGTCACACTCCCTGAAACACTTTCAGAGCTTGAGTGTCTCAATCACGGCAGGATTTGCAGTAACAGCCTTTTTGCATTTCAGAATCTTGAAGCTTTGTTTGACAAAGCTGAATACGGTGGATTTGTGTTTTTGCCAGTGCACTGATTTAAGACAGGCTGAATCACCGCTCTGTTCCCTAATGCTTTGGAAAACACTGCCTTGCTTTGCCTTTACTTTGTTCCTGAAGACTGTTGATTAGTGGAATAGAGGCCTATTGTCTGGAAAATACTGCATGTTAATCCAGTGTAAGTCCTTGTTTTCTTTACTAGACTGGGATATTGACAGGCTAAGAGTTGGAGGTTGATGTGTAGGCTCCTTGATTCTGTGGTTGACGTTTAGAGAGTGAAATCATTTGTACTTCAGGGACTTTCATATTGACTGCATCTGACAAAAAGCTGTCTTGTGATGTTGTGTCTTTGCTCTCTCTTCACTCTTTAGCTCTCTCTGTTTTTTCTTATCTGCAGGAGATTTCTTGTATTGGTTTCACTGGGCTTACAAGCCATTTAAGCCAGCATCCAGCTGTTCTCTCTGCCTCCATGTCAGTAAAATGCTGGCCAGTTTGTAACTCTTACTGTTGATTTTGCTCTTTGCAGTGTCTGGGTGTGTTTGTGCATCTTTTGTATGACAGAGTGAAAGAGAAGCCTCCATTTGTCTTTCTTTTCATTCATTTACACATGCACACACGTGCATACATTAACTAGATCGTTTCGGTAGTCTGCTACATTGCACACTAACGTAAAACCGTTAATTCGACGCTGATTGATAGCTGGTGAGCTGTTCACGGTTGATTCAGATCAATGGCCACTCCCAAAGATTTCCTGTCAGATGGAGGAGATTCATACTGTTTCACAGCACATGATATTCCTGATGATGACAAGTGAGGAGGGCACGTTCAGTCAATTCTGTCAATGAAAAGCCACTTGGCAGCTCCACAGAAAACTAAATGGATCTGGATGTGCATACGTGGGTGTTGTCTGTGAGCGGAGCAGGTGCTCAAACTCTCACTGACCTGTGGCCTCTGCGTCATTAAAATAATCTTGAAGCCTATGCTGAGCTCAAACACCGGTATCTATCTCCCCCATGTTCACAAGATTACCCAGGAAAAAGTTTCCAGCGTTGACCTAAAATTGGTGAGTGAGGGGAAGTAAATGAAAGGCTGCGCTGATGGGCTCCATATTTCAGGGGAGCTGTTCAAAGATTCAGGTCAGAGAAGCCCTGACCCAATGGCTGCGCTGTGTTGCTCCCAGCTCGGTGGCACCCTGTGGTAGCAGCCTGGATCAGAGCTGTGGAGCTGCAAGCCAAGCCAGCATGGTCTCAGCTGTTTGACTGTCTGGCTAAAGCCAAAGCCCTGCTTCCTGAGCCCTGAAATGAATCCTAAATGATGGGAGGCTGGTGTGCAAGTGTGTCTGCACCTCAACTGCTACATATGTTGATGATTTGTGAGCTTTTATGAATACATACCTTTTTTTTTGTGTGTGTGTGTGTGTGTGTTTGTGTTTGTGTTTGTGTTTGTGTTTGTGTTTGTGTTTGTGTGTGTGTGTGTGTGTGTGTGTGTGTGTGTGTGTGTGTGTGTGTGTGTGTGTGTGTGTGTGTGTGTGTGTGTGTGTGTGTGTGTGTGTGTGTGTGTGTGTGTGTGTGTGTGTGTGTGTGCGTGTGCGCGTGTGTGTAGGCATCATTGTTATGGTAATTTCTTGCCATGGCTAACCTTGCTTTGAGTAAATCAGACCAGGACTTAGCCTGTAGTCTTTTTTACTGTGTGTGACTTTGGCTGAGGTTATATAATGATGATGGTCTCTGTCATCTAATGCGCCTCTCCTCTCATCTGCCTTGTTCCATCTCTCTCTCCCTCTCTGTCCCTCTTCCCCCGGCCAGTCAAGATTCATACAGGGATTCAGCCATGTGGTAAATCAGACAAGACCTCGGTGGAATTGCATCGATTGGGAGGAATGTATGTAGCCAACGATTTTCAGAGATTAATGATGAGGAAAGAGGTGGAGAACTGGGGGGGAGGAGTGAGAAGGGTGAAGGCAAGGAGAAGTAGGAGGAGGAGAAAAAGAAAAGGGAAAAAAACCTTGAACTGAGAGAGCATGAATGTTCTGACTGCAGTGGAGGTTATTAATTAAGGCACAGTATTGATCATTCTCTTCATTATTTGCCCCTCCTCCATGATTTTCATCTCTCTATTGCTGACCTCCAGAGGAGAAACAGGCTTAATCTTGAGATGGGAGGTCAGTGAGTAAGTGCAGGAGCGCTGCAGTGGTCTCTGAGTGATCATGAATGAGCATGTTTACGTATGTGTGTATTATTTTGGACAGGCCCCATCGCATCCAATTTGGTTCTCATCCTAACTCGCCGCATCTACTGTCACCGTTTCTCTGCCACTTTATATAGCATGGAGAATCAGGTTAGGATGACATGGTGCTATGGTCCATTTTCCCTCACTTATACCCAGACACATACACACAATCTCTTCCCTTCACGCTGTCCATCTCTCACTCCATCACCGAGGTTCCCCACTTCTGCTCGGCTTCTGTGTTTCTCGTAATGTGTTATCGGCTCATGCTATTTAGAATTTCATGCTGCTGGTTTTCTAGCGCAGCAGAGAGAATGCAAGCAGAAAGGCACAATTTCTCTTTCCACAGCGCTCCCAATTGTTACATTTATATATATATATATATGTGTGTGTGTGTTATGTGCACTGTTGCTTTGGTAAAATACGTGTGGTGTTTTGCTTCCAGACGTCTCTGTACCATGCCTCCAGTCTCTCTGCATGTTTGATGCTGCCACTCAGCTATTCAGTCGGTCCAGTCAGCTGCCATGTCTTTTTGTTCTTTGTCAACTTGGGCCATTTAAACCATATAGTGCGCTAAACGTCTGTGCACACAGCAGTAGGCTTAATCAGCCTCTCTCTCTCCTCTCTCACCCAGTTCAGATTAACCCTTGCTGAGCCGCCTGTCTGGCTCTGACTGTGAGAATGCTGGGTTGGTTGCCAGGGTTGGTTGTCTGGTTGTCATGGTTTCCCTGCTTCTTGCTGGTTTCCAGTCTTCCCTCATCAAGAAAGACGGGGAATATTCTCTCTCTCTCCTGCTACTCGCTGTCTCTCGTGCTGCCTCTGTATCCGTTGCTCGCATTTCTTTCGCTCTCTTGCTCTTTAAGTGGCTGCAATCTGAAGTTAGCATCGTAACAGTCGGACTGCAAAATCCTCTGTTGCTCCCTGCGCTCGTCTTTGTCTGACTTATTTCTGTTTATCTGTCTCGCCTCCACACGTCTGTGGAAATGAGTCTGTGAATGAAGGCATGACGGCGTGTTCTCACATGTACGCCACATGTGTATGCGTGTGCGTGCTTGCGCGGGCCGTGTGCTTGCGTGTGCACTCAGACATACGGTCATGGATCAGACCGGCTTGCCCTGCTCTGTGCTGTGTGCTGTGTTCCCATTTAAATCTGGGAGATTAGCACATGTGGGGAGCCTCGGCTTTAGTTGCTGTCAGCTCAGCTAGACTTGGCAGGCTGTCCTCAGATCAGGGGGGAAGCTCTGCGTTCATCCCCCCAATGCTGTCTGTCCTGCTATACCTTATCCGTTAACAAATAGACAAGTGGGCCAGTGACCTTGACTTTGGTACAGTTCTCTTACTGCTACATCGCATTTATACTGTTTACGTGACAATATTTACCATAGAGCTGCTTTACAGGTTACAAAAGTGAACAGAAAAAGTTTACAATATTGCAAATAGAGACTGTTCTTTCTCTTTCTTCCTCTCTGATTCCAGAGGTTGTGTAGGTGCGTGATGCCATATTAATTTTAGCACATACCTAGTCACAATAGCTGCTAGTTCCTATTTCCTGAAATATAGTAGTATGGTTGGTGTATTTAAATACTTTCTACTGGTATCAGTTTTTATTTTGTGAATGTTCAGTTTTCAATCTGTGACTCTATTTTTTGTTTGTTTCTGAACTAGAGCCAAAGTTAAGAATAATCACATTTTAATAATAATCATATTGTGCTGCTACAGGTGAGATTACTGCTAAATGGATGAAGGCTAACTTTTAGTTTTAGTTATTTGTTAGTTTGTTTTTCTAAAACAAAAAAACCCCAAACACTTCATTCCCAGATGCACACTAAACAGGTTTTGTAGAAAATAAATTCAGTGTAAATCAGGTATAAAGAAGTGAAAAGAGGAGAGTGTTTGCAGTTTTAGGATGAAAGTATAAAACTTATTTAAATGTACATATTCAACCAAATTGGCTGTTTCACTTGCAACGCTTTGCCATTAAGAAAGTCACTTTGCTTGGAAAGTTTTACTTAGTGAAGTATTACTGCGTTTCCACTATGAATACGCTGAATGAATGACTTCTAAATGGCACAGACTAGTGCCTTTGCTTTGGCAGATCTGCTGGCAAACTCTCTTTGGACCGTTTTCCAAGAAAAAGTACATGAATGAAAAAGTACGCTCATTTGCTGAGCGCAGCACGTCCCAGATGGCAGGGCCAGGGTAATTGTGATGCAATCACAGTTTTCCTTGCCACATGCTCTGTTGTCAGCTCTTTAGGTTACGAAGCACAGTGTTGCCCATGCCCGAAACACCTGAGATGTGACTTGGCATGTGAAGTGAAGCACACAGGCCTCAGTGAGATGAGGTTAGACGAGCATGACTGGTCACAAACCAGCAAACCTGCACTAGCTGCTTGTCTCTGTGACGCCGACTTCTAACACTTGGCCCGACTAAAGAGAATTGTCGCTTTGTTAGCTATCTCAACTAATTTTATCACAGCTCGGAACATCAAGGAGTCTGTTATTCATGGAGAGAGCAAGGAGAGCAGGTTTGGTTTGCTATTCTGATGACAGGGAGTGTGGCTGCCAGTTTACAGAAAAAAAACCAACACTTGGATCACAGGTGTTACTGCAGCGATCCGGCCAAAATAAACTGTTTCTTCTCTTTGCCACTCGGTCAGAGAATGGGTCAGCGCTCTGAGCTCGCTGCCAGGTCAGATCGTCTGTCATGACTATGTATTAGGATGAACACCGATCACGGGGAGATGACATACTTGAGGTAGTGGGTCCAGTGCGGTTCTTTATGTTTCTCCACTCTTTTGACCTGAATTATAGCTTCAGCCTGTGCTACATCCCTCACAATTTCTGGGTTTGTAGAGCTGTACTGGTTTGTGAAAGTATTTCAGCATAAATCTTTTAACACGGCCAGCATGTTCTCCTATTTGGATTTTGCCCTATTTTTATTGGCTGACAGTCCCCCAAACAGAATTTAGCTTTCTCCCTGTGTTGTGATGTAACATGTTTTACATCAGAATTCACACTTTGTTGCTAGTTTCCTTCTGTATCTTCTCATGTAAAGTGACCAGAACAGTTTTGTGTCATTAGCAGGGATATATAAAGTGGCCTTACAATTTAAAAGTCACGTTTATTTTGTAATAAAAAATTAATAATTTGCTTTTGTGTTCAAAAGGCTAAAAATCTGAGTCAGTAAATCCAAGTTCATACCACTATGATGTCAGAGACCATAATGAATGCCTTAGTACAGGAGGAATAATCCATTAGTTAGACGACATTTTGACCTTTTACAATCTACTGAAAGCTCAAGGTGAAAAGGTACATGAAAGTCATGGTTTGGTTTGGACTTTGGTTTTGGGGTTATGGTATATTTTCAGTGCAGCAGACTACAACAAAAAAATGAGATGCAGAAAACTGCAGAAATAATTTCATTTATTTTGAAAAATGTAAAATCATTGACCAGCATTCTTTCTGCCACAGTGAAGGCACTCAAATTCTGGCATATTGACAGAAAGAAAAAAAACTAGAAGGACACTGGGAGAGCACATCCTCCACCAAAGCCAATGCTCCATCTCACAGTTTTTATTATTACTCGTCTGCCAACGTGAGAGCCATGTCAGCAGACTAATGCAAAAACCACCAGACTGAACTTTCTGAAAGTTGGTTTAGAGGCGGAGCTTGGCAAGAGGACGAAGCTATTAAATTATGGCGGTGAGCCACACCACTTTCTTAATGATGATCAAAATTGCCAGATAAAGTATTGATCTTGCCGGAGGTCTTTGTGTCATAGTAGTCAAGAAAGCGATCCAGAGAATGTTGCATTTTTTTCCGACTATGGTCCACTTCCACACCAAGTTTTACAAAATTGTGCTCAGTAGTTTACATGTGGGCTGCACAGTGGCTTGGTGGTTAGCACTTTCGCCTTGCAGCTAGAAGATCCCCGGTTCGCGTCCGGATCTTCCCAGGATCTTTCTGCATGGAGTTTGAATGCGTGGGTTTTCTCTGGGTGCTCAGGCTTCCTCCCACAGTCTAAAAACGTGTTGAGGTTAGTTGGTAACTCCAAAATTGTCCAGAGGTGTGAATGTGAGTGTGATTGTTTGTCACTATATGTAGTCCTGTGATAGACTGGTGACCTGTCCAGGGTGTCCCCTACCTTTGCCGTAAGTCAGCTGGGATAGACTCCTAATGAGGATTAAGCAGTGTATAGATAATGGATGGATGGATAGTTTATATGTAATGCTGTTGACTGACAGACCAACAAGCAGAACTGAAAACATACCTCTATCTCCTCCTTGTCTTGAAAAAGTGCTGTTTTCGCTTATTTGTACACCAGCCTGTAATAATGCTCATGCATTTTGATCATATGCACAAATCCATCATTTTGTGACTGAGAATAGTTGTGAATATGTGATCCTTATCCCTGTGGCATCCCTTCTGCATGGTGAGGCTGCTTAAGCACTGTTAGGAGAAGAACCTGCTTTCAAGTCTGTCACATTCAGGTGATGCTGTCATAAATGATCATCCAATATGATTCCTACAAACAGTTTTTGTCCAATCTGCTTGTCTTGGTCTATTTTTTTGCTCTAGCTAGCTGTGAAACGGTATTTCTGTCACACAGTAGCTCTGTGTCGTAGGTGGCTCCTTTAACTCAAACCACTAACTTAAGTTCATCATTCTGACTGTAGCTGTAGATTTAAACTCTGAGCTTTGCAAACGTGGCTCACCATAGTAGCTGAGCCAGGGACACTGCCAAAAACTCCCAGGCGGAACTTGCAATATAGAATTTCCGTTTTGTCAAAGCAAGCGTATACATAAATAGACAATTTCTCAAATTAACTTAGAGTGCATACTTAATCAAGGAAGTTTCATACCGAGCTAAACAACCAGTGTTTGTGAATCTACGTACTGTTGCACCCCATGAGAGTCCTCAGTTACTGCAAAGAATTATGTCTTTTTCAAGTGTCAGTTTGATCTTCTTTTTTTCCCGGTCTTCAATCCGTGCTTTCTTCTCTACTTGCCCTTTTCTGTTTTGCTGTCTTTCCGTATGTCTTGCTTTCCTTTCTGGTGCTTTTTTGTGACTAATGTAATGATTGATGGAGTAATTAAGGGAAATAACAATGAAGTAGGGGAACATTTCATCTCTTCATCCCAGATGGTTGACTTTTTCTTTTTGCTAAGAGCTGCTTTATTCTGAGGTGACTGCTGCTGCTGCTGTGTGTGTGTGTTTGTGTGTTTCACGGGCGCTCTGCCGATACATAACAGCGTCTGAGAGCTGTAACTCCTGGGACACAAGCGAACATGAGAGAGACAAAGAGGAGCGGGGAGACCACCTCACCAAAGGAGAGAGTTTCTGTGTGAGAAACAGAGTCACAGCAGTAAAGCAACTCTCAGGGTCAGTGCCTCTATTATCATTCAAATCCAACGTACACAACTGCATTGATGCACAGTTATACATGATGCGCAAACTCAAGCGTGCATGCACACAAAGACGGGAATGCGCCGGGCAGCAGTTCTGTGGGTGATTTTTAGTTTCTGCAGGAGCGACTGCAGCAGAGCTCCTACATCATCACTGGTGGAAATGCAGTCACAGCAGGAAGGATTGCTACTGGTACGGAGTCTGAAGGCTCACAAACACGTGCACACAAACACGTACACACACACGCGCCTGTAGGACGTTTAGGAAGCTTGTTCTTCTACTCATCAATCCTGTCTCCCATTTAACCTCACAAAAAGTTTACCTGTCAGTGGAAGCACTTTGCAGTGTTTCAGTATATGCACTCATACAGCACACACTGTGACTTGCACATACATGTAAGCCTGGTTTTCTCACTGCTTCGATGTGAAGAGTCAGTAGCCATAGCAACACACAGACACATTTTCACGTGCTGTTTCACATGCTGAGGGCATGATTGCGGCTGCGCCCTCGTAAGTTGTTTTTTTGGTTGGTCAGCTGTGTTATCCGTCCACAGTGCTGGTTTTGTTGTATTATGGTTTGTGTAATGAGAGCTTGAATGTGAGCCAGTGATGTCTGTGTCCATTTGCCTCTCTGCACACACACTGCTGTGCATTTTAGAAAAACTTACGCCACGCCTGCGTGTGGCACCGCATGACCCATGTGAGTGTATTATTATAATAATTACAGCAGTTACTTTTGTCCTTGTGTGATGCTCTCTCCACCTGTCTGCTTTGGCAGACACACATTAGCAGCTTCCTCTGGCTTTATTTTGAATATCTGGCTGTGATCAAACCCTTTTCAGTTATATATGTTTTTTTTTTTATTGAAAATATTGCCGAGGTGCCTCTGAAACATTTTATGTTAGAGCCTTTATACCA
The DNA here is from genome assembly GCF_022539595.1 of Amphiprion ocellaris. NCBI lineage: Eukaryota > Metazoa > Chordata > Actinopteri > Pomacentridae > Amphiprion > Amphiprion ocellaris. The sequence goes on from NC_072768.1 coordinate 6,455,798, forward strand.
CACCACTCAATGAAACAACAATAATGACAGTGTCAATGCTGATGGTTGATATAGGTGATTAAACTGAACTTCCTTTCCTTTAAATTCTAAACATTTTAATAGAAAAGTTGCACAAAGACAAGATAGTTGAGACCAGACACTGTATCGGGATCCCTTATGTAGCAAAATAACATGATATTGCAGCCGGATTACCTTCTCCTGTACATGTAATCTCAAAAATCATTATTGCTTTTTTCTATTTCTGTACCCACTACACTCATTTCCTACATGTCTTGCCATCACTTTCCTTCTTGACCCTTCCTCCTTTTGCTCCCTCGCTTCCTCGCTTTGTGCCTAATGGAGGTATTCCCCTGCAGCCTCCAGACTTCGCACTGCCATTCTGCTCAGGTAGGGCTCATTTCATGCAGCATGATTAGATCTCACTGGCAGCAGTTCAGGGCTGGATAAGCCAGAGTGCTGTGGGCCTGCATTGTAGCAGAAGGAATTCAATTAAATCTTTACATATACTCCCCTTTGCAGTATATACCTGCCAATCTGCAGACACCTACTGTATGCACATGCACATTAACACACCTGCAGGGACACAAATAGCCTACACACATACAGTACAGTATACTATAGTAGCTGTTGCTTAATCTGCAATGATTTTTGCTTTAATACGATCAGCCTTGCATAGCAGATGAACTGTTATGAGTTTTCTCCCTCCTCTTCTGTTTCTTTTATCTCCTATTTTGCATCTTTCGTACTGTGATGTGAAGAAAAAAATGGTTGTACCATTAAAATAGCAAATCACACACATAACCATTTGTGGTGATGTGTGTAAATGGGCTAATTTGATGTGAACGGAGGCTATCATAGTACGCTTAATGGAAGAAGCATACCCTGTGTTGGCTTTATGGGCCAGTGCTGGTAATTGCTTGTAAAGACTGATTTGAGCAGAATGTATCATCATACTTCATGTAACAAACCACAAGGGAAGATGGTAATAGTAATTGGACAATGATATAAGACGAAAGTGGGTGTGTAATTTTAATGTGCTCCTCACACTTTATTATTCGCCATTAAGTTTTTTTAAAGTCTCACAGCTTTGTGTATGCCAGGATTCTATGGTGCTGGGTATTTGGTCTGTTTATCAGAATAAAGAAACAATGAGGAGTTCCATAGTTTTCTTTAAAATTGGACATCAAGTGCAGATTGGATGAGTTAGAAAATGAGTAAAAGCTGCACTGCTAAATGATACCAGCTGTGCTTATAGGATATTTTAACTGTAATGAAAGGAGAGCATTTTGGAAATGAGTGGTGAGTTTGTTTATGTGCTACATATAACGTATGTAAGTCAAATTGTTGAAAAAAATTTAAAAATTGTCCATAATTACTTACCGTCTGGAGTTCTTTATGTACAAAGAGTGATCAAAAAGTTGTCATACTGTTTGTTGGGCATGTGCACAGTCGTGTGTGCAACATGTGTGAGTAATATTTGAACCGAGTCAACACTGAGCCACCAACAGCAGGGCCTGTGTGACACCTGTTATTGTGACCACTGGTAGCAATTTCTCCATGGATCAAAAACTAGAGCAACGAAGAAAATATCAAATTCTGTCTCAGTTAGCAGCCCAGCATGAGCTCTACTCCCATGTCGAGGATCATCACTGGTGAGGAGACGTGGGTCCACGGCTAGCACTGAGAGAAGAAACAGCAACAGGTTTCTGCAGTGGAAAAGCCTACAGTTTCCAAAATTGGACAAGACTCATGCTGGTTGTTGTCTTTGCCACTGACGTTGTTGTGCCCCTGGAATTAGTCTCTTATGGTTAAGCTGTCAAAGCGGAGTTCTGCTGTAATATCCTGAGGTGTCTGAGGGGGAACATTTGGTGTGTGGTGCCATGACATGTGGGTGCATCAATAGGCTGCACAGCCGGTTACACTATGGTGATTATGCATGTTATTTTGGCCACAGCAGCAATGCAATCATTGTTTTGACACAGTTTAGGAGATTTAGCGCTCATCACAGATGATGCTGGACATGTTTACATAATGGGACTTCCAGGGAGCATCACAAGCATTGCAGAAGCATTGAATCACTGCACAAAAAGACTGCTATATTTGGAATGGTGGCCAAATTAAATGTGATACAGTTTTTCATTTGTTGTTAGGCACAATTTTGGAACTTTCTGATCACACCTTGTATTTAGCTTTGTCAGAGCAGCAGCAGGAAACCCAAAGTATTGTGGCTACAAGATCATACAATGAAAAGAAGCAAGTCCTCACAAACCCTCCTGAGACATTTGAGATTTTTGCTTGATAAATTACTAAAATGATTTATAAATCATCAAATGTGTTGGTGATTAGTTTTCTGTTGATGCCTGAGTGTTTTGGTTTGTGTCATTTCTTGTAGTGTGTGAAACGCACCCCTCATGATAGTTGTTGTTTTCGTCATTTACACTTCATATTTTTCCTGCTATGGTGTTTGGTCTGATGTGGTTGTTACTAAAAGCGCGCACAGCCCACTACTCCATTCCTCCTAACAGGAGATGTATTGGAATGCTCATTTTTATGAGGGAAAATTAAGACCTTTCTTCCAAGTTAAGACAGACTAGGGAAATGCCTCATCTTCTGAGTTGTAAATGGGGAACATTTGGTGTTGCTCACTCATGTTACTGCTGCCCTTAAGCTTGTGACTGGGTCTGTATGACTTCGGCTGATTAGGCTTGCATGGACCGGAATTTATTACACTGTCTTCGCCTGTGTCATTATACCTCAACCTCTTATATTCACTGCTTAATGAGACTTTATGAAATATTCAAACCTTCACCTGGAGGAGCTCTGTGTGTGTGTGTGTGTGTGTGTGTGTGTGTGTGTGTGTGTGTGTGTGTGTGTGTGTGTGTGTGTGTGTGTGTGTGTGTGTGTGTGTGTGTGTGTGTGTGTGTGTGTGTGTGTGTGTGTGTGTGTGTGTGTGTGTGTGTGTGTGTGTGTGTGTGTGTGTGTGTGTGTGTGTGTGTGTGTGTCTACCTGTGTGTGCCCAGCTTTGTATTTGTGCTTCTGTATCCCTTAGTATGTGTCTGCACTTTTTGATCCCTCCCTTAGCACAGACAGGCACAGCAATAAAAGAGACAGACATTTACAGGAATGCATTTACACGCACCTGCAGATGGACACAATTTTAGTAGGTGTAATGATTTGTTATCCCGGAATTTATCGTACCAGCTGATGAAGGGGTCCAGGCTAGCTCAGCCTCATTAAACCTGAGAGAGATGTGCTTGTTGGCTGGGTGTGTGTTCGCCCTACGCTGGATATCCTCCCTTCTTATTTCACTCCTGCTCTCCGTCTCCCTTTCTCTGGCTGTCTCTCCTTGTAGCACAACACTAAATCAACCGGACCTTTTAATTAAAAGACACATTTTCTCTGCTCTAAGCTCACTATAAACAGGCTGAGACACACATGGACATGAACACAAATGCAGACACAAAACACTTCACTGCTCCCCCTTTCAAACATATACATTAGATTGTAGGCTATAAATCAAACCAGTGCAATGAAAGGAGGGTTGAACTTTGAGAAAATTAACTGATTCCTTGTGTCCTTAATTCTCCTACTTGTCCAGAAGAGGTAGTTAATATACCCCCCTCGTCTTATTTGACTTCAGGAGAAGACCCTCTCTGCTGCCCCTGTCTCCTTTGAAGATACCTTTAATGAAGTGCTCTTGTTCCCTGTGAATTATACTGTAACAGTTTCTGTGTCACGTAGGAGAAGTCCCTTGTATGAGGGCATTGGGGTTGAGAGATGAGTACAGAGAGCTCACCGAGGCCCTCTCCTGGGGCTCGGGGATATGTGTCCAGACTTCGGAGTGATTCATTAAGCGAGTCCCAGGACTCTCATCAGGCCTGTTCTGGTTCACACACAGGATCTCTGCCCGACGTGGCCCCTCGCCTTTTACATGCGCTTCACACACATGGCAGTCTCTGATGTATCATGGAGAAGCTGCGAGTGATTGGTGGAGAGGGGGAGAAGGGTCCTCTATCTATCTGGCCGTATATAAGCAGTTTTGTACCGAGTGATTACTGGTCTCCCTTTGGGGCTTGTCTCGGTTTAATGGCAAAAGCAAACGAATGGTGCTCATTTTCAAAAACAGCTTCAAGGCAGCCTGTGTTTTTAATGTTGTTTAAATGTGTTTTAAATGTATTTTATCTGTTGAAAAGGGCGGATTTGTATGTTAGTAGATTTGTATGTGTGAGTGTGCAGTTTCACAGCCATCAGCATGAGTGCAGTCGCCATTCAGTGTAACCTCAGACCAAAAGGTTTTATTGCACCAATGTCTTTGCAGCCCATTGAAAAATGATCACTCAGCACTAGAGCTCGACTAATACATGATTTTTGGAGCTCATGCAGAATTTTAGAGCAAAAAAAAATCCTATATTAATATATCGGCATTATTATATGCATATATATATACTGTATGTCTGAGTAATATTAAGAAAGGCCAATGATGCTGCAACGCATTTCACAAACTACTTTGCAACTTCCTGTGAAGACACCACTTGACTCCACACCACCCATCTGCTGTGCTACACGTGCTGCAGACAGTGATGAGTGTAAGTAGAACAATGGTATTGGAGCTGTTCTGCCATACAAACTGTAAATATGAATTACTCCAAGCATCTTTTTCTGCATTTATTCTGCACAAAAAAGAGTAAGTTTGCATGTTGGACAACATATATGCCGATATGGTTATATCTGAGGCCAATTTTTATTGGCCTCAAACAGACATATCCATATCGGCGTATTCATATCAGCCAACTAATGTTTTGCTTGGGTGCTGCTCAGCACACAGTACATCACCTTAACCCCACATACACACATTATACATGCATGCACTTACTTCCTATGTGGGTCCATTAGGGGCAGATTATTCAGTGGGACCTGATAAACTGCTTTGGCTGTGATGCTGTTTAATCACCCTCAGATGAGCCAAACACACACAGACCTCTGAATGAGATCTACTTCAGCGATGCAGGGAGAGTACATCACATATGAATATGCACATACCCCACACTTTCTCTGCGAGTGAGCATATGCACACGTGTAACAGTGATAGCTTGTGATTAATCTCTGGGGGCCTGAGGTGAAGGGGTCAGAGTGGAGGTGCCTGCGGAGCTAATGACAGTGATTAAGATAGGGGTTGGTGGGGCTTAACCTTCATCAGGTTCTTCTCCTCAACATGCTGCCCCCCCCATAGGACAGCGGTAACCTTATCACTGCCGAGGAGATGAGCAGAATACTGCTGAGAGGAGCCAGTTTAACTTTGCCTTTTGAAAAATAGACGTGTATGTGTTGGATTTTGCAGCGTTGCAAGGGTTCTAAAGTACTATCCAGTAGCACTTAACCAGTGATAGCTCTTATTCTTTTTAAACTAGCACATCTGCTGTAGTCATTCAAACAAACATGTGACTATTGGCAAATGTATTAAGTGATGGATCGCTTCTTTTAGCAGTGCAGTTGCAGTTTAAATGTGCTTTCAAGCCTCTATTTGTTATTCCTTTAATAATTTGAAACAGCCTTCTTTGCTTTTATTCATTTACCTCATAATTTTCAGTCTTTAGCATTGTTTCATGCATTAACAAATGCCCAACTTGTCCACAAGAAGAAAGGAGCAGCTTGTGTTTGCGTTATTTGACAAATGCAATATTTAACTTCCTAAGTTCTTTGAATCATTTGGATGAGTGATTAGCCCAATTATAATAAAACAAATAATGTTCTGCATTTATATTGGTTCAGCCAGTTAGTAGAAACAAGTTAATTAAGCCAAGTCCCATTAGTCTATGATTATTTTGTTTGAGTTGTATTGGCTTAAAAAAAATGCCTCGCTTCTCACGTTTCCAGTCAAACATTGCAAATGATCCCCATCATATTAAAATCACTGGGAGCTTTTCTTTACTAGGGGTTCCCCAAACTCCCCAGGCCTGCAGTAATATATGAGTTAAATCCCCATCCTCAGTCCAGCACAGTGGTGAGACTGGACTAAGAGCTGAAGTCTTTTAATGGGTTTTATCAAGCTTTTTCAAAGGTGCTTTTTTCCTGCTCTGCTCGCTTTGCTTTTTCCATCAACTTCTTCCTCGCTCCCTTCACCCCTCACTCATTTTCATCCCCTTCTCCTTTTTTCTGCCTTTCCAATTCCTCCCTCCTGTCCTTAACCTCCCTCGCCATTTTCCCCATGGCTTTCAGCGTCACCCTGCTATTTCTCCCCCCACCTCCCCCCTCCATCTCTCTGTATTACCCTTTTTCAGCCTAATGGGATCATCGGTGAACATGTCTCCCTCTCTAGCTTCGGTCCCCCCTATATCCTCACTTATCGCTGTGAAGTTAATGAAATGGACTACAAGAATGACCCCGCTCCCTCTGTCGCTCCCTCACTGGTGTCTTCATCCCCTTATCCAAACCCCCTCGTTTTTCTAAAAATCTTAATTCACGGACGCTTATTACTTTCTTCTGACTTTGAATCTCACACTGTGCGTACCTTAAAATACTGTCGTCCTCCCCAAACTCTTCTGTATTTGGCTTCTGATCCTCTTCTTTGCATGCAATCAATAAGACTGTAAATGTATTTCTTCCCTTTCATCAGTATTGTTATCTCCCAAAATCATTTCAAAATGTCAGTGTTCTGCAGCTTTACCTAATATTGTAACGTTCAGGCCTGGATGCACATAATGTTGTGTGCACACTAAGCACAAACACCACCTGCCTGCCTACTCCCCGTGGCCTTCTTTAATGCTTTCTTTCCTCTCACAGGCACTATTAGGCTTTTATCTGTGACCCTGAGCCTTTTCCTATAGGTTGTGAAGTACAGACTGAAAGGAGGTCTGTATGTGTGTGTTGGTGTGTAGATGATGTGTGTGCACCAGCGCTGTCATCTCAAACCACCATACCTGTCAGAAATGTCACACATGCATTGGCCACACAGATGGCTGTTTGTGGGCTGTGCATACGTATGATGCTGTCACCACATATAGGTGTGTGTGTGTGCGTGTGTGTGTGTGTGTGTGCGATGGTGCTCTCTGGCTGGTCTGTCAGTAAAATGCTTGGCTCATGGGTTAGTCAGTGAGAAAAATTTATTTGTGGATGGGAAATGATCTGTCACAAAGACACACATGCACACACGCTAAGCACAGAGTGTATGCTGGCACACCCTGGTGAGTTCAGACAGCATGTCAGCATCTCACAGCAAGTGGCTCCAATCAAGACAGCGATACTGTAGTCGGACCCTCCCCCCCGCTTGTGTTCATTCCACCCACCCACCCATAGACACCCACACTCTACCACACATGTACATTAATACAGATGGGTGACAAATTAAAGGAAAAACTAACATAAAATGTCATAGTAAGGTGTTGTGGCACCACATGCTGCAAAGACAGCCTCAGGGACTCTGGCATTGATTTTTTTTTAATCTCTGGAACTCCGATGGAGGGTTGCAACACCATTTTTCCATTAGATGTTACTTCATTTGGTGTTTTGATGATGGTGGTGAAGAGCGCAGTCTAACATTTGTTTGCAAAATCTCCCATAGGTGTTGAGATCTATGAAGACCACAGTCTTTTAGACGCATCATTTCTATACTTTAAGCATTCTTTGATCCTTTTTGCCCTATGCATGGAGGCATTGTCATCTGTTAAGAGACCACTCCCATCAGGATGGAAATGTTTCATCATCGGATAACGGTAATGACTCAGAGGAACTTTGTATTGATTTGCCATTCCACAATAGGCACAAGTGGACTCAAACCAATCTAATTAAATGCTGCCCACAACATAACAAAGTCATGGTATTCCCTCACTGTAGGGGGAACGGTTCAGGTTTTTCCTTTATTGCCACATGTCGGTACAGTCACACCATACTTAACTGCAAAAACACGCTTCCTGCAGGATTACATGCTGGTGGGCGAGTAGGAATGGCAGTTATTTATATACTGTGTGTGCATTTGTGTATCCTTGTGCGCACAGCTGCACCTGTTTTCTTCACTACCTGGTTGCCTCCTTATTGGTGGACACTATTATGAACACATATGGTCGCCATGGTAACTGACATACTGAATGTCTGTATGGGCAGATGATTCCACTGGTGATAGCACTGGAGATTGCTAAATAATCTTTGTTCTCAAAACACTTTCATTACCCCATTCTTTGATCTCGTTCTATTTTTCTCTTTTGCCATTTCATTCCAATAATGGCTGCAGGCATCATCATCTCCCCAATAGCTGTGATCAGAAATATAGAGGGAGAGAGATGTAGAGAGAGAGAAATGACGTTAGAAAGATCTCTAGAGGACAGATAGGTGTGGCTGTTGCTTCTGGCTTTGATGCTGCACCTTTTTCATTCGTCCACTGTAGATTTTCCTGGGCTCTTTGAAACTCCAGGACACATTACACTGGGGGACTGCCTCTAATTGAAGGCAATATTTTGTCATCAAAAGCCCATGGGAATGGTGCAAATTTCAAAATTTGAGAGAGGAATCTATATAGCTGCAGCTTCCGGTTATTCTTGTTATCAGTTAATATGTCTACAATAGATATTTCAATTAAGGGATAAATTGCAGGAAAAAAGCTCCCATTTGACAAGATGTAATCAGCATATGTTTGACATTTTTTCATGGTAATGACTTAAAGGATTGATCGGTCATTGAAATTGTCGGCCATTTATTTTCTGCTAGGGATGGGGCCGATCCGATCCAGTATCGGTATCGGGTTCCAATACCAACGTAATTCATGTATCAGAAATTTCTGATCCAACCAGCGGAGATTTCTGATCCATGAGCCACGTCTGTGCTTTAATGTTGTCTGCTGAAATGATTCCACAAGTGATTCCCTGCTGGCTGCTCTGCTAGCTGGCTACACACTGTGGAATGGATTTCCTGAACAGAGGCGTGTCTCAATGAGATGCGGAGTAATGAGACACGCATCCGTTCAGGAAATCCATTCCACAGTTTGCAGTCAGCCACCAACTTTTCATCACATGTCCGCTGTGTGGAAATATTTTACAGTAGAAACACCGCAAATTAAGCCTCCTATGTGTAACATTAAGATAATTTGAGAATTTACTCAACATTTGTCCAGTTTTAAAGAGATTTTCTTTTGGCTCAGCCGCTGAAATGTGTTTAAAATGGAGAAATTAGCCCTTTTTTGAAGAGATGAAAAGTCTTCAGCAAGCACCAGACGTTTTTTTTTTTTTTAGAACAAATTGTGTTAGAGAAGTTTACCCTATGTGTGTATATTTCTTGGATTTAATAAATATTTACAGTCAATTTGAAACCTTTACAGATGCATATTTGTTTTCAGGATGGGATTTTTCCTGTTTACAATATTTCCTGTTTTCCTGACCTTATACCTCATGTTATTCCTTGATATTACCTCAGGTTGCCTTTTGGGACATACATGCATGCATTTGTACATATCAAACTTGCCTGTAGAGAGGAGTTTATTACAGCCTCATATAAAATCAACTATAATGATAACAATATTAAAGCAAACAGAGCTCTGGTATCGGAATAGTATCGGTATCGGCATATGTCCAAATTCAGGCATTGAGATCGGATCAGAAATGAAAAAATGTGGATCATTGCATCCCTAGTTTCAGCACTGTTAGAGTCCATAGTAGCATTTGAGGGAAACAGTCTAATGAAGGAAGAATATTCTGTCAGTGCAAGGGGATTGAGATCTATGCAGTTTGAGATGAAAGTATCACTATGGATTTTGCTCTTTGAGTAAAAGAGGGCAACATCTTTGGAAGAAAAGTGAGGCTAGATGGATAGATAACCTGTGAGAGAAACAGAGATGGGATGCTAGCAGCACGGATTAAACCTCACTCTGGCCTAGCACTGCGAGATTACCAAGTTGTCCACTCGAGTGCTATGAAAACGCAAGCAGATTAAACAAACACACACGTGTGTGCACACGCACTCTCATGCGTGCACATAAATACACAAACAATGTAATGGATTAGGTCTCGTAGCTAACCCAACGGCCGGGGTGAAGCAGATGGCTGGCCTTTGTGTTGTTATGTAACCTTACTGAGAAGCACTCCACATGCAAACACAGTGCATTTTTCTGGCACACATAAAACACACAAACTCACAAGTATGCTCACATTATACGATATATGTACTTTACACATTTAAATTGAGACTTTTTAGCTGCTAAATCAGATATTTATTGAAAAAGCTCTGAGGGATGACTGAAAGAAGAGATGAGCAGAGTAGCAGAGAAGAAATGGAGGAAGAAGACAGACGGACCTTCAAGTAGAGGGAGGGCAGTGGCACAGCGCCAGCAAGTTTGGTGATGTGCCAGATGAGCATGCTCACACACACACACACACACACACACACACACTAAACACACTAAACACACACACTAAACACACACAAAACAGCTCCCAGTAGGGTGCTCGGGTGCGCCAAGGTGACCTGACTGGGTGATGGAGGGTCACCATGCCAACGGGCTGACTGATGTCACCATGGCAATCTATGTCAGAGGCTGTTGAGGAAGAGGGACCAGGGTGAAGGGGCCAGAGGCTTTTGGGTATGCATGTGTGCGTGTTGTGGTGGTAGGACCTCTGTGTGTTGGAGAGTCAGATGGAGTCAGGCCCTCGGAGTATTCACTGACAAGCTGACATTGAGAAAGTCTGCATGGTACAATATGGGGCGGTTGTAGGGCAAGAAACCCATTAGCTGTGGCTGCTGTGAAGCAGAGCTACAAGGACATATGGTAGTTTTTTGTTTTTTTTTAGAAAAACAGTTTTTGGGAGATTCGTGAATTGACAAGAATACAATAAGTTATCTTCATTGATGAAGAAAAAAATTAAGACTAAGTTGGAGGTGGCCTTCACCTTAAAAGTTGTTTTACTATGTTTGCTAACTTGAAAATGAAAGTAATTTTGAATAATATATTGCAAAGTTTGGGAGTTTTGTGCAGTATATTTGCATGTCTACCACCTGGATTATTGAAGAAAAGACATTTAATACAACTTTTATTTGATGATGTAGGAATCAATTAGCGCTCAGTTTTACAAGTAAGAGCTTATCTTTGTCTGGTCTGGTGTTCCACACAAGAAGGTAAGGTTCATTCCTTTTCAAACCATCAGATTTTTAGAACAATCTCTGTTTTGATTTTGCTGAAATGTTTACAGCGAAAAATATGGATATTTCTGAAGATGTTTGTGAATTTGTAGCTTGATATATTAATACTCGTTGACTTCTGCGTTATTCATTTGAATGGGTTGATGGGGAATTTAAAAAGAAAGTACTTACATTTGATCTGGAAAGTACTTGATATATTAACCTAATATTTTACAGGTACCATTTTAAATACCCATAGTTTCTAATGAAAAAAATTTCATCAGATCAGAGATTGTCGAGCAGAAGGCTTGTGTTTGACATGGAACAACCTGTGAACAATTTTTTTGACCATGGGGCAACATGTTGCTGCCATAATTGGTTTTGTGAGTATTTGTTTGTAGTGTATTATGGAGTGTATTTGAGCTGAACTGTCTGGAATGAATGAAGAAAGAAAATAAATTGTGTAACTGTTCAACGGCAAGAAAGTGTGACGCTGGAGGCAAATATTCTACAGTGTGGCAGCCCAAACTTTGTTCTCATTAAATGCTTGTATTTCAGCTATAAACCCTTTGTAAATGGTTTATTGAACATTAATAATGGTGTTATTTACTACCTATAAACACTTTCTAAAAGGTGCCTTATTAGAATTCAGTGCCCAAACGTGGAGGTCTGGTAGAGAGTCAGTATTTTCTATTCTTAAAAAAACTTGAAACACGTAAGTCTTTGGAGTAGTGTGACAGTTTTTCACCCTTTTCAAAAGAAGTATTTTGTCTTAATAACACTGATGTTTGTGAGTTGTGAGTAGACTTGTCATTGTAGATTGCTGTCTTGGGAGTCTTCTCCTGGGAGGAAATAATTTGTCAACATCGACCTTAATGGTCATTTGCAGTGAATCACCTGCATCTTTTCTCCCACCCGCTTCAGCCGGCATATTTGAAACAGTGATTCATTCACAGAGGACTGTCAGTCGGTGAGGGCTTCTTTGTCTTGCTGTCACCCTGCCGTGCCATACATGCCTAATTATTAGTTGCTAGCTAGGTGGCAAAAGGCTCGTGGACTCCTCCTCAGTCCCCTGTCTCTTCTCCCTCAATGATGAGGCTGCAGACAACACAGGAAACCAATTACCCACAATGATTCACTGGTTTCCATTACAAATTATAGAACCAGACAGACAGCGAGGTGATCTAACTGAGCCCACTGGGTCTAGATGACACCACACCCGTTTATATATTCAAAGAAGCTCAAGCCTCTGCTATCAGGTGCGCGTCATGTTCGGTGTCACTGCCTATTTTCAGTCATTTCACTCAAAGACAAGACTACCTTTGTGCTACATTTGAAGGATCATAAGAAATAATAGAACTCAGTATATCCTTTCTGCACTTTGAGTTGCTTTATACAGGGGGTCCTCAACTTATGACAGAGTTCCGTTCCTAGGGATCAACCTAAGTCGATTTTTGCCGTGAATCAGAACTCCGGCGTAAATGTATACAGAGCCATTATGTGCATCATTATGGCAAAAATGCAAACAAAGCCATTAAATGCATCACGTTATGATCAGTACTTTGGAAAAGTCATGAATACCAATGACTTTCATGCATGTATGAATCATTTTACTAGAAGATAACAGAATATTGTAATGGACTGATATTGTTGTTGATGTTTCAATGTTTACTGTTCAGTTCCAGATTTACCTAATGTCAGTGAACGTGCCATGTTTAGTTAGCTCACCTCTGATTGACTGAGAGTCAGCAGTAGAGAGAGCTGGCAACGGCGGCTAATTCTGGAGCGAAGTTATAATGTTTTTGTAGTTATTCTGGCGTTGGCTACGGCCCACAGTAGCCTGTGTGAAGGTTCAATAAATGACCAAAGAACCAGATAAAGTCTCACTCATTCATCACAGAGGATCGCTAGAATATGTTGACTGATATTCGTCTGTGTTTCGCCCTGTTCCGAGTGTTTTATTATATCTATTTTCACTTCAATCTAGATGACTTTCCTTTTCGTCGAAGCACTGCCATCAGAAGAGTCTGATTTAAGCTTGGGAGCCATAATGAAGGGCAAAAATGTAGTGAATGTAGCACAATCCAAGGTGGCGTACAACCGGCGAATGTAAATAAAACCGTCTCATAGCGCCACATGACTACTTATTCGTCCACTCCACTTGTCAACTAGTTCCACTTAACCAGCTCCGACGTAACGATGATACGCCCTAGGTCCCATATTTGTTGTGTAGGATTTTGCATTGGGACGTGTTTTTCCAAGTGCAGCATTTTAGTCTGCTGAGTGGAACTTCAACCATGCTGTGACACAGTGAAGGATCCCTAGGAAAAGAAAAAAAAAAACAAGATATGAGGGGATAAAGACGGCTTAGACAGTATTACTGTCAGAAGAAACCAGGAAGTAGTGTTTGAATGTGACCCAGAAGTTAGAAGCTTTCTATTGATTTTTAACTCACTGCACTGGAAAGCCTTTAATAGCTCATTTGGGAATGGAGTGTTTATGTGGAGTGTTTAGCTGAACACGCTGCGAGTAAAACTTTTACGCATCGCGTTTTCACGCAGTTTATTAACCAGCATTTTTCTTTAATGTTAGTGTTAAAAAAATATGCATGAAAAGCGGTGTGCGTGATTTAAAAAAAAAAAAAATCCCAGACGCAGAGCTCATCTTCAGTGTTTCATACGGAACAAACGGTTGACTGATGTTACACTGTTTGGCCGTTAATGCAGCAGAGGTTGCACTAAGGTTAGCTCACAATCGCTGGCTTCTCTCCGTGATCCTCTGGGGAAACAAGTATTCAGCCTCTTTCTCCGCCACTGTTTGCCTCACTCTGTCTGACTCCTCGCCGCTATTAGTTTCTGGCTTTACTTCATCTCTTATTTATACGTACATATCTGCACATGCATACATATTCAGGCCTTGATCGGGGCTCTCCTGATTTACTGTGGAGTGTGTGAGAGAGAGAAAGGGGACTAGTGCATATCCTCAAGTGGTGAATTTGAGTGAGGCCAGTTTAAAATATGGGTGACACAGTGACACATGCACATGCACTTTCACATAGACACTCACGTGTGCGCACACGAGCACTCTGGCACTCCCTTGCAGAGAGCGCAATAATAATAGTCTAGCATCCATTCATTTTTTTGTGAGAACAGTCATTACTGTCATCACTGTTCCTCTCTGAATCACTTACTGTCAGAGCACGTACACACACGCACACACACACTCTCATGCAAAGACACACACTCACTTTGGATGTTACCTAGCCTTTCAACCTCTGCCTCTGTATTTCTATTTTAACTCCACCTCCCCTGGTACTGGTGAATCCCTGACATGAACCCCCCTACCTCTCGTTTGGGCCCCCCATGGATGCCTGTCAGCCAGGAGACAATAGGGACCGGGGCACATTTGCCTTTCTAAAGAGGCAGCTCTGCCTCACCCTTCCTCCCCCGCTGCACTTCCTGCCTTTCGCCTCATCTTCCTCGTCGCTCCAACTTCCCCCCTCGTTTTCTGTCAGCTGTGATAATTCATTAATATGTCACAGACTTGTATGTATGTATGTGAGCGTCTTGCTGGGTGTGTTTGAGGCGGAGGGCCTATCGGTGTCTGAGAGCCGGTGAACTATGTCATCAGGTTTAACGTGGAGAACGGAGGGAGGTAAAGGCCAAACATGCTCTCTTGTATGACCGGGTTCACTGCGGTGCACATGCCAGATAACAAAGAAAGGTCAGAGATGGATGAAGAGCGCATCCACAAATGCAGTTTTATTTATGTATTTTTTGATATGTTAGTATGTGGACATGCAGGATCGAAAATGTCTATTTTTAGAAGAATTTTGCTTTTTACTTAATGAAAAATGGGAATCTTAATGCGATAGTTCACAATTTTTAATAATGTTTCAATTTGCCAGATTATAGAGAGTTAAATGAGAAGATGGCTCCACTATTTCCAGTCTTTTGTGCTAAGCTACACTAACAAGCTACTGGTGGTTACTTGTTATTTAACTTAAAGACATGGGAGTGATAATAAATTCCTTATCTCACTCTGCAATAAAAGCAAGCCAGCAAGCCTGTTTATGTACTTTATTTTCTACTGGGAGAATACCAGGGAGAGAAACAAAGGTTAAAGCACACAAAGAGAGAGACACATGGAGATCCTCCAGCTCCCCTGCCCCCTCCTTCAGGTGGACACATTTATGTTTAAAACATCACTCTGACTGAGACAGGTTCAGCTAGAGTTAAATGCTTTGATTAGTGTGCTGATTGTGTCTTGTGCCTGACCTATGTATGTGTTAACCACGACTGCTTAAGGGTGGATGCTGCTCTGCATGGGGACTGTGCAGTCGTGCAAAACCCAAAGCTGCGCATCGCTTTAGGCTGGCAAGTGCGTTTGTGTGTGTGTGTGTGTGTGTGTGTGTGTGTGTGTGTGTGTGTGTGTGTGTGTGTGTGTGTGTGTGTGTGTGTGTGTGTGTGTGTGTGTGTGTGTGTGTGTGAGTGTGTGTCTGCCCTGGGCGCTTCTTCCTGAGTGGTCCCTGGGTGCTGCTCAAACTGACATTACACTCATGCACAGACGCAAGCAGTTGGACAAGCAAACCTGGGGATTGACATATGCATGCACATGCAACACACACAAATGCACGCATGCATCTGCAATGTGGAGACAAACGTGCAAACACACACACAAAGCAACAGACAGGCGAGCACAGTGTAGCCCCAGGCAGTAGGGATCAGTGAGGTGCTTAGGAAGGCTGAGATAAGGGTGAAGACAGGGTGAATACAACTTGGTACTCCTGGAGTATCATCTCAGGTCATGGCTTCAAATACTGTAAGCTCACCACAGTGGAATAATTTCCAAAAGGATCTTTTCTAAAGCACAGCAGCATACAGTATAAAATGCTCACATACACCATCCAACATGGGAAATTGATAGAATCCTTCAAGATCCTCTGACTTTTTTTGTATTATTGTGACCCATGCACACTGATTGGCTCACCACAAATGCTATGAATAGATATTTGATGATGATGTGTTTTTCATCATTAAACTTCAACCTGATTGAGGCAAATCCTCTGGTTGCAGATTTGTTTTTCTGCCCTAGATCAGGGCTCCCAGTGCTGGGGGAAGGGGTGGGACGTGGTGGCGATGCTGGTGTATGTGTGTTGCTGAAGCCCCAGTGAAGCTGATTCCTGTCAAGCCCGTAGCGCCACGTTCAGACAGGGCTTGACCAAGCGTTTAAACGCTGCTCTAGGATCTCCCGCTGGTACGGGCTGAGTGGAAGTGTCAGTCAGTGAGATGTGTGTTTGAGTGTGTGTGTGTGTGTGTGTGTTCAGAATTGGCAGAATTGAGGGATGTTGGCAGTTTAGAGAGGTCAAAAAGGTTCAGAGGGCTGGCGTTGGCATCAAAAGCGGACAGCACAGAGAGAGGTTGGGCTTGATTAAAATACAGAGGCCAGTTTTAGCAGGTTGGATCGTGTATAAACAAGAGTCAGTCTAAAGAAGAGGGCCACTGAAGACCTGAGGCTCGGTAAACACTAACAGCAGAGTAGTACACACTCACCCACTCTCACATGTACACAAATGCACAGAAAATCTGAATTCTATTAAACATTAGAACTATGCAAAGCTTTCAAGTCAAACTTCATATTATGATATTGTATATTATAGCCACATGCTGTTGTTTGGTGAGACTAAAAGGTGCTCTATTGTTGGTTATCTCTCAAAATCACACTAATAATGGTAATAAGGAGTAGCTCTGCATTTTTAATTTCAATTGAGGAATACTTTCAACAAACTAAATAAAGTTAGTGACAGCATTTTCTCATTTCAAAATCAGATTTAAGTTGAAATGAGTCTTTTATGGAAGTGCATCAGCATTTGCCAATGGGCCCTCATCGCTTGTTTTCTACTTTTTTAAGACTGAAAACTTAAAGTTAAACCCCAGTTACTTTCCATCTTAACATTCAGGCAGGATTCACGTTGCTGTTTACCCTCTGGGTATTAGTCATCAACCATCTGTTGGTCAAAAAACTGATTCAATCCTCTGAACCCTGAGCAAGTTCTGGGTGTAATTTTTTGGTTCTGTCACATTTTTAGTCACTGCAGGCTGCATTGAAAAGTCCTGCACCTCCTATGGAAACAGAAAAACCATGGCTAGGAGTATAGAAAACTCTTTTGTGCAGTATGACACGCACAAGTTAGAATAGCATAAATCATAAAAGAAGGTAAAAAAAAGACAGAAAAAGAAACAAAGTTTAACTGAGTTGTTCATCTATTTGTCAAAAATTAGAAAACGTGTAATCATCATGTATAACATTTTTCCATGCACCCACAGGTGTTATCAACAGTGGAAAAAAACACAGCCTGCAGTTCAGCTGAAACATCCCTGGTTGTAGCTTAGTCAGTAATCTCTGCAGAATTTTTTACTTTATTTTTTACGGATTAAGGTCAGTGCAAATGATTTGTTTTGGTAAATTTTTAAATATGTCATGTAGAGTATAGTGATTTTGATGAAATGTCTCGATGTTTAGCTTAAATTTAGTTATATGTTCTCATTTAGTGGTTTGAAGGTGGTAAATTTGGTAGTTTTTCAGAATGAAACCAATAACACTGGAGAGATGAAAATCCGCATTTCCTATTGATTTTTACAGTTTCTTGCCATGGTGAATGGTGTAGTTTTTTGTTATTGTCTTTTCAAAACATGCCTTTTAAACCCTCAGGCATGTTTTGGAGTTCAGAGGTTCAGACAAATTGACATCAATGCATAGATTTGCATGTTTTGTACGTTAAATTCTTCATTTGAATGGAAAAACCTCGGAAACCCCACAAAGAATTTGCGTCCTCATTTCACACTGCTTGAAACGTGCCACCATTTGTGTGTATTATGTAAAAATATAGATGTTTATTGAATCAGGTAATACTTTTACCCACAACTGAGCAGAAGCTGACCTGAGATCAGAGTGAAGGTGAAATGAAGGCGTGAAGACAACGCGTCAGTAAGCTGCTGAGAGAAACAGGGATGATGGGATACAGAGGTGATGAGACAGTGGTCGGACCAGGGGAAGCGGTGTTGCCGGGGTGACGGACAGAGCAGGTGGGTAGTGACTGGCAACATGAGCAGGTTGGTGGGATGATGGTAGGTCAGCTTGAGCTTGCTGGCCAGACAGTCTGCTGGTGTGAAGCTTTGAGATTTCAAGGAAACGTGTGTGAGTGTGTGTGTGTATATATATATATATATATATATATATGTGAGTGTTTTGTGCCTCTGAGCTCTTGAAGTCCCATTAAAGCCAGAGTGGGGTGGGGGTAGTTGGACTTGTCACTTCAGAGGTGGCAGCTGTGATGCGAGGGTGGAGGACAGGGGGATTGACTGTGAGTTGGCCTTGAGGGAGCCGAAGCGTCGGGAACATCAGTCGTCCACTGCGACAAAGGAACAATTTTTGTGTTAATGCGTGACCAAGTTGATGAGAACCCAAGCATGCAAAATATTTGTTTGCTTTGTGTGTGTGTGTGTGCATGTGTTGTGTATGTGTTAGTGTTATTTTATTTTAATTAGGCTGCCACTGCGAGATTTAAATGATAATGGATCAATTGACCCTGAGAAATGCTGCCTTGCGAGTGTGCAGTTTGGTGACTGTGTCGGGGTGTGGGTATGGGTGGTGGTGCGGGGGTGCGGTTATAGTGAATGCGTGGTTTGTGTGCGTGGGCTTTTCTGTGCCGACCTGCATTGTTCCCCTCTCTAGCAGTCCAAATGGACTGAATGAGGAGAAGATGGGAGTTTTTTCCTCTTTGTCGTCCGTGGAATTTATTTTGGTCAAATGTGTTTCTCCTGTTGTGATTGTGCACAGACCTAAGAACGGACCAGAAAAGGCACAAACACACACACATACGCACATGCACACGCTCACACTCACACTCACTTGGCTTTTATTGGAGCAGACAAAGCACACAGTCAACCAGCTGGCAGCACGACAGCTACAATAACATTAATGAAACATCTATCCAAACATATTAGCAGACATTTGGAAATAGTGTGTTTGACTGTGTCCCTGTGTGTTTCTGCGGCTGTCAGGGTTCAAGTGTGCGAGTTGTTGTGTGTGTGTGTGTGTGTGTGTGTGTGTGTGTGTGTGTGTGTGTGTGTGTGTGTGTGTGTGTGTGTGTGTGTGTGTGTGTGTGTGTGTGTGTGTGTGTGTGTGTGTGTGTGTGTGTGTGTGTGGTTTAACTCAGTCTTAAAGTCCAAGGTCAAAGTATTTATTTTTTTCCTTTTTCTTCACCATACTCACTCACAATTTTCTGGAAATGTACGTTTCTCTGGTACCCTCTTCTTTTTGTCTTTCTCTCCTTCATTTGGCCTTTTCCTCCAGTCTTTTTAGCTCCTTTTTTCATCCATCTGTTTCAGTCATCTCCCTTTTCTTGTTTATCTGTGCTATACCTATTTTGTTTTTATTCATTCCTCTTCATCCTGCTTTTCTACCTCTTTCACTCTCACTGTATCCATCCCTCTATTTCCCCACTTTGTGTTTCTCCCTCCCTCTCTCTCTCTCCCTTTTTTGTCACCCCCCTCTATTGTCCTGCTTAATCTGCCCTGCTCTCCGGCTGTGCCCTCGTGTCCAAATGATGCATTAATCCAGGTTACCCCGACCGATTGTTTATGCTGCATACACTGCAGAGTAGACACACACACACACACACACACACACACACAATGCTCACAAAGGCTCCCCCTTGTGTTGTCACATCACGCAGGACTCAACACTTGACAAACAATAGCCTGATGTTGCTTGTGACATAGCCGAATGTAATCTCAGATCCTTAAACACTGGGTGTCGCTGACAATAAATGAAGCCATCATTTCAATTCGCTGCTAACTGGAATCACCATGATAAATTCATGGAGTGTTTT
Organism: Amphiprion ocellaris; assembly: GCF_022539595.1. Taxonomy (NCBI): domain Eukaryota; kingdom Metazoa; phylum Chordata; class Actinopteri; family Pomacentridae; genus Amphiprion; species Amphiprion ocellaris. The sequence continues at coordinate 6,475,788 of NC_072768.1, forward strand.
TCTGTGATTTATCACTCTGGACGTGTGTCTTGGTGACCTGCGACCTGTGTGTTGCTCAGCGCATATATCTGGCCGTTATCGCACTGAAATACTCATTGTCTCCGTGGCTGCTTTGATTCTATTTACTATGTCATGTGATCCGTGGAAATTAGTTTCCATTTCTTCGTCCGTTTTTGAGCGTTGGATTATAAACGTCTGAGATGATAAACCTTGATAAAGGTTGTATAGATCAGAGACTGCAGGCCTTTCTGTTTGATCAATCATAAATTCCCACCCTACTCTAATATTCTCATTTAGTCCCAGGGGTATTTGGAAATGTATTTAACTTATATTATTTGCAACACTGATTAATTTCCCTGGGAGGTAGATCTGAGACGGTGGATGTTGGTGTGTGTATGTGTGTGTGTGTGTGTGTGTGTGTGTGTGTGTGTGTGTGTGTGTGTGTGTGTGTGTGTGTGTGTGTGTGTGTGTGTGTGTGTGTGTGTGTGTGTGTGTGTGTGTGTAAAAGACACTGTGCCCTTGAACAGGCTTATTGCTACAGCTGGAACACACTCTTCTGCTCACACACACATGCGACAAACCAACCCTGCACCCCCCTCCATCGCCTGCCAGCCCTTTGCAAGCCATTCTCCCTCCTCTTTTCTCCCCACTTTGCCCAGCTTAGCAGAAGACGAGGAGGGCGGGAGATGGAGGAGGACGGTGGTAAAAGGAGGACCACTAAAGTCGCTGGCATTTTTAAAGGACGACGTAAATCAGAGCTGCACACATACCAGAAGTTTATCCTCACTGCTTTTCTCTCTTACACATGAAGGGATAAAGAGGCAGACAGGGCCACAGATCAAGCTGTGAGGAGACTGTGCTTGTTTTCATTTGGTGGGCAGCACAAATATGTTGGAGAGTTTGTATGATACCAACACTTGAGCACAAGAACTATGTATTTTATTGAGCCGCACTAAGCTGCATTTACTCTAAATGTCTCCTGTTACAAACATCTCTCCAGAAGCCAAAACACAAACCTAATGCTAATTGGCACCTACAGAGTTCCCTTTTTAAAAAAAAAAAAAAAAAAAAAAAAAACTGGATGCCCTCATACTTACTCTGGGATTAAATCTAAAAACATATAAACAGATTTACTTTTTTACGGTGCTGTTTCATCATTGCATTTGGGTTTTACTTGCTGCCTCTTTCTGTTGTCTTCCTATTTTTTGCCTTTTTCCAGTGTCTTTCCATGCCTGGGAGAGATACAGAAGAAGCCTGAGGCTGGAAAAACACTGTTCTCATTTTGTGTCACTCTTTTTCCTTTCTCTCTATCACATACGCACACATACATCCAGACACACACACATACACTTCTCCTTCAGGTCCCTTTGCGTTTTAGCTGCAGGTCAATCCTTATGAAATGCTGTGAAATAATTTCTCAGCTTCAGCCTCTTTTACAATCATTGCATAGATTTATAATGCAGTAGAATGTGACCTACGAACTTCAGCAAGTTTTAGTAAATGGAGTAACTTTCTATCCTTGATTTGTAGCCACCCCAGGGTGCCTCTGCTTGTCTTTCTTCGCTGTCTTGGTTATTTCTCACCGATGTGAAAACTGCTATAAAAATGATTGGGCTCTAAAACATGTTTTCATCATGAGCTACCGCAGAACAGCCGTCAAACCTTCAGCATGCGTGTCCAATGCTGTGATTTCAATGCGTTCCAACATTTTGCGTACGCTGGGGGTGAATTTTGCGTCTCTTTTCTCTCTCACAAATGCAAGACGTTCCCATGATTCTGTTTTTGCAAGCGAATCATTTCATGGTTGTCACTACAAGTTGTGTTTTCTGCTTGAGCACAGATATTGAAAACTCTTCCACTACATCCATTTGTGGATTATTGTCCAATCTGTTTGATGTCAGTCTCTCTCTCTCTCTAGTGCCTCTCCTTCCTGTCTCGTTGTCTTTCTCGCTGCCTCTCATCACACCTTCTCTTTACTTTTGCTATTATCATATCAACCCCGCGTAGTTTAACAACTCCCTCACTTCATTAGCTGTTCACGTGGAGGAGAACATCCCTTTTTATTCACGCCTCAGTGGAGACATAAACCAAAGTGATAAAAGGAAAAGGGTTCACAGCCCATGCATCCTCTGGCAAAAGGAATCCTGATGGCTAATAATTGTATATCTATTCCCAACAACTCTCTGGAGGCACTGTTCTCTTTTTTTTTTTTTTTTTTGGAGGCACTGTTCTCAGTCTGGACTGACCGTGGTTTGGCTGGGCCGGCAGAATGAGCATTCACAGGCAGGGGGAAGCCCTTTTTAGAGCATCGGTTTAACTCTGACTTTGATAGGAGGGTAGCTTATTTGGAGTCTCTTAGCTTGATGGGTTTTACAGCCTCTCTTTCCATTCTTTTATTCTCCAACTCTGCAAAGGGCTGTTGCCGAGTCACAAGCGAAACATTTTTAGAGTAAGACATAGCTATTTCTGCCTTGGCTGTGCCTAAAAATCAATAGGAATATTCCTGAAAAAGCAACACCGTGTCCCTGAGTAGCTCCCTAACCCTCTGTACCCAAACCAGTCTTATCTTTCTCTCCCAGCTGGGCGAGTGCAAAGCAAGTGTGCGTGCGTGTGCTGCATGTGTGTGGGTTTGTGTTTTAATGCAGCTTCCCTGTTTTTATATTTGCAATATATCTATCTATATGTGTGCGCTTGGTCTGTGTGTGTGGCCATAAACATGTCGGCGGCACTCAGAAATTGAAGGTGTGATGATCTCCCCCAGCTGCTGGTGCGGCAGCTGTCAAAGTCACACGTACTTCGTTTCTGGACCATGATGCATCAGGTCTGAACTGTGTAGTCTTTGACAGCTCAGAAGGATGGACAATGTGTGACAAATACTGGATATTCAGCAGAACCGACTCTAGGAGCTTTGGCAACAGAGGCTGCCATTTTTTCTCTCTTACCTCGCTTGTCTGCCTCCCAAATGAAATGCCTTGTTGCCATCTTTTCTGTTGGTTGCCTGTAAAGTGGGTTTCAAATGGCTCTCAAAGACAATCGACAGAAATAGAAATCTCCGCAGGGACATGTCACACCCCTGGCAGCATATACATTACAGGCACAATTATGTAAAAAATGATAAAGAAAAAAGAGCATGGGTTCTGCTCAGTGTTTGACTAAACAGGCCTTCAAGTGGGAAATGACTCTGGTTTCAACAGAGGTTCCAGAAACGGCACAGCCAGGCCTTGTGAGAATGAAGCACGTCTTTGATCATTACTTAAGAGGCAAAAAGACCTTCTCTCCGTTTTAATTTCTACCCGTCTTACCTGGGACCGGAGGCTAGAGCGCAGTCAGGAAGGCAGCAGAAGAAAAGCCTGTGCACTTTGAAGTTATTGAAATGAGGGGAGGAACTGGTTGAGAAATACCATGGAGGAGTAAAAACTTTTTGAGCTGCTGGAGAGGTTCACCCAAACTGTCAGCCTCAGCTCTGTGTCTGAAGTATTTCTTTTGGACTTGAAAGTGAGAATATTTGATAGATGTTAGCTTTGTGTCTCTTGCTAAATACCTTGGGCATGCATCAGGTTGCAGACCTGTGCTGAGGTAAAACCAACAGTTGCCCTTTTGTGTCTGTGAAGTTCCCATACATTGCCAATGAGACACGTCTGCTTGTGTTAACCTGTTCGATAACTCACTGTGGTTTGGTGTAGTCAACATGGTTGCAGCTGACAGAAGTGTCAGAATCCATTGATTCCATGGATGAGACGTCCCGTAAAGAAGCATCACCCACAAAGTCGTGCTGCACGGCTCTTAACCCTTTAGAGAATGCTTGTTCCTGACAGGGTCAGTCTGATGTCTCTGAAAGCAGCGAGGACCTGACACCGCTGATAAATGTAGCGAGAGACTCTGAATGGAGCCATGAGCATCGATGGCACTCAGCCTGTCAGGTTGTGGCAGAGCATGGAAAGCATTCTCAAAGAAAAGAGAAGAGGATCTTATTTATGTGAAGATGACACCGAGGTCAATCAGAGTCAGTCATGACTGAGGTCTGAGGATACATGAAAAACACAGGAGCAGTGAGACATGGAGAAGACAAGATCATGACTGACCTCTATCTGTCCAACAGAGCAGAATATGCTTTATAGTCAAAATAACAGTGTTGGGTATGTTCATTCTGGCTGTGGCATTTCTGTTGTGAATATAGATTGGACTTGAGATGAACTTATCTCGTGGTAGGCGGGGATGCGAATGTGGTGCACAGGTGGCACAGAGAGAGGTCTTATTCTTTTGTGTGCAGATGGACCTCATGCAATTTTGAGCAGGGCGGGGGGCATGAATGATAGAATTACCATGTACAGGGCTGCAAGGCAAAACCTATTTCCACCTGTGTACAGGAAATGGCAGCTCATCATTCCAAAAGAGTTGACTTTTTTTTTACGAGCGTTGCACACTTTCTCATTTTCACTAGGAATGAAAGCAAAGTGGACTAAGTGCATTCAGAAAGTCAAATTGAATAAAAGATGTCTTTTCCGTGTGTATGTGACACAAATGGGAGGAAATACCGTCATCCTTTTGTGTCTTTCTTCAGGGACACAAAACAATTTGTTTACTCAAATTCAGCAGGTTTTGCTCTCTCTATCTCTCTCTCTCTCTCTACACTAAGCACATGCTAGAAGAGTAAGAATTCACTTGCTAATTCTCTATAAATTAGAGATGTTTTGCACCTCACCCAGATTGCTTCACATCTCAATGCAAGTATGACAGTTGAGAAGTGTAAAGAAGTTATTGTGGCTTGAAAGGAGTTAAATTTCTGCATAAATGTATCTGTTTCCACTAATGCACATACACACACTAAGACATGCATAGAAAGTGTCATTTTGTTTTTAATTGTACAACAGAATAGCTGCTTTGATGCATGCAGCTTCCAGGCAGTTCACTGTAATTTAACAACACAAATATTAGTTCTGCTCAGGTTCACGGTTTGATTCTGAGCTGCGCCGACGGGTTCACATCGCACATCAGCTCTAATATGAGGGACATCAGCGAAATATTCCAGGTTAGACTCGCAGAAGTTAAGGGTGCAGCAGAGAGTGCAGTTTACATGGTTAATATGCCGATGAAAGCTACACAGGGCCTCTGTGATGGCGTGTGTGGGTTTTGTGTTTGCTGTGCAGCGTTAATTAGTGCTGATATGTTTCCCATTTCATCCACTGCTGAATGTTCCCTGTTCATAAACCTTGAACAACATTCATTTTAGCCCATTACACCCCCACCACCCAGCCATCTTTCTCTCCCCCTTCTCCCACCCCTAACTGTCTCTGCCTTTGTCAGCTTGTAGATAAGTTAGCCATTACTCTGCTAATTTACACTGCGATGGCGAGAGGGCGAAATGAGCGAAGGGAGGCGAGTGAGGAGAACACGGAGCCTCAGTGATCTCCATCCTTGTGCCGGTCTTTTCTGCCTAATAGCTCAATGTTTTCTACAGTGTTCGTGTACGCACCAGCTTGGGAAGCCCTCACAGGCACAAAATTATGTAAATTTACCTTACTGAACAAAATATTGAACTTTAAATGATGGATCCTGTTTTTTTCTATTCTCTGAGCCTGCCATCACATTTACTGTTAAAATTAGTTTAACAGCCGAGGTGTGCACTGATAATTCAGATAGGCTCACAATCCCACAGCTAATCGGGGTCATTTCCATGTATGTAGCAAAGATTACAGTAAAAATAATAATAAAACTAGAATAAAACTCAAAAAGAGTAGTCCTCTGCCAAGGCCAATGCCCTGTTTAGCAATTTTAAATGGTGTGATGGGATCTGCACCAAAATTTATTGTGTTCTTCCTTTGGCCATGCTCCACCTCACAGCAACACTTCATGAAATTCAGTTTTATAGATTTGAATTAATCCTGCCGGCAGACAAACAGGACTGACAACATACCCCTGCCTCCGCTCTCTGTGATGGAAGTTGAAATAGTCCTAATATAAATTGAATATGCAGTTTAAGCAGTAGTTAGCAGCTTGACACAAACCTCAACATAAGAATGCAACACATTGCATTACCATTCCTGTGCAAAAATCAGTTTTATGCTCTGTTGTTTGGATATCAACATCTTCTAAATCATACGCTCCATTATTCACCAACAGAAACTAGGCCGCTGTGGTTCTATACCGTGGATGTAGTTACCACGTCGTGCTACATACACACACATACACACTGCTGTTACAGTCATTCTCAAGGTCACGGTCCCCCCCATCCTCCTCGCTGTTTGTCCCCATTTATCCCGTGTATAATGGGAACTGCTGACTGGTTTAGGACATACATTTTCCACCCCCGTTCCCGCTGCCCATACAGGCTTTTTGTAAAATGTGTGAAACCTACATGGCTACAAGCAGGATTTTGTGTTTTAAGGTTTGTATTGATTGTTGTCTACTTCTAATCGCTTCCATTTTACATTTTTTCACAGTGTTGTAACTCTGCTCATTGTTGAAATGTCTCCTTTTTCCTGCTTTGATTTAAGCCATCTGTAGTACCACGATAATGTGTGAGTGTAAAATTGGTCTGAGGGAGAACGTAGAGGTCAGCAGTAGTGGTTGAAGTGCTTTACCTCCTCCTTCACTCTTTTTTTATTAGCAGTACGCACCTGTTATTAGGATGCTCCCAGCTAGATGCAGCACAAAGAAAGAAATATTGTTAAAAATGAGTAGGGGGAGAGTCTGGCACATTTATATTTATTGCATCGTCCTGGATTATATGTCTTGCTGTGTGTGTGTGTGTGTGTGTGTGTGTGTGTGTGTGTGTGTGTGTGTGTGTGTGTGTGTGTGTGTGTGTGTGTGTGTGTGTGTGTGTGTGTGTGTGTGTGTGTGTGTGTGTGTGTGTGTGTGTGTGTGTGTGTGTGTGTGTGTGTGTGTGTGTGTGTGTGTGTGTGTTGGGCAAATATAGGGTTAACGACTCCCAATGCCTCAGGTCTATTGCTGCTGTAACCTTGTCAGTTAGTGAGGCCAGGTAATTACCTTAGAATGACAGGTCTGGAGGGCAGGGTGTGTGTGTTTGTGGTTTTCGTGTGTGTGTGTGTGTGTGTGTGTGTGTGTGTTGACTGAATGGACTTCGGTATACAATAAATGTGCACGTTCCAGCAGGTTTGTGCTTCCATGTGTTTATATGCGCATACACAAAAGTGTGTGTGTGTGTGTGTGTGTTTGCAGGTTATTTGGGAGGCTGGAAGAGATAGGAGATGGATACAGAGCGGCAGCCTTTCTTATCCCATTCAATTCAATTAGACAGGATATATTGACGTGTGCAGAGGACCACCTGCTTGTATATGCAAAGCACACAGCGAGGGGCTTCACTTGAAAGCTACACCCAAATGCACACCTCCCCTAGGATCAGCACATATTGTTAGTGGGTAGGCATTATTTTACACCAGATCCTCTCCTCTCCTCAACACCTACCCTCCACACATTTATTGAATCACGTCTGGAGTGAAAACATAATGTGGTGTTGCCGTAGTTACATACTTTCTACATCCCCAACATACTTATTCTGTGTTGTGGGTCTTTTTCCCTGTTCCATGTCTCCTGTTTGTCATTTGGTATTTGTTTGATGCATCCACATGCAGTTTTATCTCTCTGTGTTTTCCAGGTTGTGGTTTTTTTTAATAATAGAGCTTCATTAAAAGCAACTATTGTTACAGACGTGAAGAGTTGAGACCCAAAGAGGTGGAAGACCAACTGTTTTGTTGCCACACTTCTGCTAATGATCACAGATGCTTCCTAACAACCTCCTTACTTATGTCTCCCCAGGCCATTTGTTTCTTCTCCTTGTTGCACACTCATCTCATTTCTGTCCCTTCCTCGTATCTCTGTCCATTTCTGTGCTATATATCTGTGTGTATGTGAGCGTGTACAGGTGTGTGTTCACCCAGGCAAGTTGATTGTATGCATTTGTGTCCCCAGAGATTTAAGCTACTCAGCTCCCGTCATGGTTCCACCACTGCGTAAGGATTTATCCAAGTATGTGTTCAAAACGACGCCTCCAGCGCAGCATATTACAACACCTTAATCCACAGTGGGGTATACAGAGGAGGGGAGAAAGGAGAGAGAGAGATGGGGGACAGACAGGACAAGAATGAAGGTGCAGGAACAAAGGCAAAGAATACGAGGACGACAGAGTTGAAGAGAATGACTTGAGAAGTGGAAACTGGATTACATAATGTGTGTAAATGTAGTCACCAGAGACTCTGTTAATGCCTGTGGGTTGCATTACTGCAGTGCTGCTGCTCCGGCACAGAAAGTTTCTTTAAAATGTGGAGGGCTTCATGCAAAAATATTTATGCAACTAGATGCTGTCAATGTATTTGGGAGGGTTTTTGTACAATAGTACGGCAGCATTTCTCTTTTGGAATATGCTGCATTTGTATGAAGATTTTAAGAACTGGGTTGCAAAATCGGGCTGCACAGTGGCTTGGTGGTGAGCGTTGCAGCTTACCTGGAATCTTTCCGCATGGAGTTTGCATGTTCTCCCTGTGCATGTGTGGGTTTTCTCTGAGTACTCCGGCTTCCTCCCACAATCCAAAAACATGGTGAGGTTAATTGGTGACTCTAAATAGTCCGTAGGTGTGAATGCGAGTGTGATTGTTTGTCTCTATATGTAGCCCTGTGATAGACTGGTGACCTGTCCAGGGTGTCCCCTGCCTTCACCCTAAGTCAGCTGGGATAGACTCCAGCCCCCCTGTGACCCTAATGAGGATTAAGTGATGTATAGATAATGGATGGATGATGGATGGTTGCAAAATCAAATGCAAAAGGGGATTGTCTCCTTTCAAGACGTGGAAAGGGAAACAAAACCAGAATATTTAATGCAAATGAGTAGATTTGTTTGAGAGGTCAGATTTCTAGGTCAAACACAGAGAGGCAGAGGTTTGTAAAGTTCTGTGCCTTTTCGCCAACTGCAAGGCTTGATCCCTCTTTGATTTTGCCTTTAGCCCTGAAATTAAGTCCATTTTCATTAAAGATACTTCTCTGATTGACAGACACAATGTGTATATTTTAATAGATGCTGCAATAACATTTTCAGTGTTTCATGCCACTAGTTTTGCTTTTCCTAAAATATCTCTGCATGGCATCGGGTGTAAAATGTTTGTTGATGAATGCAGAGCGAGGCTGATATTTCTTCTCAATCCTGCTTTTCCTTCCTGCTGCCCCTGTCCCCCAGCCCCCTCCCCTCTTCATCCTATCCTCTTTTCTGCCGGTTGAGTTCTTGAGAAAGATATCTCTCCTGACCACACATCATGCTTTAATCTCATTTATGCTCCCTTTTTCCACAGCGGCTCCAGAGTTTGCAGTCACTGCCATGGAGTATTTGCAGCACTTTCTGCATTTCTCCCCCTGGGGTTGAACTTTTTGGAGCTCTAATTCTGTGTTTGTGCGCCGCCTTTTAGTCCCATGATCACAATAAGGAAACGAATTTAATGGGCTTCCAAATGTAATCTTTTAAGATACACCTCTACACCATAATGCCTCTCCTGTGACTGCTTGTGAATGGCCTCTTAAGTCGCTTGTTTCCAGGACTTAGAGATTTCATAATCGCCCAATGATCTTATTTTGTGGGCTAAGCTTCTTTCATTCATTAGGGGTGTAGATTGTGCAGAGCAACAAGTTTGATATGAACATTTAACATCAAAGTCCCAAATACTGTGGAATTCAAATCTTCCAAATCCCTTTGTTTTCTAAATAATATTAATGTGAGCAATGCTAGGTGATTTGCCAATATTTAATATTATGATATTTTTACCGATACCAGTAACAATAGCAGATGTTGAGTTCAGCAACCTGTGTTAAACGCACATGAAAAACTTACTGTCATAGTTTGCAATTAGATTTTGCTTAGAATCATTCATTGGGACTACATCATTTTAAAAACAATATGATATGATTACATTTACAAGATATGACTTCATCAAAATTCATGTATTTTGTAATTTAACCTCAAAGACCTTAGTTTAATGTGATTTTTGAGTTTCTAAAGCATTTTGTTTTGAGTTAGTTAAAGCAGTAGTTTAACATTTTGGTGTCTTGCTGAAAATTAGACCTGAAGACTGATAAAATTATTAGTAAATTTGAGGCTCCAGACAGCAGCTTAACCTAGCAGAAGATAGGAAACATGGTGGAACAACTTCTCTGGCTCTGTAGGAAGGTAACACAATCAGCTTACCAGCATCTCTAAAGCTCAGTACTTAACATGTTATACCTCAGATTCCATTCCATTTAGTTATCAGACACATATGAGAATGGATGTCATTTCAGACGATGTAAAGAAAATCTCATTATGCATGCCTTTAATCAGTTGACAGTGAAGTTGTTGGATTCTTGTCATCGCTTGTTGTTGCTAACTGTAAATGCAAACACGACTCCTACGTAGCCATTGAGAGGACGTTTAAGCTAACCGCTTTCTGTAGGGATGGGATGCTGGCTTGCAGCAAAATGAGTCACATCACATCCTGTAGTAAATGTGGGGCCCGATCTGAGGCGAAGGGGAGAGAAAATGAGAAAGAGGGTTTATTTTGGATAAAAGAGAGAGAGAAAGAGCGAGAATCTAATCCAGAGCTATTCTCCCTCCTCTCACTCATTGCGGTTTCCCCAGACAGATTACTAGGCTTTGAAGGCACCCTCTACAGAGGCAGATTTTTAAAATGGGGGCCACTGGATGAAATAGAGAGGGGAGCCGGGGTGGAGAGGGGATAGCGTATAACTCAGAGAGGCAGATTAGTATTGCTGCAGTTTCTGTGTGTGTGTGTGTGTGTGTGTGTGTGTGTGTGTGTGTGTGTGTGTGTGTGTGTGTGTGTGTGTGTGTGTGTGTGTGTGTGTGTGTGTGTGTGTGTGTGTGTGTGTGTGTGTGTGTGTAGGGAAGGGCTGTTGTTAGAGTGACAGAATGAATAGTTTGAGTCTTTATCACTGTATGTTTGTGTACTGCATGTTCCCATGTGCAGGTATTTATTCGAAGTGATAAATGTTTGAAAGGTAGGACAGCACAGTCTCAGCCGCTCTCATCCATCCAACCTTTTTTTTCTTACCTTCTGTCTCTCCCCCTTGCTTCTTCCTTCCTTCCTTCCTTTCGCCCCTCTTTCCTCCTCCTGCTCCATTCCCCTGTGACGTGGTATAGTTATAATCCACTCAGACATGTTCTGATGTTGTTTTTTTTTGCTTTCTGTTGAGTGTTGGCACTCACCCACCCACTCTCTTTCACTCCATCTCTCTAAATCCCTCACTGTCTATTTCTGCTTTCCCCAGAGAGAGGGAAAGGGAGAGAGAGCTACTGTATGGTCTGGTGTTTCTGTGGCAGCCATTATGTGAATCTGCTGTTTGTTTATTTATTTGTCTTTGTTTGTTCATCTGTGTAGCTTGTGAAAGATGGCATGATAATGTGTCTGCGTCTTTTGCTGGTATGCACATCCATCTGAGTACTGTACGTGTATTTTGTCAGATGGAGAGTAAATATTGTATCTGTGTGTATCTTTGGTATGTAACAGTTTGTACGTGTGGGTGGGTGTCGCTGTGCGTCTGCTGGGTGCTGTGTGGTCCGCGGTGGGTCATCATGGTGCACTGCAGGCCGGGTGTCTCTTCTCCGCTTCTTCACCTCCTAGAGTTCTGCAGGCTGTTTGATCTCAGGACAAGGAGCTACGAGCATGTGTGATCTGACGGTGCTTGGATCGTGTTTTTTTTTTGCCAAGCGCAGAATGTGGAGATCAGTTTTAATATGCTTCATTTAATAACCTTCACACACATATTCTGTTCCAGTTATTATTACGAACGAATCTCTTGATGACAAATTGAATGCATCGCTAAGTATTTTACCAAAACATGCTTTCACAAATCATAACATGCCAGTTAGCTGCAACAGGTGAACCAGCTAATCAATCAATCAATCCAAGTTTATTTCTATAGCCCTTTACAACAGTCCAAGCTGTGACCAAAGTGCTTCACAATGAAAAACAAGAAAATAACTTAAAAACAATACAGTAACTTAAAACAGGACAAGCAAGCACACTCACACCTACGGGCAAATTTAGAATAATCAATTAACCTCTGCATTTTTAGACTGTGGGAGGAAACCCACGCATGCACAGGGAGAACATAGAATCTCCATGCAGAAAGATCCTGGGAAGGCTGGGATGCGAACCGGGGATCTTCTAGCTGCAAGGCGAAAGTGCTAACCACCACGCCACTGTGCAGCCCATAAAATATACAATATAACAATAAAATAAACAACAATAAAACAGCACTAAAATATACAGCCAAAAGAAATAGAAGTAATAAAATGACACCATGCCACTAGGTATTAAAAACCATTTTAAACAGGAAGGTTTTGAGTTTTGATTTAAAAAAAAAAAAAAACCTAGGTCAGTGATGGTTGGAAGACCTCAGAGCTCTTATTTTAGTCCTTCAAAGTTAAAGGCTGAGATAAATAAAGTGGAGCAAGACCGTTAAAAGTTTTAAAAGCAAACAAAAGTTTAAAAGGAACTCTTGACTGGAAGCCAGCGGAGTGCTCACATCTAGCTAATATTACGTCCAGGGCATGTTCACTGGGGTTGTCTTGTGGTACGTTATGCCAGGACATTGTCAGTGGTTCCTTTGGTTCCTGTGGTTTTCAGGATGGAGCTTTTGTGAACTGGGCTTGTTCTAGTGTATCCTGCAGAGTCTTGATTGGTTTGGGACCTGGGGCTTGGAAGCCGGGTCAATGTGTCGAGCTCTTGGTTGGGTTCATCGAGCTGTTCCTTACCAGCTTTTGAAGTGTGATGGAGCACATTGTCCAACAGGGGTGTTCTGGGTCTGCATCTGTATTTAGGTGGGTGCTATGAGCAACATCCACATGAAAGATGATTTACAAGCAAAAGATCACATTGTAATGACAGCATCAATGTTCATCATTTCGTCTGTCAGGGGTTTTAATATTATGGCTGATCGGTGTATGTTTGTAGCACAGTGTATTGAAAAACATGAAGAAGTGAGAGCTAAACTGAAGTAAATGTCTTGTCATCTCTTCCTTTTTTGAAATTTGGATCATTTTTGACAAAAATTATAAATGACAAAAAAGGATTTTGGATAAAAACGTGTTCATATTTCTCAAAGTAAAGTTCCTTTGGTGTTTGTACAGAAATTCATGATCACAAAATGTGTAAGAATGAGATATCATTGTGTGTTCGGTGCATGTGATAAATGGTCTGCATGTATATGGTACCTTTTCATGTGTTTCCAAAGTACTATATAATGTGTTTCTCATTTACCCATTCATACGTGTTCATCGATGATGGTGCTGCCATGCAAAGTGCTGTCAGGGACAACTTTGTGGTTCACTTTGGTATTTGTTCAGGACGGGGATGGAACTGCCTGCTCTGCACTGAGCAGACAAGCTGCTCCACCAGCTGGCACGCAACCACTAAAAGAAGATGAAATGTAGGAAAATCTGGCTATAAAACACAACTGTGAAACCCTGTAAGTATAAGAGATTAGGTAGGCATACTCTCAGTTTGTTGTCGGGGTGTCTGTGAGTAGTCAACATGTTCTTGCTTAACGGAAATATTCAAGCACTAAAGTGTTCCTACATACCTGATATAAGAATGCCATGATATTCTCATTTATCTTTCATAAAGAAAATGAAAAAGTGTATTTCCCACCTGAAATATTTTTAAGATGAAAAATTTCAGCATCAGCCACAGTTAAACTGAGAATGCCTGCTGTGAAATAGAAGTAGTGTGTCTTTATGTTTACTGTTTTTTAAGCCTCTGCAGATATTTTGGGCTGAGTGTTTCTTTCTTTGGATGCAAAGTTAGATTCGGCTGGGAGTCACACAAAAGATTAAACACATGATGTGGGTGCTGACGTAATGTATCTGTCCCATTGCAATTGTCTCTCTTTCATTGCAGTGTGATCTATGACTACCAATGAATGGATTAGAGATTCAGGTCACACTTTCTGTTGCTGTCATTTTCTATTCCGTTCTTGTTGGTTATCCACTCATTGTTGCTGAATAAAACCTAAACACCGCTGCCTTACTGAGTGATCCATACCTCCCAGGCGTTAGAGTGCCCACAATGCACCGCTCTGCATGGCTAATCCTATTGGCTGCTGACGAATCACCGACATCCTGCAGTATGCGTCACTGCCGAGCAGAGTGCCAGAAACAAGGCGAGGCTAAATGCTTAACTACACCTTAAGCTTGTCAGATATGAATGAGCTGGAGGACGCAGAATGGAGCCGGGCCTAGATTAGTCGTTTTTTGTTCGTGTGTGGTTCTCCACACAAGAGTGTGTGTGTTTCTGCTGGAAGTTAGTATTAGGGACTGTACGGGTGTTGTTTGAGGGGAGAACCTCCCCTCTCTTCCAGTGAAGTTGAATTAGCAGAGCTTACGGAACGATTTCATGTTAATACTGCCAAATACAGTTCCTTAATCTGCCGTGATTCCCTGTGCAGCATGGTCTTACTGCTTAAGAATACCCTGATTACTCCTCTATCGCATACATTAACTTTTACTCCTCTCTGACTTAAAATCAGGATTGGCGAGAGATTTTAGAGAGCTGGACAGACCTACGGGGCAGGGTATATCACAAAAAATAAAGGCCGCATCTTCCAAAATGATCAGAAAAGTGATAAAGCTAATTGGCTGTGACACTTTTTCCACAGTGATAGTACCAAATGCATCAACTTGCAAAAGCATCTGAAAGTAACCAGGCATAATGGCTCCCATTAAAGAACAGACACAACAACAATGCTATCCACATTAAAAAGAAGCATAATTTCCCCCCATTGACTTGGTTAGAGGAAGGTGGGGGTGAAGAGCAGGAAAATGAGGGGCAGAGGCGACGGAGGGGGTTCAGGGCTCAGGATTTAATTTCCGCTTTGCACCGTGAGATAAGTCAAGCTTAATGAGCTGACAGAGAGAGATGGAGGGAGCAGAGGAGCTATGAGAGCCGGGGCACAGAGAGAACAAGGGAGAAGGAAGAGAGGAAGGGCAGGAAGGGAGGAGGCGGGTAAATGATTGTGAGGAAAAGAGGGGGTATCCTGCAGATCCTGTCAAAGCTAGATACATGAAGGAGAGGGAGAGGGGTGTTAAAGTCTTCTGTCAGCGCTGGAAACCCTTTGTAAAGGTGTGTGTGTGTTCTAGGACATAAATTTCCTCCCACAGCCACATTGTAGGGCCCTGCCTCCATTTTGGAGACTAAAGGCGAGTCTCCATAACATAAATTATTAAGCTTAACTCCAGAAACTGGGTTCAAGGTAAGGGTGAGGTTAGGATTAGGTTAAACCAAGGGGTAAAGAGTTAAGGTAAGTAGTAGGGATATTTAGAGATGGGGTAAGTCTCCAGGGAAGGAATGGAAATCAATGTAATGATGGAAACACAGCTGCTTGAAAGTCCATATTCTCCCAATCCTCAGGCAGGTGTTGAACAATTTAAATGTTTACTATTCCCTTGTGTGAGTGTATATATGTGTGTGTGTGTGTGTGTGTGTGTGTGTGTGTGTGTGTGTGTGTGTGTGTGTGTGTGTGTGTGTGTGTGTGTGTGTGTGTGTAGACTCTCAGATGAACCCTCTCATGCTGACAGTAGCTCCAGGACTTTTGCTGACAGCAGCTTATCTTCTGAGTCTTTTTGTTTCCCCTCCGCATGTGTGCGTCGGCTTGCTTCTTTACTTAAGGGATTCTATGCTTATCCCTTCGTAGATTTTTCTACTTGTAATATTAATTGAAACCTCCACATTGGCGAGAACGTCATAGAGAAGTGAGAGAAATATAACAGCATCCAACAACTGACTCGGGGACACTTTGTTTCTCTTTTAATGAATGTGTGTTTGTTTGTTTCTGCTCAGCGGGCTTTTCTAAGCAATCCTGGCCGGGGTTAAATTAGTTTTTCCTTCTACGCAATTACAATTTTCCGACATTTAAAGAAAGACTGATTGTGCCCGTGGTTGAGAAATCACAACAATATGAATTTAACAAGTCTTTAGGCGAGAGGTCGATGGCTGCTTGGAATATCAGAAGCCTGAAAGTAGGTAAAAGGTCGGTACTGGAGACTTAAACGGAGCTGTCCCGGTGCTGTTTGCATAAGCTGGCACCAGGAGCTCTCCTTGGTGCTGAAGCACGCTTAGATTTTTTTTCTTCCACACACAGTCCTTTCCCTTCTTTAAGAGAATTCCTGAGCTGTATTGACATCGCTTCACATTATTGCAAGGTGCCAATAAATCCTCCCTTTATTAGACCTCGTGTATTGATCCATTTTTTCTCCCCTCTCCTCAGATCTCTAACTGTCTTGCTGCCCATTGCTGTTTAATTCCTGCTGGTTTTTTCCCCTGCTTTCTCTTTCTTCATTTGGAGGGAAATGTCAAGTTCTATCTCTGTCGCAAGTCCATGAGCTCTGTGGAGGGAGAAGGGGAGTGTCCGAGGGAGAGGAGGGTGGAAGTGCCGTGACCCCCTTCTGCAGGGCTTAACATGAGAGATTTGCCTAAATGCCAGCGAGGCTTTGATGGTGGCATCGATACAATTGAAGGAAAAGGGAATGATATTTACATTTTTTGCTGTTACGGCCTCATCACAGTCAGATAATTATTACCGGTGATGACAGTGAGTGCATAAATGCCGTGTGTGTCTTTGAATGCATACATTTGTGAACAAAAGCTTTTCCTTTGTGTCGCTTGATACTGATATGATGTTGCCCGCACACAGGCACGTATCTGGAAATGCTAAACAGGTGGGAGATAAGCTTGACTGATTTTCAGTGCAACCACGTGTGCATTTGTGTGTGTGCACCTGCGACAATATTCCCCCCTGAGATGTGACTCCTGATGTATGGTGACTTGTGGATTTGCGTATGTGTGCTTGTGTGGGGCGGCGTGGGTGTGATGGTAATCAGGCTGTCACGCTAAGACAGAGTCCTGCAGGGAAAAGCCTGTTTTGTCTAGAGTTCTCCACAGGACACCCCTTCACAAACATACAAAGCACACACAGACATAAACACACATGTAGTGTACATGCACACCGCTTTTTTCCCTTTTTTGTTTTCCCTTTTTGTCCTCAAGGCTGTTTGCTGAGCTGATGAATGAGCTCGAGGCCTCATAGCAGAAGTGAACTGTTCTCTTGGAAGTGTCAGGCTTTCTTGTTTAGGAAAGGCTGTTAATCGGGTCAGCACTGGTGTGGTGGATTGACATGGAATTTTATACAGATGTGGGGAAATTACAATACTAGAAATGTGGTGGTCTGCACCACTACTCTTGCTTAACATAAACCAATGAAACGCAAGTATTTCAACACTTTTATTTTGAAAAACATGGGATGGAGTGTCCAAGTAATACAAAAAGAAAACATTGCTGTTATTTAATGTATGGCAATATTTATTAATTGCAAATAATAAAGGGACAAGTTGTATATAATATATTAACATGACAAAAAAACTGTGGATGCGATACCATGCTATGAAAGTCACACATGCTGTTTTTTGTGAGGACTGTCGTGGTAGTTTTTGTGAGATTTTCTGTGCCTCTCCAGATATATTTGGCTGTGCGTGTATTGGTCGGCTTTACACTTGTCTCTGCCTCTCAGCGTCTTCCTCATGCTGATATTGTGTAAAGACTATTGGGAAAAGCCACAGAGGCTGCTGCACACAGTGTGCTAACACACCCGCCACTATATGTTGACAGGCTGAATGGTAATGACTGTAGCCTGCTAACGTTATCAGCAGCACCCAGCTCACATTATGACCTATTTCTATGCTAGCCCAAACAAGCTAAGTGATCTTTGTGTGTGGAACGTTGCTAAATCAGATGCAGCTGTTGCGGTTCACAAGTAGTAACGGGATCATTTCAGGATGTGAATGTTGTGACGACATGTTTTCAGTATAAAGCAACAACTGAAAACACTCACCTTGGATTCTGTGTGCAGAATTAGATTAGATTAGTGTTAAAATGCTCGAGAAAAGTTTGTATGGTATTCTCCTTCACTCTAGATGTTCAGTAACCCTGTTTACATTCTGATTTTTAGTCATCTATAACTTGGCCACTTATCCAACTCAAACACTAGATCTCTCCATACACAATTTTTGAGTTTTAAAAAAAAAAAATATTTCCACAAGTCACAGTAGAGCTGCTGGTCCACCTGCATTTGTTGCTGCGATTCGGGAGAAATCTCAACCTTCAGTAGGCTCTCTATTACATTTGTGGTATTCTTTTGGTACCTTGGGTGCCGTGGAAAATTTGTCTACAGACATCTGTGATTCCAGAAAACAATTCTTACAGACTTTTACTTTAGTGTCATTATCACATCAAAGCACCATTTTTCTCCGGTGCTTTTATTTATGAATGAATCAGACTCCTGCACACTGTCTAATTTGCAAAGACGCAATGTGTTAGATGCTAGACCATCACTGGGCAGAGTAATAATAGTTTGCCTGATAAAGGTCTAGCACCGAAACATCCTGCTAAGATTTTATATGAATGTGTCCTTGCATGTTAGACGGTGTGCAGGAGTATGCTTGAATCTTTTGTATACGCTCATCTCTCTCTTATGCAACTACTCCAAGAAATAGATGTGCAAAAAACTCCTTTAATTATGAACTCTAAAGCTGTAAAACATACCCATCAGATAATACACCAGAGCCCTTCTAAGTAAGGTTATAAACAGACATGGATAAACTACTGAGCTGCAAATGGAGGTTTTAAATACTCGTAATTGATTGCAGTTAAAATTAGCTAGAAAAAGAAGGAGGAGAACAAGCAGAGGGTGCACCACAGTGTGCTATAGGGAGATCACAGCTTCCTTCACCACCTATCCTAACAGGTACCACAGCTGTCCACGATTTCACACTGTGCACATGTGTACGCACGCATGCAGACACACACACACACACACACACACACGCCCAGAAGGACTTTTGTCAAATCATCACCTCCACTTGCACATGTTCTAACTGGTAAAACCACTCACACACTAACGCCCCCTCTAACACTTACACATCTTACATTTTTGTTTATGCTCACACAACCATGCACAACACTTGTGCTGCTCACACACACACATACAAGTAAACACACACACACATAGCACACACACAGGCCTCAGGGCTGTAATTTGTCTTCTGTTATCCATTAGTGCAAGTGGATGGAGCAAACGGGAGAAACGGGAAATGGCAAGCGAGAACGAGGAAGTTGTAGAGAGAAATCGTTGGTTGTCGGTGGCTTTAGGATAGAAAAGTGTGGCACCAAAGGAAGATGTCAACAGGATGTCTGTGTGCAGCATATTTACCATCTTCCTTCTTTGTTTCACCCCCCTGTGTAAATGCGAGTGGTAACGGACAGCATGCCCCGAGGCTGCAAAGGCCAGTGAACCCTTGGCATTTGCATTATTAGACGTCCACTTGTATCTTCTCTGCAGTTGTCAGGGTTATGCTGTAGAGGGTACTGGCATTTCTGACTGTCCAGTTAGCCTCGACCTCGCATCGCTTTTTCCTTTTTTTTAATGTTGCTCCATCCCCACAAGCATGCACGCAGTATGGTTGGATTTTGTACTCCAGAGAAGATATCTGTTTAATGGAGATAAGTTGCTTGCACGCACTTGGAGCTCTGTCTGATTCCTATCTCCAGTACGAATGTTCCACACAGATATGCAGCTTTCTGTTGGGCAAAGAAAAAAAAAAAAAAAATCGGATCAATTACTAAAGAGATCACATTTACATTCACTTTTAAAAGAGTCAAAATAACAACAACAAACGCATCACGGGTGCTGACATCGTTGTCATCAAAGCGACCACCGGGACAGATTCTCACTCTGGAGAGCAGTGCATTCTGGGATAAGGTCACTCTGTTCTGTGAATTGGCTGCTTCATTTCCCAGAGTGCTGCTTGAGTGACTGCTTCAGTGGCTGTGTGTGTGTGTGTGTGTGTGTGTGTGTGTGTGTGTGTGTGTGTGTGTGTGTGTGTGTGTGTGTTAGAAGTAGAGTGAGTGATGTCAGGGCCCTGAGCGGACAGCCTTTTTTCAGCTGCTGTTAATCACACTCTATCTCTGACAGAAGCCCACTGTTCAGGCCTTTACTGTACTCTGTACCTCCTCAATTCAACACTTCAGGCGACTCTTTGTCTCTTTCTCTGCTGTGATTCCATTCCTCAGCTGCTTATTTTGTCCCTGACAATCACATGGATCGATGACGGATCCGTCCTCACTACAGATATTGGATTTTTTGCCGATATCTGATGTTTTCCAACTCATTTGGGCCAGTTGCTGACACAGATGTGTTGCCACGTTTGTTTCAGCCTAATTGCAGAGAGCATCAAGTCTGTTATGTAGTGGATGTAATATATTATCATGTCTTTTCTTATCGTACTGCAGGCTTTTCAAATGTACACATTCACTGGGCTAAACAAGAAACCTACCTCAACATTTTCATCTTCTTGCCAGTTCTATTTCATTTAAAAATTCTTCTCCAGTCATTGATTAAACCCCTAATATCTGATCTTCATGTATTCAAATGACATATATAATTTTTTTTCCTCATTAAAAATGATCCCTTCCTGCCTTAAAATGGCTCAGATGTAACTCTACACCATTGCTTCCCTTCAAATATGCATATATATTAAGTTTTTCTCCACTCACTCCTCCACTACTTGCTGCAACTTGAGCACACCAGCTCACCTACAGCTCTGCTCAAACACTGTAAAACTACTGCACAATGGCGAGTTGGAATATTGTCCCACATCTGAGAACCAGATATCAAAATCATTGTGCTTCAACCTTTCTGCCTTTCTTCTTAGTAGTGCTTCATCTTCCTAACCAGAACCTTGTAATCTCTAGTTGTAGCAGAGTTCAAGCAGTTCGCCAGATAATCAATTAATTGCTGTCCAAAAAAGACAATTATTTTGATGATTTGAAGGATCTGTCTTTTCCATTAGGAAGACTCGGTGCTTTTCTCTATTATTTATCAGTATAAACTAAATAGTTTCATTTTTGGGCTTATACATTTGGAGTTATTTTTGACGACACAAGACAACTTTAGATACTGGACTCTATTACATTTTTCTAACATTTCATAGACAAAACAAAGAGTCGCTAGAGGAACAAAACTGACAATAACAGCCACATATGCACTGCAGACACTGTGCTACTTGTCATGAGGGACTACTACTTGTTAACTTGACAGGTTTCTAGAGCATCTGCCCATACACCATATGGCACAGTCACAGAGACTAACAGTTACAGAGGGAAGGACACACATTCTGCATGTCAAAGGAGAATCCGTAAGTTACGGGGAAAGGGAGTAAAGGAATTGATAATACCATTATAGAACAGCGAGTCTCTCACAGCACGAGTAACGCTGATAAAATGTGATGGCTGACCTTCTCAACAGTTAGTGCAGTTTAGATTCACATTCATCCACATGCAGTTAATACGCCCACAATCCCCAAATAGCTACATGCCCAAATTTAATTTCTGTCATGCACTCATTTGTACCAAGGGAATGAACATTGTCTACTATTGATAACATGAAAAGGTCACTGCAGTGTCTTGTCTCAAAAATAGTTTTAAGATGTTTTTGTCCCTTTTTTTGGAACAACGCCGTGCACATTACTTTGGGGGGCACCTAAACACTTTCTGTGAACTTCTCCACCCCCCACCTTCTCCTCCAGTCTCAGCCTCCAGACTGTCTTCAGTGCCAGATGGTATAGCCCATCACTGTTAACAGGCAGAGATGGGAAGAAGGAAAGAATAGTGAGATGGGGATAGCCGGGCAGCCTGTCCATGTATTATTAATTTTGAGTAATAGAGGCTTGTATGGCTGCGTACATTATTGAGGCCAGGTCCTTCTGAGGGCAGTTAAGCTGAAGTGGCGCTTGGCTTAATGGATTGGGACACAGTCAGGCTGAGAGCACATTTACCAAGTGCCTGGTGTAAAGTTAACACCTGTTTATACCAGGCTGCAGATGAGTACAAATCTGAAACTTTAAAATTGCCTCACAGCAGTGTAGTGCAAATGTGAAAACAAGCTGCCAAAGTACAGAGTACAGTTCTACTGCACACTGCTGACTACAGTTATAAAGTGAAAACAGATTTCTACAAAGTCATTTCAAATAATTGAAAACATAAAATGTGAACTAAATGATTTGATATGTATTAACCCCTTTTCAAGTGATTTACCAAATTCAATGCATGTGCAGCCAGCTAGTGCTACAATTCACACAGTAAAGAAGTGGAGGTCAGTGGATGTGTTTCAAGTGACTGTAGTTTAGAGAAACCTGTACCTGAAAGGTCAAGTCACTGGTGAATCAGTACTCCTGGCTAGAACTATACCACAAAGAACACTTCAAACAACTCTGTGAAAAGGTTATTGAAAACCAGAAGTCAGACGCTGAATACACATAAATGTCCAAGTCATTTAATATCATTTAAAGTTACAGTTTAGTTTATTGATAAGACGTGGAAGCATTACCAAGAAAGAGGATACTGGAGGAGGCCACCAAAACACCCATGACTCCTGAAGGAGTTAGTCTGAAGATCTGCCTACAAAGGCTCATTGCATGAAATGTGGCCAAGTTACATCTGCTGAATGCTGACTTTGAAGGGTGCCAATACTTGTGCGATCACTTTCTATTTTAAATTAATTGACAGTACTTTGTAGAAATCTTATTTTTTTGCAAATTTTTGTCATAAAAGCCAAATTATATTGGCCGTGATTTAATGTTGAACAGCAAAAAAGAGGAAAACTTCCATGGAGCGTGAAAACTTTAGGCACTGTATATTTAATAGAGACCTAACCAACTGTGGAGTGTCTGCCATTTCATTGAGCTTTTGAAGCCATTGTACTTGGTGTGTAAAGTGTAGTTTAAAGCCCTTTACTCAATATTATAATAACCAAAAATTATCAAATGACTTTACCGTAAAAGGCACCCATTTTAGTGACCAAGCTTCAGAGAATTATCACAGACCCCGTAGTTCAGCTCTGTTTAACTCTGTGGAGCATTTCACCATTTTTTGGCTCATTTCCTAGGTTTTCACACCCTCAGCATTACTGTTCAGGTTGACTCTCACCACTATGATTGCTTCTCTACCTGCTCAGCACTAAATGCCAAAAACACAAAGTTTATGAGTAGCTGGTTAACATAATGGAGCATTCATCAGCTTAATACCCAGGCAGTTTTCATAGGACTTTTAATGTTAGTGTCTCTGTGTGTGGATGTGTAAATGGACAACAGTTTGATAGCATGTTCACCATAACAGCTTGGCAATGATATGTTCATGTTGTGTTTTCAGCTTATTCCACTGACTTCACTCCTGCTTTCAAGCTAATGCAGCTTTAAACTAAAAATGTCTGCAGTCTGTGGAAGCTTTTTTGAGGTTCTTTCTTGTGATTAATTGCTCCACGTAGCTGCCTTTGAAGTAGAAAATGGTGTGGAAAACTGTCCTGCATATTTGTGTTACTTTTAACTTAGAATCTTTGTAATGTGAATCTCTACCTCAAGTGTCAGTGTGCATGTGTATGTAGTAGCAGATAAGTGCTGAACCTTGAGGCACTGAGTATCCGTTGAAATATTTTGATATCAGTGTCTGGTTGGTACCAGGGCCAAAATAATATTTTTTTTTAGTCCCACTTTTAAAAGGTGCATCCTTACAAGATAATTCAAACTTCTCAAATGCATCCATATTTAATTTTACCACAAGACAAGCTTGAGGACCTCGAGAAATAAACAAAAATAAAACTCGGATAAACTAAGCTTTGATTATGAGCAATGTGCAATTATTTAGCAACCAATGACATGGAAAAAAACAAGGATAAGATAAAGTATTTGTTGGTTTATGCTCTAAAAGGACTGATGTTTTATGCTTAGAACTTAACTCGGCCCAAATCAAAGCGATCTTGTGTCAACTCTGCATGAAACCTATTCACATTCTGCTGCCTCTGAGAGCTCACACAATCGGTTTAGTGTGCTCTCAGCATAGCGTATGAAGTAGTCGTTCTGAGCTGTGCATTTTATCTGGAGACACTCTTTACCTTGACATGAGACTGTAATAAGTACCTGTCATATTTACAGTCCAATACGATCTATCTACCGTCTATAGTGTGTGGTCTTAATATTGCTGCAGATATCTGCCTACCTTTCACAGCAGAGATCTAATCTGATATTATTAGTATTGTTTTCTGGCCTGCATTAGCATGCAGTGTCGGCTTTTCTCCTGTTTCTTGTGTAGGTGCATAAAAACGTGACACTGATAAAGAGAATCTGATATGAGGGATGTTGAGAATCTTAATGTGTTTGCTGTTGCATAAGTAATCTTACACTTCATCTATATTGGTTGACTACACGCACACACACACACACACACACACACACACACACACACACACACACACACACACACACACACACACACACACACACACACACACACACACACCTATGCACGCACACACAGCTGTTGGACTGTGCAGCTTGGAGAAGCCTGTGTTGGTTTGAGTGGGAGGAGTGTTGGGTGATCCTCTCAGCTCTGTGGCAGGTCCTGTCATTGGAGAGAACAGTATCACTCTGCATTTACATTGATCCTTATTAGGCCTGGAGATTAAACCCTCAGCAAGTGTGAGCTAGCTACGCCTGCAACGCCTTGAAGTTTCGTCGTACACCACTCTTACATAGGCCCAAGCACACATTGGCTCTCTCAGTCACTCAGCACTCTGTGTCATGCTTTGGCATTAATCTAGGACAGAGCCACCAGGAGACATTTCTCTGTCTGAAGCTTTCATTTTTTTCATGTGGATTTTCTAATTCACACTTTCACAGCAAGTCACTGTTTCTTGTGATAAATTTGGCTGACAGCAACTGCAGCTCCTGGAATTGAGTTTTTAGAATAATTCGTTTTTTAATCAGCAAAGGTTGCCATAATAATAGTATATATAGTTTTTAAAAATGAAAGCGTTGTTTTTTCATGAAACCAGAAATCGGCATAAATATTTCTTGATTAGCTGTTGTTGCTAATAGTAGCATGTCAACCTCCAATCAAAACTCCTTTTAAAGGGGAGTCATGTGCAGCTCAGTGCGATGGGATAGATGGAGGTCTCCAGGGTAACAGGACAGGTCATGCAGTGTTGTCATGTTGTACAGTTTCCAATTATATTAGGGGTTATATTTGTTTTTTTGCCCCCTCCTAACCCATCGTTGCGATGTCACCGTGGCAACTAGCCAGTGATGCAAAGCGCAGGACCACAACATCCAGTTGTGTGTGTGTGTGTGTGTGTGTGTGTGTGTGTGTGTGTGTGTGTGTGTGTGTGTGTGTGTGTGTTAGAACTTGTATTTGCGTGTGAGTCACAGAGGAATAACATGAAAGCAAAAAAAATAGTGAAGGTGGAGAAAAGGAACAAACATACTTATATACACAGCCTGAAGCACAAACAACATAATATTTTGACCTTACAAATTTCCATATCCATTAAAATTCCTATACACACTGCGACATAAGTGGCTTTGAAAGTGTGATGACTTTCAACTGACATTTTACAAAAGAGAGTCATTCAAACCTGCCTCTGAGCACATATACTTTTTTGCATATCAGCTCGTATCGCATTTCCTCTAATATTTCACAGCGTGTCTCTCAGGTGACGCATGCACCACTACAAATACTTGTGCGTTTGAATGAGCGTGTGATTACAATTACGTGTCTTATCCGTCGCTGCCTCTCAGAACACCTCTTCTGTATTGATAATGTGGGGTTTATACTTGCTCGTCCCCACAGGGACAAAAGGCTGAGAACACATGGAATACATATGCCCACTTTCACTTAAATCACAAGGACATGGGGAGGAAGAAAGGAGCCTGATGGAGAAAGAAGGAGGGCGAATATCATTTACTAGGCGTCTCATGGTGTGTATTCTTCAGAGAGCAGAGAGATAGGAATCAGGGTGTGTTTCTGTTCTGACATGGACGAAGAGCCGCAGAGCACAGACCAGAGCACAGATAGAGAGGATGGAGGGGGGGAGTCGTATGAGGGGAGTAAAAGAAGGAGCAGGACGAGAGAGACTGTCGGGGAGATACAGATCAGGACCTGGAAGCAGTTCTCCTGTGTCCTGTCATAGATGAGAGGCAGGGTGATAAGGAGAAAGAGGAAAGGACGGAGAGAGGAGGGCATAAAAATGGAGGGGTGAAGGAAGGGCAACGCGAGGCATTTTACTTTGTGTCCTCAAATGGAGAAGTGGGTGAAGGGATCAGCACAGGAGAAAAATGTCAGAGTCACTGCAGTATATTATAGAGAACAAAAAGGTTCAGCAGAAACACATTTAATACAAATGTTTCTGCATCGTGCAACCTCCAAAGACTGATTTCTGGCTATTCTAAAGTGATGTAAATGTGAATTCAGTGTGTAAACAGTCACATTTAAATGCAATAATTATCAGAAGAAGCCTCAGTTTCTACCATAAAGCCCATGCAGAATTCTTGCAGTTGAAGTGCACCTTTTCCTATAGCTCACTTGAAAGTGTCAGAATTGATTTCTTTATCTTCTCTGTTGTCCATTACATGATGTGACTGCATCTTTCCATGGTGTGAAATGAGACATCCTGTTGCCCAGCTACACATGACACCTTGTGAGTGTTTGCTTTGACAGT
Organism: Amphiprion ocellaris; assembly: GCF_022539595.1. Taxonomy (NCBI): domain Eukaryota; kingdom Metazoa; phylum Chordata; class Actinopteri; family Pomacentridae; genus Amphiprion; species Amphiprion ocellaris. The sequence goes on from NC_072768.1 coordinate 6,502,380, forward strand.
AATGTAGCTGTGGTTGAGCTGTAGCGTGATGGACCAGCGGAATCCATCCATCCATCCATCCATCCATCCATCCATCCATCCATCCATCCATCCATCCATCCATCCATCCTTTCTCACAATATGAGAACCTCTGCACATATGGTGAATAAATTATTAAAAATTATATATAACAACTTAAAGAAGCCTATTGGTATGCAAATAAGTACGAAAATATAATGGACTTAGTGTTGGATACAACTACATCACAATGTAATTTACTATATCATATGCTAAATAACAGAATTATAAATGTGGGTTCTCATTCAGGACTCTAAAATGTTCAAGGGGCATTAAAAATGAGACAAAAGAAGTTTAAAAAATGATCATGTCACTGTAAAATCGTTAAACCCTGACAAATACTTTCTAAGTCCTTGTAAGGTTCTTATAGAAATATTATACTCAGCTTGAAGTGATGCACTAAGCGAACATAGCGCTGTGGAATTATTTCTTTTAATGTTTCAGTTAATGGCATTTCTCCCCAGCATATTGCTCGCCTCTAACGCACACTCAACCAGAAGCCTATAAAGTTTACTCAAGCGTAGCCTCTTTATTTTGTTTCTGGGAAAACCTCTTTGCATCCTTGATGGATAAATGCAGTAACGGAATGCTGTCCATTATTTGGGCATTTGGCCATTAAAGGTTATGGGGTTAGTGATGGTGAGAAAGATCACATTTTAATGCAGCTCTGCTGTATAATAGCACATCTCTTGTTACTTTAATAATTCAGAATCTATTACCAAGCTCGCACATAATTATTAGTTCTTATACAGAAGGAGATGGAATTGGTTATTTTAGAAACAAAATGCTGTTAATGAGATCATTTGCAGAGACTAAGTGTAGGAGGAACATTTTCTTGTTATTGAGGATTCCTGAGGTCTCCTCTGGTTGCCTGGCAATCCATGCTGATGATGAGACTTTTGGGAGTCACTGCTTCCGACCGTGTTGCACACGACACACCATCAAACTGTAACTTGCTGTTTTCATAATTCAGGATTTGCAAGGAGGAGACAAATTAGCTATATTGTATTTGAGTGATGGCTTTGTACAGAGTCAGGGTAGTCGTTGCCCCTATTTCTAGTTTTCATGCGAGGCTAAGCAAACTGAGTGCTGGATGTCGTCTTACATGCACCTTACATACATGAGAGTGATATTGATATTCTCATTTATTCTTGATCTGAAAGCAAATACCTGTATCCCTCAAAATGTGTGCAGCTAGTCCTTTAATCCCTTGTCCATAAGACGATTGCTTTCCAGGAGTTGTTAAATCTGTTTTGTCCAGAGGCCAATGGGTCTTATTGTCTAACTGAACCTTTGCCTACCTGAAAAGAGAGGAACTGTGAGCTGATGGTGGAATTTAATGCTGGACAGTAAACTGAAGAGCCTCTTCTAGCGGCTTTGGTTTTAAATCAGTAGTGGTCACAATGTATCCCAGCATTACAAAGAGAGCAGATTTGGTGAGCAGTGAGTTACTTTTCAATTTTCTTCCCAAACGATATGTATATATATTTCCAATTTGAGGATACTGAGGTTTAACAAAGGTCCTTTTTCTACTGGCTGTATTTACTATAGCATTATGTTGAATTTTATCTTAAGCAAATATTTGGGAGTATGAACTGTATAAATACTGCTTTTATTTGCATAGTCAGACGCACGAACACACACACTCACACTCAGCAATGCTGGGTATCACCCTGACATCTCGTAGCTGTTATTCCCATCCTGTTGCCCAGGAGACCAGCGGCACATAGCTGCAGGTGGGTGCAGAGGTGGGCGTTGATGTCTTCCTGCCTCCCATTGGAGCTCAAGGTCTGAAGATCACATGCCGAGATCAAACAAAAGACTTTTCACTAAAGCGGACACAGCAGTGTTGGTGTCGGGGGCTGGAATGTCGGTACTCTCTCAGCTCATTGTCCGACGTCACCTTCTTAGTCTCTAGTCACCCTGTTTCTCTGTCTGCACCTTTTCTCTCCATCTCTCCCCCTCTGTGTTGAGCATGATTATGTTACTAAGCAGAAGTCTCCTATCAGAATGTTCATTGGTAGAGCTCATCTTTGGCTGGTATTACATAACCGCTGCCTTCTCATCTTGGCGCTGACTTGCTTGGATCGTAAGATAAACACCAGTTAAGTGGAAGAAGGAAACTTTTCACTGAGTTCACCGCTCTTATTTCCTTACATCTCCAGATAGAACGTCAGCATGTTGCTTGGAAAGGGCAGCAGATAAAGAAGAAAAAGAAAAAAAAAGACATGCAAATACACTCCCTGCTCTAAGCAGATTTTTTTTTTTTTTTTTTTTAATGGAGTTCAGAGTCAAAAGGATTTGCTGAGTGCTGAGTGAATGTCTGAGCTTCCACTTCATTTGAATGCGCTCCTCTTTATTATTAATGTTAGATAAATATGTATTTGATGTGGTGGGCTAAAGAGAGTAAGTTCGCGGGGAAGGAGAAGAGGGGAGAGGGAAAAACATCTTTCTTTTTTGGACAGCGGCGTCACGCTTCTGTGGACTGTCACAAGGTTTTTCCTAATCTCGCCTCAGATATGGAGGGGACAGTTTCTGAGGCAGGGGCGGTGACCCAGCTCATTCATAGGTTGTGGCTGCCAAGATGTAGAAGATGTGATCCATCTGTTGGCTTGTGATGTGGCTCTGGTGGGGATCAGACGGAGAAGGAGAGAGGAATGAATGGGGTAGTTTGGGGACTCTGTTTTGATGTATATCTACCAGTATCATAATATGTGTCTGTGTGTGTGTGTGTGTGTGTGTGTGCAGGCATTATAAAAACAAGAGAGCAATACAGTGGGAAGCCTCTACCTTCTGAACATAGAAGGCTGGAGGTGTAAGTCACATCAAACAGACTGCGGCTTCAAAGCAGCTCTATAGGTTATGTCTCATAGAGTTGAAAGACTTCCAACATGCACCTAAAATACAGGACAACCAAGACATCACTTCGTCTCTGCCGTCTAAATGCTACTGGTAACAACTCTAAAGATATGTGTTTTTAGATAAATGCTTTATCGATGTATTGGCTTGTTACTTAAGGTCAGAGTTTGCTTGATTTCCAGACTAATCTCATTTCATCCTCAGTGTGTTTCAGGCTGTTTGATCTACTGTGTGAAAGCAGCTTTTGTCTGAAAGCCCCCTTGTAACCTGCAAAACTCATTTTACCAAACTGTCGTGTGTCTTTCCCCCCCGTGCTGCAGAAGATGCGTACATCCTTTCACATCCTCTTCCATCCTTTCTTTTCCTATTTTTTCTCCTCCTCACTGGAGCCTTTGAAAAATAATAGGTGTGCACTGGGAGCGCTATTGATTTGGTCTTGCCATGCTCGGGGAAAAAGTGAGCTTTATTTTCTTCAAAATACAGACCAAAGAGGAAAAAATTGGCCATGTTTTAGAGGGCCTTTCAAATCTAATTTGTGTCTGTTTTTGTTTTTTTCCTACCCCTTCATGTTGGTTTGTCTGCTTGTCCACTTGTGCCTGTTTTTCCTCCACTTTGTTCTGCCTGTCTTTACTTCTTTCTTGTCAGTATTCTTCTTGTTTATGCAGTTTCTTTCACAGTTCATGCTCCCTCTGCGCACTCTGACCATTGCTTTGCTCTTTGATTGTTCATACCCATCTCTCAGCGCTGCCTTTTTACAATCTGTTATATGTCACAAACCAGGTCATGCCCAGAACAGGTCACATACACCCACATGTACTACCACCTTATCAGCACCTTAGTGAAACACGTGTGTCGGCACAGAAAGATGAGCGCGGTCAGAAACACAGACACATGGTAGCTAGGCTGTGTTAGTGAATGTGAAGTAGCTGTGTGTTGTGCGCCTTGGGCACTCCTTCTAGCCACTGATGTAAGCTTGAGCCAAGTGGCTGCTCTTTCATGTTTCTAAGGCAGCGTGTGACCACCCATGCTAAATGTTTGCAGACATTAGGGATGGATGCATGGCCTGGGTGGAAATTGAATGGCTAAAATGATCAATAAATTGATCTGCATGCATGTATAGGGATGAAAGGAAAGGATATCCTCAATAATTGAATGATTCCTCACTGCAGTGACAGCCAGAATGACGCAGTGAATCTGAATTGAGGGGAAACTGAGGCAAATGTTGCGTATTTATTAGTTACATGATGCTGTGATAAGGTAACAGTACTCCAGACAGTCAGTAATATCTAGATGTTTGCTGCTTGTAGATTTATCCTACTTCAACATGACAACAGTGAATTGTTAGCAAGTGTGAAAGTGAAAAATGAAGGAGGATGCATTGTGCAAGAGCGTATTCTTTTTAAAGAATTCTCCTCCTCTATAAGCAGCTACCGGCGTCATCGCTCTGATTAAGTTGCATAAGAGAAAAGAGGAAATTTGGCCTCATTTGCTACCCCTGGGAAAGAAAAAAAAGTGTGCCGAGGGGGCAGGAGAGAGAGAGAGAGAGGAGGGGGGAGAAAGAGAAAACAAGGTGTCCTTGTGAACACATTGCAGTACTTCAAAAGTGTTTGTCATTTGGTTTTTGAGCTTATGAGAGGAAAATGAAGGACAGAGCGCAGGATGAAGCCAGAGAAACAGAACTCTATGAATAGAGTGTAATGTGTGTGTGTGTGTGTGTGTGTGTGTGTGCGTGTGTGTGTGTGTGTGTGTGTGTGGTCCCTGCAGCCTCATTGTAGCTACATTGACTGAAGCCCTCAGATTATGCGGAGGGGCTTTAACCTGTGGCCTGACCCCGGGGCTGCAGCTTATGGTGGTAGTCGGTGTTTGTGTTTTTGTCATTTTTACCTGTATGAAGCTGGCTGTCTGTGGAAAAGTAAAAGGTTTGCATTTATGTATAGATAAGAAAATCAGAAATGTTCTCTTTTGCTTATCGGAGTACCTACCAGCTCAGCCGTACAGCCCTGCAAACAACACAGAATATACAAATGGTGTGCACTACTCAAAATGTATTACTCGTCCCATGAGGGGGAGCACATGGTGCCACTTGTCTGCCTTTCCACTGGTGCTGTTTACTCCCCCTGTGTGGCTACATGGAGGGGGATGTGTTGCCTGTCACTGTATCCCCTCAGACACCAGCAGGTTGGCTGTCATGGAGGCTTACGTGACGATGTGCACCCACTCACACAACGGGGCAAACACCAAAGAAAAGACGGGAGTGAATGTTAGAGTTTGAGAGTTTATACTGACACGCGTTCACTTCTTAAATCAAGTAATTCCTTCAGGTTGCATTGGCTTCACTTGAAATACCTCCAAAACAAGAGTTGGTGAATGATTAATAGTGTTTTTGGAGCTTTAATTTCACGCCACGTTTATTGTATTTGTTTTCCCATTTTTTACAACTTTGTTTAATGATAAGCTGTCACTTCTCGGAGCATGTTGCATGCCTCTGTACTTTTGTTTTCTTTCAGGCCCCATCTTTGCTAACTATGGGTACGCATTTTCACTCATCATTATGCCAATTTATTCAAGACAATACCCCTGTTTCTGCTGCAGGAAATGTAAAATGTATGATCCTCTTAATGTCAGTGGACTTTCAAAGAGCTACTTTGCTAGTTTTAAGCGGAGTGAGGTTCAGATTACTTGGCACCCTGCTAATCCATTAAAACATGTCTTATGTGATTGATGAAGGAGCAATTTAACATCTGAGTTAAACTCGAGTTTAGTTTGGAAACTGAAGATTTATTCCAAACCGTTATGTGAAGTTTGTGAGAACTTGGCATTTACCAGGCAAGATTCTGCACCTGTGGATCTCTGTAAATTGTGATATCGCAGTCTCTCATGTGTCCGCATTTTCTTCAAATGCTTCTTCAAAAGCCCCTTTAAACCCTAATTCTTACTGATCACATTGCTAACTTATATTTAGCAGAAAAAAATTGCTTTTACCAACAAGGCTAGGTGACTCTGGCACTCTCAATATGACCTAGAGTTTAATGATGATGATAAACCAGCAACACAAGAATCAAGAGGAATAACATTCCAGAGTTCACGTTCATAGAGAATTATACACGAAGGCGCGTATGTTACAGACAGTGAATGACCCTGATGAAGCCGAATGAGCCTGTTGCCCTGAGTTACATTGAATATTTATTACATCCGTGCTATTTTACTGTGTTTACATACAAGTATTGTGCTCAGTATGCATTTATACATTTGGATTATACTTAAAATATTTCAATCTGCATAAATGTCCACACTTATGTATTGTATAAATTAAAAGTTGCCTGATGTGTTGTTGTTTTTTCTGACTGATACCAATACTAACTTTTATAATCAAAGAGACAGATAACATATATTTAGAACCGGTTAAAATCAAAATCCTGGTTTCCAATTCCAAGACAAAATTTTGTCGAAATGCCTTTGTGTACTTATGTTTTTTGATGTTTAGTTAAAAGACAACCTTTCAACGTTAATCCTTTAATGTTGTTTGGCTGTTGGTCTTGATGTATAGCCAACCAGATAGTTCTGTGGTTGGGACATTGGCCAAGACCATAGAATGCTGAAAACATACAGAGAAAGGAAGCTGCTACAGAGCAAAGTAATACATTTTTACATTCATTAAAAGTACAGTAAACTAATAGCATTATTTGATACCTATTTGTGAATGGATCCACCATCCACAAATAATGAGCCAGGAGCATTTTGTGCAAATGAAAAGTTGACACGTAATTTGTTCAAATATATATAACCCACTTACTCCATTGATGAAGGACTCTAGAGGTTTTTCACCTGGTTGGAATCCAGGCTGACTAGAAGGAAACTAGAGCAAGCCATATGAAGGAATGAGTTTTAAACACATTAATGTCATGGGAATACTTAACACTCTAAACACACGTTTATATTTTACATCCATGCAGAGATACCGTACAGAGGGTGAGGATGCAGCTACTTTCCTTTGAAAAGCTTCATATTTATGGACATCAATCCCCCGTGGACTCGACTCATGCACAGCTTAAACACCACTACAGCAAAGTGGAGATGGATAGTCAGCTCGCTGTCTAATGAGGTGATGATGGAAGCAGGCATACCGAGTAAGATCAGAGACGGCGAGAATTCCAAGTTGCCGTCAAATTCGGATGGTGCAAGTATGTTGGCTTGTGTTGCCTTCACATGCAGTGGCACACAATTCTATGCCAGCGCTTTCATTAAGAATGGATGGCTGTGGCTTTGCTCTTCTCCTCTGTGTCTCTCTTTCCATCACTCTCACCCTTTCTGTTTTTTCTGACGGTGCAGGAATGTAGGAGGAGAAAGGGAAAGATGGGAGCAGGGAGTGGAGAATACGGAGGGGGAGAGATGAGGAGTGGGAGAAGGTGGGATGATGGAGTAACAGGTGAGTGACAGGAGAGATGGGGACAGGAAATGTGGGATGGAAAGGAGAGATAAATGAAAAAAGAAACCGGTCCTTTTTTAAAATTTTTTTTTTGCTTACATAAATGTTTGAATTTCAAAGGTGCTGCTGCTGATGTGCTGCACACTACACCCCCACCCCTGCTCCTTCTCTTAGCCAATCATCACACCACACTGCTGTATTTGGGTCATAGCAACGTGTTGCTGCTGTCTCCACTGGCAGATACATTGTGCTGTAATCTCCAAAAAATAGGTTGGAAGGAGGAGAAGAGTGAGGAAGCTGGGAGAAGTGAGGAGCCCTCTTCTAAAAACAGAACCCTCCTCTTCAGTGATTTTTCATGTAAATACAGTATCTGGTTTTGCTTTTGCTGCTGACACCTTTCCATCCATCCTTATTTCTCTGTGACCTATAAATGGTTTGCATGTCCGACATTAGCCACAGGAGTCTCATTCCCCCCATCAACCTTCTGCCCTTCGCTCGTGCTTTTTTTTTTCATGATTCACACTGTGCCCAAGTCATCAGTGAAATCTTCTCCAAACTCACGTTTTAAGAGGATCTAAAAATCACTGGTGTTTAAGTGGATCGTCTGAGCCATTGATTTCCCCACTGCTGAAAAGCCCCTCTGATATTTAATGGATGGTCCATGGGGAGAAGAGAAGAGAGAGAGACGGTGAGAGAAAGATCAAGTAGAGGGTTATAAAGGCAGATGCATGGTAGATGAGATGAGGAGACTTTTGCCTTCAGAGAAAGAAAGAGGCAGACCTCGTTTTATTCTACAGTGGTGGCAGAACACCTGAGGAACATATATGACAGGAAACTGGTTGAGATTGAGGACTGATGCTCACTCAACTTTAAATTAATTCATACTGCTGTAGGATTTGTGGAGACTGAGGACACTTCAAGCCCTTTCTTGCACTGCTTCCCCACATAGCTGCTGTGGAAATGCTCCTACACCTTTTCATCTCTCTGTTATTTTGTCAGAAGGAAGACTAATGGATTTCAGTCTCATGCTTGATCTACTGAACTGACCCCGACCCCTTTTACTGTACACTATACGTGTTGTGTTCCTCTTCCAAATGGCTGACTATGGCAGATATCTTAGAGGGCACTCCTTGCTGTAGATGTCAGTTGATAAGTGGATGATGTTCATGTAGTTTTGGTGAACTTGTCAAGCTAAAGTAGATGTGGTAACCTAAGAACCAAATGGGATAAATAACTCGACCACCATAACTGAATTACCAGGAGTGCCTGTCTTTATTGAACCGATGCATGTAGATGTGGCTTTAATCGATGTGTCTTCAAGAGTGAGAAGCCTGCCTATACATGATGAATAGTGACTGAAATTCCACCCAGAATTAAGGCTGAATGCTATGCAAAACAAAAAAATGCAGTTGTGATTATTTTGAGAGATGTTGCGATTGCATTATGAGTCATGATTTTAGTGGTAATGATAATTTTTTGCTGTTTTCTCTACTAAAACTTCTAAATCCTGCAATGTGAATATTGCACTCATTCACATTGCAATTTCAATATACTTTTAATTAATTGTTCAGCCATGCCCCAGACACTGAATTATTGAAACAAACTAACAAAAAAACACAACAAAATGTGGCATAAACAATAAATGTTAGCACACAAACATTGTCACCAAAGAGGGATGTTAATTTATCTTCAAGTTGAAAATTTTTAGAAATATTCTTATGTGCCAGATGGTTTTTACACTTTTTGCATGGATTAAAGAAAGATTTGTGCATTAAGCAAACAGAACAGAATGTCAACACATTTTATATTCACAATACAGGCATGACAATGGTACTATTTGTCTCATCCAAAGCTTGGCATGAACGTGCACGTTTCACAAAATGTTGTCTTAAATGCTGTTCATGAGGTGCAAAAATAGTGTTTTTTTTTTTTAACTCTAAAAATCTCCCCACTGCTGAAAAGCAGGATCCTCACAGTTCCTATGATTTCTAAATAAAGATTAATGTTCTTCAGTTTCTAAGGAAATTAATATCACTCCACTTTGGTCCCACATTGGCCTTAAGAGCGCCAATAGAAGAACTCATTGAATCACTGAATGTGGGGTCTTTGGTCAGTCTGTAGTTTATCTGATCTTCAATTAATGCTATGATGAAGCCAAAGGCTGCTGGAGTAGCGTTTAGATGAAAAGGACAGACTGCTGTGGTACAACCTGAGCCTTGATGATCATTTGATAGCGTATTAACCAGTGATTGACGCTGATGTCTGATGGAATTTCCGATTCATTTGGAGGCGTTACCTGCAAACCGTTATGGGAGACCATTCAAAAACACAAAGTTTGCTGCGTCAACAAACCCCAAGCATGCTCCGTCTGTGCTTCATAAACAACCTATCATATCCCTTGATAATGCAACCCCTTCTCCCTCTGGCTTCTGTGTAGGTCTCCTGAGGCGCTCTAGTCTGCAGCTGCCTGGGCTCCTCATCACCCCTGTCTGCACCCGTGCCTGCAGACCTCTCCCAGGGGAGGCTGTGGCTGCTGGTTGCCCTTGCAAGATGGGCCTCGCGGTCAAAAAACATACACAAACTATGTCACCCAGCACCTCCATTTTAATGACACTTTTCATCCAGATTTCTCTGAGAGCTGATGGGCTTGATGTAGGGAGTTTGTGTGGATGCCGGTTTCCAGAAACTTTAACTTCAGCGAGGCGTGGCGGCATCGCCCTGGTTGCCCTCTACATGCACTTGGGCTTTACTTTCTGTCCTTATTTAATTTTTAATTTGTAACATAATGAGATCTTTCCTTGGTCCTTATTTATTTTAATTTATCTGCAAATGAATACACTTCTTTATGTGTGTGTGTGTGTGTGTGTGTGTGTGTGTGTGTGTGTGTGTGTGTTTCCACAAGTGTGTTTTAGCATTAAAATCATTACCTGTGTACCTTTCATAAATATCAGAATCAGAAATGCTTTTTTCATGTAGAAAAATATGTTCAAAACATATAAAACAGAAAAAGAAAAATGTGCATAGTTAATATAATAATGTTATGTTAATATAAAAATGTAAGTATACAGTGTAATAAATACTAATGTAGTTATATATGTGCAATTGCACAGACACATAGATAGATAGATATTGATAGAGATAGATAGATATTGATAGATAGATATTGATAGAGATAGATATTGATAGATACTTTATTAATCCTGAAGGATATTCAAGTTTTCATTACTGAGTGCAATAAATAGGCTAAAGTGCTTGCATTAAAGTTAGATGAATAATTTCATAATAAACATTTTTTTTCCACCTAGGTTTTAATGCATATAAGTAACTAAAAATCATTGATGATTATTAGTATCGACTGAAATGAAATACATTTTTTTCTGGCTGTATCATCCAGCCCAAGTACAGTCTGTCACCTTATTGCTGAACCTTCAAATCATAAAAAAAGAAGCCACATGCCAAGCATATGAGGCTTGACAACGGCTCCGTATATACTACATAATGTACAATACATGCCATAGAAAGGCCAGAATGCATTGCTGCACGTCACCTACCTGTGCCCCCGAATGCAACTTTGTGCAATACAGAAATCATTAATCAACCAGACTGACAGTAGGAGACTCCGGCAAACTTTTGTTTGTCAGTGCAGTCTGCTGGTGTTTGAATGCTCATAAATATGAATAAGGTTATGAGTCATACAGAGTTCAGAGTTGTACGTGTGTGTGTGTGTGTGTGTGTGTGCGCGTCTCGTGCCTAATTTGTGTGTCTGCTCTTCTTGGAGATGGTGTGTGTTGAGCTAGAAAATAATGTTTCCCTGAAGGCTCCTTCATGCAGTTTATTACACATCAGTCCCAAAACAACTACGATTTTCACCTCTCTCTCTCTCTCTTGTTCTCCTTCCCAGTTATCCCTCCTTTTCCTCCCTCCATCTCCTTCTTCTCACTGGTCCTCACTCTCAGCACTCGGCACTAACAGTCAGTCCCTCGCCTCTCTCTATGTTGATTTTCCCTCCTCACTGTCTGTCTTACTCTCTCTCTCCGGTAGCAGATGTGGGACGTTGGGACCACTCTACAATTTTCCCTGCATCATTGCTATCTGGTGGCAGCGATAATGATGGCAGGAACGAGGGATGGAGGAGGTAGTGGAAAAAGGGAAGAGGAGCGATGGAGTGCTCTTCTACAACAGCTGCCAGTGACTGCATTAAGCAGCCTTGTGTGCTGCAAACGGTCTGATGAGGGACATTGTCATCCACCCTCTGTTGCTTTGTGCCTTCTCCTACACATATAGAGAAACAAATGAGAATTTGCGATTGTACTTTTTACTCCCTAGAGCGGTGGATTACCTTTAACTGCGTGGTGACGGGTGTACAGGTGTAGCCATTTGCACATCCAGATGGAGTTTTGTTGCAACATGTGAAAATTTGCCAGTTGAGTTGGTCTCAGGCTCCAACTTCCAACCTTTCTGCTCACTGGGGCTTCCAAAGAACAGATTTTTACTTGACCTCACTAACTGAAGTGAATCCACCTTCACCCACCCTGAGGCCTGAGACACATTTTAGAATTCTCACTGCCACAAGCAAAAATTGGTCCACAAACGTGAGAAAACTCAAATCTTTGGTTTTATCATGAGCTGCTAATTCATTGCAGTTTTCACTCGTCTTTATCTCGTGTTGCTCTTCTCGCCGATTCTTTTTTTTAGTCTGACTGAGGTGTTGCGAAGGTAGACGCTCGACCCCATTTCCCCACTTGACTCACACATGTTGCACCACATGGGGTGAAGTGGGAGAAGAGTTAGATGAGTTAGCTATTTATCTCCCTGCGCCGAATGAGATGTTGTATTTTTAGCAGAGGGCTAAGCCTTTAAAGGTTGTTGAAAACCTTTTTTTTTTCTTTTTTCGTGGAGATCTCATTTGTAGGTGTGATTTTTTTTTATTATTAGATTTTTTTACAAGCTCTACAGTTTGCTTCCAGTCCTGCTTCCACCCCCTCTCTCCTTTCTGCAGTCATAGCTGAGGTGTGGCAGCTGCTGGGGGAAATGTTAAACTGAGACAATGCAGGATCAAATTTTACATCTCACTAATCTGTGTGCGATTGTGTTTCCTTTTCATTTTGTTTCCTGACAGGACAAAGCATGAGGAGCAACAACAGAAAACATAGTGTGACTTAAAGCTGGGCGATGATATCCTGGGTGTGATGTTTATTGTCACAGCGGTGCCCAGGATGCTTTTGAATTAGTCTGTTGTATTTTGTCATATTTGTCTGTGCTGCTGTTTATGTTTCCACTTCAGGCCACAAAGACGGTTTCATTTGGATTATATCACAGCAGTAGCATTACACTAACTAAGGAACAAAACAACACCATTTGTGTAATTAATTAAGTCCGCTGCGGTCTTGGATTTTATCTGCTATGCATTTCTTCCAACATTTAATAATTAATAGAGGGAAGAGTTTTCTTACCATCCTTTGTACGTTCTTTCTCTCCTTCCTCCTCTCTCTCTCTTTCAGAGTCTCTCGGTGCCCCATTAGTTAAGCTTTTTTGCTTCCTCCTCTCTTACACCACTTAGGCCCATAGCATAAGTACCATCCATCCACGTGCACCATATGTACACCGAGTTAAATCAGTCTGTAAATATCCACCAGTTTCCACATTTTCACATTCTCTTTGAATGATATGTTGTTTTAGAAGCTCTGGCATGCTGTGTTTGAGTCTGCTTTTGGCATAAATAGCTCTCCTCTCCTCTCCTCTCCTCTCCTCTCCTCTCCTCTCCTCTCCTCTCTCCTCTCTCCTCTCTCCTCTCTCCTCTCCTCTCCCCTCCCCTCCCCTCCCCTCCCCTCCCCTCCCCTCCCCTCTCCTCTCCTCTCCTCTCCCCTCCCCTCCCCTCCCCTCCCCTCTCCTCTCCTCTCCTCTCCTCTCCTCCTCTCTCCTCTCCTCTCCTCTCTCCTCTCCTCTCCTCTTGTCACTCTCAATCCTCCACAGATCCTCACTTTGCCTCCCTGACCTCCTGCTAGGTAAACCCATTGACCCCAGCTCCTACTGTCTACATCCTACGTGGAGAGCTGGTCCTCTTACCGGCTGACCTGGCTTTCGCTCTTACATCGCTGATGCATTTACAGAGCCGAGAGTTTTGCTGCAGAGCGCTGGTCTGTTGCTTGACCTAGCTTCGGTTTAGTGCAGCATCAGATTTGTGTGTGTGTAGTCACGCATGTCTCCTTTTTCATGTATTTGTGTGTAAGAGTGTGACAGTTCTGTTTCCTAACATAGTTTTTCTTTTTTTTTTTTTTTGCCCTGTTGCCTTTCCGTTTGACTCCGACTAGTGGAGCTCTTTGCCTCCATGGGAGTGCAGCTGGCCAGGAGGAGGCATGAGAACCTCAGTGGAGGTCCAGGCTGTGGTCAGAGCTCCCAGAAGGCTATTTTCAAGTGTGTTCAATGGCTGAACAGGGAAATAAACCATCGTATTCAAAAGTGAATTGTGCTATGAACCCAACAGCGCTATTTCATACTCTCTTATTCTCATTATGTCCCCTCTCGCCGCTCTGTACTTACTATCTCTCTTCTCCTATAATATTCTGACCCTTCCAGCCTCTCCGATCACATCTTCTGGCTATGGGAGTTGAATGGTGCTCATTACCGAGGCCTTTAGACCAGCGCTGGTTGGAAATGTGGCTGTGCGCAAGCTGTGAACCAGCTAGCTGTCTTGTTCTGACTGACTCTTTGAGTTGCTGCCTTGGAAGCAGGGAACACTCCTCTGCCATCCTGGGAGGGTAAAGCTCAGACGCTGGCGCTTTAGAGTCGGGCACAGCGACCACAGTTCACTGAGTGATGGTCGTTGAAAAGAGAAAAGGGGGAGAGGGAGCGAGAGAGGGATGGGAATAGCAAACGACGATGGGTGTAAGTTTTTGCGAGAGAATGAGGGATTCTGCAGAGCTCCATGCTGTGATGGTGTTGCAGGCTGCCCCAGGGAAACATCCGCACAACACACACACACACACAGACAGACACACAACAGATCATTAGAGTCACCAGTTGTTGGTGCTTCAGTCATCAGTTTCTAATTAATCTGTAATTTGTCACCAAGGTATTAGTAATGTAGCATACTGAGTAAGGGAATTGTTGGGTTGCTTGCTCAACATCAACCCGTCTCCCTGATGGCACAGCGTTCTTTAGGTCTTACAGGATAAAAATGCATAATTAAAGATGCAACAATTAATAGAGTACAAGTATAATTTTACACAGTATAATACTGTGTAGTATTGTAGTTATTTCTTTCAATAGAGCCTTTTTTCTTTTTCAGATTCAGTAATGTGAAAAAAGCACATGATTAAACCTGTCTGCTTTATGACTGAACTTTGTAGTCTTTGACTCACCAGTTTCTTTGGAATTTTTTTGTCTCTTTAATTATTACTAATGGCAGTGAGGCTGCGCTGAGCGTTTTTCATCCTGTGCAGTGAATTGAAAAGCTTCAGAATGAAAAATTTCTGAAGAAATCGGTTTTCGTTGACTGACCACAACTAAAGATGTTGGATTTTCTCAGCGTTAAAAGCACTACATGGCCTTTTTCAGAGATGAAATATGTAACATTGCTGGTTTTGTCACTCTGCTTCAGTGATGACAACATTGCGTCTGTCATTTGGACATACATCATTTCTGTGTAAATGTAATTCACTGCTTCATTAGGACATAGACATGACAGTGAGTGAAAGATGTGGTATGTACGCAACGTTTGCTGTTCAGATGAGGTAGAGCACTAAATCAAGTGACGTATATAATGCTCCCATGGGGGTTGAGTCACATTTGTTACAGTAATACTTTATAGACTTTTATGAATCCCACCATAAACATCTTCTTCCTATGTCAGTGCATTGTAATCTTATGTGTGCATATTTGTATCGATGACCTCATGCAGTTTGGATATGTGCAGTGTTTCACCCCAAACTGTTTCTGGATGTGTTTTTTTTTTTTTTTGCTTGTGTAACATTTTTACTCACTCTGGGCTTATTTTTCAATGTGTTATAAAGTCCTGCAACTATATAGAAACAGCACAAGGTGTTCTCAATACCGAGAGAGAAAATGAAGGTTGTAATATTACAGGTATTTCTTTCTAAGCCTTATCCCTGATCTGCTCTGTATAAACACTGCCTGCAGTTCGACCTTGTTTATCTGAAATATCCCAGAATTTTTCTCACGTAACTACTGGTCACAACTGAGTGACTAATGGGTTCATTGTTGTGCTGAAGAGTGCAAATTTTCCTTTTTTCTAGAATCTGGTTGAAACCAACAGTTTATTTTCAGCTCGTTTTTATATGAGACATGTAGAATAAGGTGATTTTGATTTAATGTTACAATTTTAAACTTAGATTTGGTCAATATTTCCAAATGAACTGCGCATCACAAATAAATAATTCAAGGACTGTTAGAAAATTGAGAATCCATCAACTCTTAAATTGTGTAATTTGGGCACTTATGTTTAAGATAACATGCCTTTATCTGCATGTAGGTTTTGTGATTCACGGGGTTCAAGTTGAACATAGATGTTACTAGGTCAGACCTAGTAAGATTACTGTTGTAACTGTGTTGAAAAGTGAACAGGTTGCTAATTCAGACTTGAAACAGACAGATGCTGTTAGGTCAATGAAAAGGAGAGCTCATAAAAACTTTTCCAAGGAATAATATTAATGTGCAATTTTCACCAGTGTCACTTTTCTTCTAATAACAGGATGTAAGCAAACATTTGCTTAGATTATAATGTATTGCAGTGTGGTCCAAAATTACCACAATGCAATTTTTTTTTTTTATTGTGAACAAAATTCAGAATATTCCATTAATACCAAAAGATGTGAACGTATTTATTGTCTACCACCACAATGAACTCAAGTGGCCAATTTATTTTTCTGTACATGTAGCTATATGTCCAATCAAAATGACGTGGAAAATCATGTGAGAACTGCAGAGACGATTGCTGTTTCAGTGTAAATTTGGTGTTGCCTTTTATTATCATATCAGAATGGAGGAGTTGAATTTCACCGTGGGGGACAAATCAGACACTTTTTTTTTCTCTCACAGCCACAGCATCTTCTATCATCTCCCTCTGCTTCCTCCTTTTAAAGCTCTCTGTGGACACGAGTCCTGCTTGGTCTTCAAAGTGGTGTGTGTGTGTCTGAGTGTTTACTCTAAGAGCAATCCTGCTAGCTGAGTGTTAATGCCAGCAAAGAGAGGTCTGTATCCCTATTAGCAAGGGGCAGGACTCCCTTTGGAGACAGTTGCGTTTCTTTGTACTTGCAAAAGAAAATGTGTGTAGATGCTGGTCCGTGTGGGGGCATTAAGGGTGTTAGTGGCAATCTAAGAATGATGAGCTGATTAGTCCCTCCTGTTGGGATGGAGTTGGAATCGCACTGGTTAATGAGGGGTGGAACATACATGCACACACATGCAAACACACACTTGACACATCTTCTACATCATTTAAAGAAAAGTGGGAACTTTTACCCCTGTCAGTTCGTGTGCGTTTTTCCACCTATGTTCCATTAATGTTTCTGCCTGAAACATTTTCAGTGTGCACACACACTCACATTGTCTGTGTGAGTGTGTGTGCAGGCATGTGTGTTTGACAGTCCCACAAGTGGCCCGCTCTAATGAATTCCTGCTGGTTGTTTTTGCTCTGTGCACAGCGCTGTTGGGCTCTGATTCCCACTTTACTGCAACTTTCTCCCCGCCTGGAAAGCAGCCATAGCATCATCAGCAGCACATCAGAGTGGAAGCTGCCAAATTAACACCCTGGCTGACCACAACCTTTTACATATGAGAGAGTCAATGAGATGGCTCAATTTAGGCTGGATTTTTTCTCTGTGTGTGGTTCGGTGTGTTAAAATGATATTGGAATAAAATAGGTTGAGTAGTTTTTTTGTTTTACTGATTGATACTTTTCTTTCTGTCATCATTGTCACACTGAAGATTTCTCGATGTCACATGCAGGCTTTTAGTGACATTTTGACAAATTAGAATCCATATTTAAGCCACTGGAAACCATCTTTTCTATTTCTTCAGATTTTTGAGTGCAAACAAACATCATATTTTTGCTTTATACCTTTTTTTTGGTGTCAGAGTTGCAGGAGTGACACTGCATTATTCTAGTGTCAGTCTCTCTTGATATGGATATACTCAGCAGAGAATTCATACTTATTCCTGTTGTCTGGTGTGAATGTTTCAGACTTTTACTTTCACCTCAGTATCACTTGATTTAAAGACACTGACAACATATTACTCATCTGAGTTTGCTGTTATAGAGTAGGATTGCATCCATCCTCTAGCAGCACACTCCCACCTGTATCTACAGGCTGTTGTCATTTTAAAAATATATTTTGCAGTATAAATCCTGCTCCTCTATAGAATCAGAACGGCCATTGCTAGAAGTAGAGAACTCAAAAATGAAGAAATTACTAGAAATGGTTGTAACTTTGCACTTTGTAACAAGAACAAAAAATTTTTATCAATAATGGAAAAAAACAATAGTGACTATAGGGCAGACACTTTACTACTTACTTTTTTATTATGTTTGCATACTTTTCTCCTATCCTGCAAGCACAGACTGAAGTTCAGCCAAAAAGTTTCAGAATTTTTGTAATTTGACTGTTGGTTACAGCTGAGTCAGTCATGGTTTCCAGGTTGCATTAGGGAACACAGAATTTTTAGTTTTTTTTTTTTTTTGTTTGTTTTTTTTTTTTTAACAGATTCTGACAAATACTTAATTTTTTGCAACATTTTAAATCAGATATGTAGAATAAAGTGATTGTGATGGAATATCACAATTTCAAGCTCAGTTTTAGTTTTAAGTGGCACCTCGTTTATGAATGTTTCTAGAGTTTGAGGCTCTGATAAATGTTGGGGATTTTTTATTATTTTTATTTTTTAAAAGCCAACCAAGCATTTTAAACCTGCCAACAGGCTTCAGAGTTCAGAGGGTTAAATGATTCTTATGAGACAAAACGACACGCAATTTAGTTTCCCGTATTTATTCAGTTACACTAGTAGAAAAATAGTTATAGTCTTTTTTTATGGTTCACTTTCATTGCTATTCTGCATATTAAGATGCAGGCTGACAGAGCGCAAGATTATACATTACATCAATAATGTATATAGGAATATGATTGTGTTCTCTGCATTATTAGACTGTAGTGATGCAGAGTACACATGTTTAAATAGAGGATTTGTCGAGACGCTGATTTGGTTTGTGTTTGCACGACTTACAGTGTGTATGCTCTCGTGCTTCGTCAGTGTATACAATCATTTGCATTGGACTCTCTTCCCACCCCACTCCTCCCTCTGTGTATATATAATTCCCCTCATTGATTTCTGGCTGAACTATTTGTCACCCACTTACTCAAGTCAAATTAGAGAGCACTGTTCGTTGTATCCACAATTCAATCGATTATGTTGGGAGTGGAGGGGGGGACGGAACCACTCCCAAACTAAACATAATGAATATAATGCTTACTGGGGGGAAAAGCCTTCGTGGATTGTATGTGTTTGTGTGGAATTAATGGAAATTTCCAGCTTGACAGAGCATGAGTTATCCAGTATGCGTGTGGATGGGATGGAGCCACAGCACAGGGCTGGTAGGTGTAATTTACATTAGCGCGAGTCACTGCATCCGTGGCCCCTGGTTTTTCTTTTTTTTTTTCCTACACACAAACCCACAACACATGAAACCCCCAGAGATGTATTAAATTAAATACAAACCAAATTCATTTGGAAAACAATGCTTAGATATACAGTATTCTCACCCACCTTTCTCTTTCGGTCTTGCTTCAATGCCGACAGTCAACCCAGCTTTGTGTACCATAACTGAAAAGATGTGATAGCTTTCCATTATTCATTGGGGGGGGGGGAAGAAAACTCAAAATTCCATTTCTCGGTTACTTGCTCATTTGCCTAAAATGTCGGATACTTCTCCTGAAAAAACTATTGAATGCCCTCCTCAATTAGAGACGTTGACTGAAAGTGGGATTGGCTGCGTGCCTTTGTGTATGTGTGTGTGAGACAAGGTGAAATGAACTCTAGGATCACTGTGTTGTCTCTATTCTCTCCGTCTTATGGCTCTCTTCTCCATCTCCCTCATGAGAAGTGGGAAAGTTGACATGGAGGAAGAAGTGCAGATTTTTGCAGCCGTGCATGCTAACAGGTAATACGCAGCAGCTGCACACTATCAGTTCATGCACACACAAACGTCTGTCTATGGGACAGCACAAAATAGTGTTAATGAAACCCTTTAGTGGAGTGGTCTTTGGAGAAGCTGCCAAACATGAGTCCCATAACCCCCTTCACCAGCCCCCCCCCAGCACAAGAACCCATTACTGCCAATTAGCCCAGCACTCAGAGTCCTAATAAACCTTGTCACACGTACACACACACACTCAGATTCACACACCACTAGTGTACGACCAGAAAAATAGCTGCCTAATTTTAGCCTGAGAGCTGGAAAGCTGTGACTCAAGCACAGGCATTGTGCCATTGTGATTAAAATCCAGATTACAGTGTAGATGTTTCTGGTAGTGGGTGAAGTAGCTGCCTAACGCTCATATAGCAGAAAGTTAAAAGTTCTGTAGCTCAGTTTATTTTTTGCATGCGTGAAATCCTGCACCTCTAATCTTGTGCCGTGCATTCTTGGAATAACATGTACTCGTGTTGAGCTGAAATGCAAATATATATATATTTTCAAGCATTGCTTAGACTGGGAGCAAATGACAAAACTACAGCCAGTTTTCTATATGCATTGCTGTGTTTTATGTTATCAAAACCTCGCCTTTTTCTGTTTTGCTTGAGAGATTTTTGCACTGGATAAGTCAAAAAATCTTCCCTCGCCGTGTGATGTGAGCATGTCTGATCAAGCCACTTCGTACTAAATCACCAAAATGCCATTGTTGAAGTTGAATAGAGAGCGGCATTTTCCACTCGTGTCAAAAGCAAGATTTATTTCCAAAGATTCGTCTCTGGGAGGTTATCGGTATGTCAGTTCCTCTAATCATGTTTGAGAAAAACTCGTCTCGGCTCACGAAAAACAAGAGAAACTCAGAAGAAAGCGTCGAGCATGAAGTCGCAGAATAAACAGAGAAGATAATGTTGCCTGTACAAATCAATTCAGCATTAGGGCCATCAAGCATTTACCCAGAATCTTAGCAGGGAGCATTATACGGTGCCTGAATTCAACGAATATAGTGTGTTTACAAATTTAGCTATCACGTTATCCGTGAAATATGATCAGGCACACTTTCTCCCTGCTGTGTGTCATGAAAGAAAACTTAAATGAGAGGTAGACAGAGATAGCAGCGAGGAGGATGTTGGGAGAAAGCGTGAGGTAGATATGAAGGGAGGTGGAAGAAAAAAGATAAGCTGGGCAAGGTCAGCACGCTGGTGCTCGAGGAAATGAGCTCAAATCAGAGAAGAAAAGGGTGAAGATTGAGAAAGAAATAGAGTATTGTCTCATTGAGGACAAGTAGTGCATAAGATAATAGAAATATTATTAAGTATGAAGGGATTGTCATGGATTTTACAGTGTGTGTTTGTGTGTGTGTGTGTGTGTGTGTGTGGTCCGGACATGAATCTGTGTATTGTCTCAATATGCCCTTGACTCTTTTGTTCGCAAGAATCAATTGATAATAGCTTCATAAATGCAGGCTGATGGTGTTGAGGGAGGCCAAAGTGAGTTAGAAACGATGAAGTGGAGTATTTGAGAGAAATGGGTTTCAGTCCAGCTCGGTTAATTTTCTGCCATAACTGGTGGTTAAGTGCATTTAATTCTGATCGATTCCAACAGATATTCCGGCATAAAATAGCCTGACTTCTGAGTGTGAGCTATTTAGTGCTGCAGCTGATGATCGGTGTCGATAATGTCAAAAACACGCTGAAAAAAACCCCTCCGTAGTTCCAAGTCGCTTGGTTTGTCCAAACGACAGTCCTGAACCTAATTCAATCAGATGAAACAGAGAAAAGAGACTAATCCTCACATTTGAGAAGCTGGAACAAGTGATTCAAGTGTTCACATTGTTGTCAGCTAATTTTCAGTGAATCTGCTTGTAGATTATTCAAGTTATTGTTTATGCACTTGAGCTGTTTATCACAGGGAAGCGGCAAATGGAGGCAGTTATTTTTTCGAAAATGTGTTTGTGTCTACAATGTGTTCATTGTGTGTGTGTGTGTGTGGGTGTGTGTGTGTGTGTGTGTGTGCATGCTGCCTGGTGGTACAGATGGAGAGGGGACACAGACTGAGTGGAGTGTGCTGCTGTTTGTGCAGGTGTATATTTTACCTCTGATTGATTTATACATAGCTTTCGTATGCTTCTGCCTTTAAGTCGCCTGTGTGTTGGCGTGCCAGCTTGTGTTTGTGTGTGTGTGTGTGTGTGCTTGCGTGTCCAGGTGCGTGTGTGTGTTTGGCGAAGCAGGGAATCCCGGATCCCTGCAGTATTCTCCTCAGTTCAGTGGGATGCACCTGAGCCCCACTCTCAGTCCAATCAAGTGCTTGTGATTCAGATCAGGTGCCTCACCTCAGGTGTCGCAGCAGTAGAGCTGGA
Organism: Amphiprion ocellaris; assembly: GCF_022539595.1. NCBI lineage: Eukaryota > Metazoa > Chordata > Actinopteri > Pomacentridae > Amphiprion > Amphiprion ocellaris. Next base: position 6,524,280 of record NC_072768.1, read on the forward strand.
CACACACGCTTTCGCACACACACGCAAACACACAAATATACACTCATTGCTCGTCTTCGTGGACACATCTGGTCAGATCTCTCTTTCTACATTTAGTTTACCACTTGGAGGAGAGGGACAAACATGATTTCTACATTTTTAATTTCTATTTGATTTGATTTTCACTTTTTGGAGAAGATATTTTACTCAGTAAGATTAATATTTATTATTAGCCCTCAGAATCTTATTTTTCTCACTCTGGGCTCAATTTTCACTGCAATAAAAGTCACGCACCTCTCTGGAAACAGCACAGCTATGACTAGAAGTAGAACCAGCCTTTTGTGCAGTATAACAAATGAAACAAGGCTGGAAAATGGTAGATGTCCCTGAATTTTGGTCGTGTGATTGTTGGTTCCACCTTATTCAGTCATGACTTTCTATTTGAGCTGATGAGCAAAGAATAACAGTTTTTGTTTTGTTTTTTTTTTATTTTTTTTTACAAAATGTAGTTAAAGCCAACCATCAATTTTTGGCAGTTGTTTATTTAGATGAGTGCAAAAAGTGGTTTTGATTAAATCTCATGATTTTCGGCTTTTTTACTGACATTTTCCAACTGAACAGCACATCACAGATGAGTAGTTCAAGGACTGTCTGAAAGTTCCAAATCCAATGATACTTTCTGTCTTTACAGTTTATGGGTCTGGTAAATGGTGTAATTTTTAACATATTATAAAGACAACATACCATTTGAACCTGCTGGCAGGTTTTGGGGCTCAAAAAATATAATTATCCACAATCATTAAATTTTTAGCAAGTATACAATGTCTTCCTGTGCATTGGAATAATGTCGACTTGCATACAATTTGCCACAGCACAAAACTTTGTGCTACTATTTTTTTTTTTTTGAAAATGACAGCAGCTTTTAGCCACTTCAGTTCTCCTAAAATCGAATACCAAATGATCACCAGTATTGAGGATGTGACAAAAAAAGTGATTTCAAAGACAAATGTAATATAGCTTCGTCATCTGCCAACAGACTGTCAAGGTATAGTGTTTTATGTAGCCAGCAGTTTGTAAGGCATGTCGAAAGACATTTCAAACAGCAACGGAGCTGTCGAATGCCTCAGATGGTTTTTCTTTCCTCCGCAGTGTTTCCGTTGTTCCAGTTTACACACCTGTTATCCTGCGCCATGTGGTTTCCTGTGTTGTGTACATGTGAGAGGGTCTGGTCAGGTCAGTGCAAACAGCATGTCTGATTGTATAGACTGGACAAGTGCCAGCCGCTGACCTCCCCTCATGACAACACACCACAGCACGCAACACGCCTCAGAGGCAGCGGGGCGATCAGATGGTCGGAGCGAGGAAGGGGCCGAGGTGATTGAAGTTAATTGGAGGAGAGATGAAGTGAAACACAGGTAACAGGAACACGGACACAGGAAAGAGGAACAGGAAAGGAAAGGGAAAGAAAGGGCTGAATGAGAAAGAGGCTGCGATGCTTTCAGAGTCGAGGCACGCAACAGTTTTGGTTTCTGACTGAAGAAGCTTCATTATAGTCTCATGGGTGGCCAGACGTGGTTTCACTGCAGAGATAACGAGAAAAGAAGAGTAGCAGGAGGAAACTGAGAATTAGAGCTGTTTTCCACTCTTGTGGTTTCATTAATTTCTGTTATGGTTCCAGATATACAGACTCAAAGTGTTGTTTTATTATAAACTAGTAACCAAACCTGACATCAGACTTTCACTGTGTTGCGTATATGTACGCACAACACACATCCACTCACACTTCACAAAAACACCCACAATTATACACAGTGAACAAAAGATATAGTAGAAGTGAAGTGAAAAACAAACAGTAATGTGTTGATGTTTTCTTGTTAACTTGCATTTATTTGTATTTGCCACTCATCTCTAATAGGGCTACAAGTAAAGAATATGTTTTTTGTTGATTTAGCTGTTATATAACCATAATAACCAATAATCAATTAATTGATTATTGGTTGAATTCTCGTCTATTTGTTGAATTTTAGACTAAAGTTGAATGATTTTTATTAGAGTTGTAATGACTAATAGTTACTGTGCTTTTAAAATCTAAATTTTATTCAGCTAATGCCTCATTGACAGAACAGTAGTTGATTGCTTTATCATACAAACAACACAAGGATGACCAACTGGGGTAGCAACTGGAAAAAGCAGCCAATGAAGCAAAATATTACTTTAACTCTTCTCAAATCATAATTAGATGTAGTTAATTTCACATGGAATGAAAGATTAGTATTATTTTAGGAAAGTTATGATTAATTTGCATATTGTGTAGTGTGAAAATAGATACTTTTCTTTAATACAAATTGCAGCTTTTATTCCAAGTGCAATCCACTTACAAACTCATTTACCATCCTTTGATTCTGGTTTATTTTACAGTAATTTCATGTAAACTTTTTTTGTATTTTGCAGCAATACCAAATCCAGAGTGACCCTGATTGTGAGTGGTGGCGCTAGATTAGGACCCATCTAGTCCCATCTAGTAAAACTGCTTAGGCGGAATCGGTTGCTTTTTACTGGGGTCCCACAGGACCCCAATATGTTGGTCTTTTATAAAAGTCCTAATTAAACTAGTAAAAGAAAGCAGTGATGTAAAATCATCAAGAGCTGAATGATTGACCGTCATAAACAGCTGGAATGATAGAATAAGGCGCCTGTGAGATTCAACAAAAAGTAAACCTCGGGGGTCTTTGGGTAGACGTGTTGGTAGGATGAGGTTTGACAGTGTAGTTCATGACCCGCTGAACCGCAATGTTCACACACACCTGACCTGAGTGTATCCTCAGATGAAAAGTTAGTGTTTGGTTGCGATCAGGAACCAGTTGCACAGAGCTGCTTGTTTCCCTCTGATGGATTAGAGTGTGACGTCTGAAGCCAGAGTTGGATTAATCTCTAAAGATACCAGACTCATTTAGATTATACTCTAACATGAACACACACACACACACACACACACACACACACACACACACACACACACACACACACACACACTCCAATGAAGTACATAGACACAGTGAATATTCCACCCACTGCTCCACTGTGTCCATGTGGAGCCTCTTGGTCTGCTGCTTTTGCTTTTGTTCACTTCTGTTCCATCACTTCTTTTCTCTCTCCTGCTGTTCTATCTGAGAATTCCTCTCTTCTTTTAATTAACGCTGGTGTTGTTCTCGTCTTCTTCCCCTGGCCAGGACCACTAATATTGCAATTAGCTCCTGTATGAAGCTTTCAGCCGCCGCCTTTGTTCTTCTCCGTGCTGTACAGAGGCCCACGTTCCTCCGTTGCTCCGTAGAATATTATGTGTGTGATGCAGAGCTCCATTTTAATAGCGGAGAGAGGCATAATCAAAGCTGGCCTCATTTTACTCTGTCAGAATCATAACACATCATTCTTGTCAGGGGAGGATGAATGATTCTCTCTTCTCTCTGGTGGGAAGGTTTTTTTTATATATATTTTTTCTCTTTCTCCTCTTCTCCTCTGCTTCTTCCGCTCATCCCTTTGGTGATCATCCTCCTTCCACGTTTCTCCCCCTCACTTTTCTCCGCTTCATGCTGCATCTCTCACTCATCTCTCTTCTGTTTCTTCGGAGAACTCTCACTCCCAGCCTTCCTCTAGCCTGCCCTTGGGGACAGATAGAGAAGGTCGTAAAAAACCAATTGAATTTAACGGTGTGACACTACACTGTTAACCTATGAGTGGCCCGACGTTGTCCTACGTTCCAAAGCATGACAGCTGGAGAGGCTGATGGTTGTTTAGGTCGTAAACCTTGTGACACAGTCGCTCTCGCAGCCCCACGGTGTGGCTTTTAGAACTGAAGCTTCATGAAATACCTTTTATCTGAGAGGGAAATGCATCTAATTCAAATGTTGTTGAGTTCCTGGACAGTCTTTGCCTCATGCTTAGAATTACATTTCAACTCTGCAGCACTTTTACTAACTACAGTAATTCTCCACCGTGCACTTATATTACTCCAGTGCTGCCTCAGCTGCCAAGTTTAGAAGTGAATTCATAATCTTTATCATTATTTTGACAAGTACCTCAAGTGAACATTGCCTTCCTGTAAGTAACATCACTACCAGCAGTTCAAAACTGCAGCACATATTGACTTTCTTCACTTCAAGCATCCTTCCTCTTAATGAAAAACTAGCAACGGTTCAATCTGAGGTCCAGGTGTGTTGTGCAAGTAGCAGCCTTGAGCTGCTAGCCTTAAGCAAAGAAGAGCAGGTTACAGAGGTCTGCTAAGCTCACTTCTTTCTAACTCCACATCCCCTATATTTTTCTTTTTATCAGACTTCCTCAGACCCAACCAGGGTTGAGTCAAGTTACATCATTTGAGCCGACGTAATAGACTGACAGAGTCTTAAGTTTTGTAAGTCTGTGCTGCTAAAGACCTGGAACCAGACTAAAATGTGCAAAACTGGTGGCATTTCTGTTTACACTGACATACAATATGATTCCACACCGTATAGACAGGAAAATCATGAACCTTGACCCCTACAGTGAGGCAATCCATTGGCTCTGTTATACTGTGTAGGGGCACTGAAAGGTTTGATGGGTATCAAAGTGATGTGAGTCATCAGACCTCAACACAGCTGAACAGCTACCGGAGATTTTGCACCAACATGTTCGACAGCACTCTCCACCACCACCATCATCGAAATACCATGAGGAAAAATGGTATTCTACCCCTGGATCACTTCTAGACACTTGGTGAATCAATGCCAAGGCATACTGAAGCTTTTCTGGCACTGCATAGACACCCAGCACTTTACTGAAACACATTATGTTGTTTTTTTCCTTTAATTTGTCAGCTGTTCATCAATGAGTTTTGACCTCGTACACCATTGGTCCACTTGGCCTCTCAGGTCTTCTGAACAGGAGCTCAGGGTATAGTGTCCCTCTCACAGTTCAAGACTTGTGGTTAGGTTTTTCCTGTCCTGCCTCCCAGGTTATAGAATTAGATTCTAAATCTCATTCAAGGGTCTGTTTATTCTTATAGGCATTTAATTGATGTTTCATTCCTCCCCGGACTCTCCTGGAAGTTATTTATAATGTTGCAATTTGTTGTACTCAAGAACAGTACTGCAGATAGTTTTGTAACAAATACGAAAACAGAGGTAATTAAGAAAAATCAAAAGCTACCTTATGCATGAAGTGCTTTCTCCCAGATTAATAGAATAGACCCCCTGGTTCCCATTGATGATCCACCTCAGACAGTAAAGAGAGCAGCTGCGTTTATATTTTTTGCAAAGTCATATTTACCTCGGAAAGAGATGTGTTTATTTTCCACCTGTCATGATACCGTGAAGGACTTGTTTTGATTGTATGGCGAGAGTAAATCTATTCTGGGTATGCTCTCACACACATTCAGGGGTTAGCATGCCAACTAAACATCTGCCTTTTAGGTTCAGCAGAGACTGAGACTACCCCGGCAACTTTTCAAAAAGACGCCTCTCTCCCGGATAAAACTTTCTCTCCCTGTGATCACGGGGACAGAGATTGAGAGATGGGGGAAGGTTGAGGGGAAACTGAAAAAGTGTCACACTGTGCTGAGCAAGGTGGTGGAGAGAGCAAGGGAGAAGTCTCTTACATGAAATAAAAATAATAATAAAAAAAAAGAAGAAGAAGAAGACAGCAACATCTGTGTGGGAACTTCAAACAGCTTTTGAAAGGCAAAGCGTGATTCCGTTCGGGATTCTCTGGCTTGGTAAACAGCCGGGTTTTATTTTGGAAGTCGGATAGAGTGTGTGTGTTCGTGTGTGTTTAAAAGATGGGGGGCTTTGTAGGGGATGAGGGACTGCCAGAGCTGGGATCCACCAGAGAGAAGAACACATTGAGAGGGGGATGAGGGCTCCATTTCTGAGAGCAAAGTCCAGTGATTGGCATGAATGTAATGCAGTGTAAATCCACCCTAAGCATGCCTTGTATGCCTTCTTAATCATTTTGTTGTCATTTTTGATTCCACGGGGTGTGCTTGGTCATAAATTTGAGGATAAAGAAATGTCTCATAGGCTGCACAGTGGCTCGGTGGTTAGCACTTTTGCCTTGCAGCTAGAAGATCCCTGGTTCGAATCCCGTCCTTCCTGGGATCTTTCTGCATGGAGTTTACATGTTCTCCCTGTGCATGTGTGGGTTTTCTCCACATAGTCAGGCTTCCTCCCACAGTCCAAAAACATGCTGAGGTTAATTGGTAATCCTAAATTGTCCGTAGGTGTGAATGTGAGAGTGATTGTTTGTCTCTGTGCAGCCCTGTGATAGACTGGTGACCTGTCCAGAGTGTCCCTTACCTTCACCCTAAGTCAGCTGGGATAGACTCCAGCCCCCATGCGACCCTAATGAGGATTAAGGTGTGCAGATCGATGGATGGATGTTCATCTAACAGTATCTCGTCACTAACCTTGGTTCTCTTTTCTCTCTTATCTCCCTTTCCTGCCTCTCCTGGGTGAATGGAACCACAATTCATCTCTATGTTCTCCTTTTACTTGCCTACCAGGTAAGTCACAGCCAGCTTTTAAGAATACTTATTGAAAAATATTATTCTAAACAGATGAAGGTTTTGCTTTTTGTTTAAATTACTCAAAACTCTTGCAAGGCCTTGCCTTTGTGCAACCTCACAGTGTTGCAGTGAGTACAGTTTTGAATTTCAGCAGGAATACAGCATAAGACTTTACCTTTTTTGGCCTGTAGTGGTTTTTTTTAATTTATCAAATGACAGAGACAGCAAGAAAACTGTAGCAGACATGCCAGTAATCACCAAGCGTATCTACTTAGCAAAGCAGAATCTTGGAGTGTTTGAGAAGGAAACAATGCAATAATCAGACTTTTTCTTTTAAAAGAGGAAATGATTTTGCAAAGACTTCAAGGCTGACCCTACATACACTCTGCTCCGAGCATTTTTTCCCTATATGTATATGAGCCTTGGATTGTCCATAGATGAAAGAATAAGCAAGAAAATCTTAGAGAAAAGACTAATTATTTCTATTTAATTTAATTTGATCTAAAAAGAAATGATGGCTTACCTGGTGAGAGAAACTCAACTGTAGCTTAAAAGACTGCTGTGAAATAGTAACACAATGAACTGATAATAGCTCCTGAAAACATTTTTCACCATAAAAACTTTTCTAAAAGACACCGAAGGGGAAATTAGGTGCAATAAAATTTATTGAACTGACTTTGGAGCAAGTCTTTCATGCATTAACTAGGTTTCTGTCACGATGAGGAGCTGTTCATCAAGTTGTCATGGGCTTCCAGCAGGGCATCCAGAGTAAATTCACAGTACTTGTGTGGTTTATTTATAGACATAGCGTAAAAAATATCAATACATACACGGTCATATCATTTATATCTTGTTCGAGGATATAGTACTGTGTATCATGCTTGTCTCACATTTCTCCCTTTCATGTCTCATTATTTCTACTTTCATTTGTTTCGTTTCCCATTTCTTTCCTATTCATTCTATTCTGGTTCCATCTTTCTTTGCCCTTACTCTCCTCTTTTATGGCATTTTTCTCTTCCATTGTTCCTCCTAGTTGACATGGGCTATAGCTGCTGCTTTTGTATGTCTGTATGTGTGCATGCGTGTGTGCACGTGTGTGATGAAGTGGAGCGGAGCTCTGCAGTGAGGTGATGGTATGTGAAATCACTGACATTACAGCAGAGGGGGAGGTGGTGGCATTCCCTCTACAGCAGCGTTGTCCTTTAATCGACAGGGGCACCATCCCTGTACCACATCCCTCCTCACCTCCATCTCTCTGTCCAGCTGTCTCTCCATCAACCTCTTGGTTTCACCTCCTTCCTCTTCATTCCCATCCTACTCCTCCTCCTCTTCCCCTCCCTCTGCTTCCCCTCCTCCCACCTCCCTCCTCTCCTGGCAACAACAATGCTGTCTTCTCACGAGTGTCAGCGTTCGTGTGACTCTGTGGATCAGTTGGTTTCTGAAGTGTGGGAATTCAGTACACGTATATATGTTTTTGCCATATTGTTTATCCTGTACATCCCTGAAAATGTATTCTGTCTCATCTATTTTTTTTTTTATCATACTCTCACTCTTTCTGCTTATTTGTACATCACAAGTCTTATCCATTTTTCCTCTGTCTGTCGAGTTCTCTCGGCTATTCCTATTTTCTGTGTGTCTGCAGTAAAATCACAGTGGCTGGACAGGATTGCAGTGCCTGCAAAAAAAAGCAAAAAAAAAGACCATCATAAAGTGAGGAAGACAGAATGGGGGTGAGATTGAAAGCAATGGGAAAGAAGGGCAGGGAGAGGAAAAATAAAGAAGGAAACCATGAAGAGAGAGGGGAAGACTAGTTGAAAGACGTCAAATACAAACAAAGCTGCAAGGCGACTGTAAAGGATCCCTCTGGCAGAGATTTGAGGGGAATCAGGAGGAGAGCAAGAATGAAAACGAAGGAGAGAAAACCGAATTGAGGGGAGATGAGGCAAAAGTGCAGGTGACAGGGAGCCCCCATCTGGTTGGAGCTGGTACTGTTTCCCAACACCCCATCTCATCCCCACACACTCCTCGGCTTCTTTCTTCCTCTCTTTCTCATTCTCTTCCTTTGGCCTATCTCTGCCAGACCGGGAGCGTAATCACTTTATAGGGTCACAGATGAGATCCTCGTGCAGATTAATGGTAATCTCACTTTCCCCGATGGCCATGGCCACTGTGTGTGTATATATACGCTTGAAGGACAGTTTGTATTCCACTTATAGAAGCAGCTACAACTCCTCAGAGAGTAATCTCCATTCTCTTGCCTCCTCTCTCCCTCTGTTCTCCATCCTTCTTTGTCCCTCCTGTTCCTCCCTATCTGTACTTGTGTGCTGCACCAAGCCACAGTTATAAGGCTATTTGCGTCATCAGCTCCGGGCAGAGTGTGCGTCTTGTGTGTGTTTGACCTGAACTCTCCACATACAGCGTTTGGATGTTAAGCTCTGACTGCTGTGTGCATTATTGTAGCGCTTGCAGAGGCCAGGTTTGCACACGTGCACACACAAGGCGAGCAAAGCTGATGCGTCATTTTTTTTTTGCATGGGTGCAAATTCTTGGGAGTTCACACACATTTCTCTCCTTGCTTTTTAATCTCGGTTGTGGACCACCCATCAGTGTCCATCATAAACCAATTCTCCCTCCGCCTTGTCTCCATAGCAACGCCATAGCAACCCCCCACTGACCCAGCCAGCCACTAGCCAAGCCCTTGACATGAACTCACCCCCTCTCAAACCTCTCCATCCGCCATCAGTGGCTGAGAGGATTGTCCATCAGTCGTTCCTGACATCTTGATTGGCAGTTGCTGCTCAGACATGCATGGAGAGGGCATCTCTTCAAAATGAGCCGGGCACTGTGAAGGACAAGCACAGGAATGCAGAAATTGATTTACTCGTGCTTGAGTTTTTTCCCCCATCATGAGCAGGAAAGCCTGATGAAGGGCACGTCTTTCCAGGTGTTTGAGAGGTTTTCACTCAAATCCATGTTCCTCCCTTTGATTGTCAAGTGATGTTGCATGTCCAGTCTGTTCCTACATGTCCGTCACTGAAGTGCAACATGCATCATACCGCTGAGAAGGACTCGTTCATAGTTGTTACGCCAGGACACAAATGCCAGTCCAGTGATGTGCAGCATGTAATGAGCATGTCAGGGATACCTCTAGTATCTGCAAGGCTCCTGTGACAGCTTCATGAGCATTACCAGGATGCATAGAATCCATCATCAGCCTTGCAAACACGACCAATGTTTCAATACCGCCTGAACCGACAGAATGTATTAATGCAATCTCTGTGGCTGTGATTTGATCACTTAATGGAACGAATTGACTGTTCTTCCAGTGAGCACATACATGCAGCCTTATGTGCACGTGTTAAAGGGCTGTTGTATCCACAATACAAGCAGACATGCATTAAAATACAGACAGAAAAACACACACATGCAGTCCTCCTCATCACATGGCTCCGCATCAGTGTGGAGCGCTACAGATGAGAAAAGCGCCGTGCCTGATCAATACGTCGTCAGTCTCTCTGACTCTGTATCATTATCATTTTAATGACTGCAGTATTTTACCCACTGATGGCCTTGGAGATGAACAAGACAACACCAGAAGTCTCTAAACGTTCACTGCTGCTGTAGTGAGCAAAGGACTGCAACCTGGTGTCACGTAATCTCTGGTGACATTTTGAAAACGCCCAGCCACTAATGAAGACTATACAAAGTTTATTGATCAATGGTACATTTCAACAAATTGCTTGTTTTTATTTCGTCTGTAAGAGTCTGCTGCCTCCAGGTGCTTTGTAGATCTTTTCTTTCTTTGGCCAAACGTAACATAGTAATATTCATATCAATAAATCAGAAGTTAACCCTTTGAAGCCCCAAAACCGACCAGCGAATTTCAAAGACATGCGATCTCTAATAAAGTCATCAGAGCCAGGGAATGTAAAACAAAAACAATTGTCTGGTTTTTACCTTTCCTACTGTCCTTGAAATGGATGCTGATATGCAGCTTCATTAGAAACCTTGACCAAATGTATGCATAAAACTGTAATATGTCACCAAAAATCACTTTATTCTACATGTCATCTAAAAATTAGGCAAAAACGACTTTATATCTCAGTAAAAATTGAGCCCACAAAAAATTAAAATGTGATGGGAGCAAAAGCAAAAAACACCCAGAAACTGCTCAATGTTCAGACAGTTAATGTTAGCAATGAGCTGCATCATGACACACTTAACACTGGGGAGAAGTTCAGTGTCTGCTTTACACGACTGGCTAAACATGTCAGTCATATAGTGAGAGAAAAGTTCATGTGTTCAAACAGTCGAATTCTTTTTCTGCTTGGATTTCTCAAACACAGAAGAAACCAAGATATTCTCTGATTTAGGCCTTGAACCAGCAGTTGTTTCACATCTTAGCTTCACAAATAGTTTTACAATTAATCAGTTTTCAAAAGCACTGCTTATTCGTTTCCTATTTCAACGCTACTCTGGGTAATTAATACACAAAGTGATGGATCTATGTGATCAAGGGATTAATAGTGTTGTTTGATCATTTAATGAAAAGTATATAACCACTTTGAAGAGCTTATAAAAATTAAGTGAGAAGTTGAGGGGATGAAGTGCTAGGATCCTACTACTTGTCTCTTTTGAAAGGCTGGTTTTAGCTGTGGATTTCCATGGAGGAGAGAGGAAGAGATGGAGGAGAGACAGAGCTTGCTATAGTTTGTGTGCAGTGTGTGTGTGTGTGTGTGTGTGTGTGTGTGTGTGTGTGTGTGTGTGTGTGTGTGTGTGTGTGTGTGTGTGTGTGTGTGTGTGTGTGTGTGTGTGTGTGTGTGTGTGTGTGTGTGTGTGTGTGTGTGTGTGTGTGTGTACTTCAGGCTCTCTGCATGCATCTACTCCTGCGGTCCTGTATGTGGTGACAGGCTGACATCAGAGTAAAAGCCCCCTGAAGTTGTGTCGAACAGATGTCTCTCTCTGCTCTCGGTCTCCCCGGTGGTGGAATACCTGGCTCTCTCAACATCTACCTCCCTCTCCTCTTTGTCTGTCTTTCCCTCTGCCTTTTCAATTTACTCTTCTATTAAAACTCGCTGTTCTTTCTTCAGTCAACGTACCTTTCAGACTTCCTCCTGCTTTTTCCCCCCCCTTCATTTTATCTCCTACTTTTTGCCATTGGGGCTGGGTTTTCACTCTTTGTTCAGTAAAAAGGCCAGGTGAAATGGACTCTTGGTGAAGTGCCTCTGGTGCTCTGCTGCGTGTATTTTCATTCGGTTCTTAAATGTGTGTGCGTGTGTGTATGTGTGTCCAGCCTGCGTACATCTACACTTTTTGTACAAGGCAATGTTCCAAGCTCTGTGACGTGAGGCCAGTCTCTGAGAAAGCAAGCAAGCAATCTGGGCCTTGGATTGTCTCCAGAATCGCTTTCATCTCCATTCAGCAGTGGGATGTTACTCACTGGTACACATGTGTGCGCTGCTCATGCACACATACACACTCACACAGTTACATGCACATAAACACACAGTCACTGATAATCATAGATGTTCTCAAGAGTGTTCAAGCACGGTCAATGCCTAGCTTTTTTTTTTTTGCTTTAGTAAGATTTTATCTTTTTGTCTCTTGTCTTTTGACATTTGATATTTTCTTACAAGCTCCCACTTAGACATACGCAAGCACACACGCAGCAGCGACTGTTATTGTAGGAGTGCATGATGCAACAGCAGAGCCATCCCTCCTTATGTCTCCTGGGAAAAAAACGAGCGAGGGGGGATTACAGAAAGGAAAGAGACGTATGTGGCAACGACAAAACCAAGGAGAGAGATGGGAGGAAGAGTGACTGATTGACTGGGTGGAGGGAATACGGGACGAAGTAAAAATGACTGACTGGAGCTGGAGGAGTTAAATAGAGAGAGAGAGACGGTGATTAGAAATTCCCTTGTTGCCCTGTTGAAATGCAGAGGTGGTTTGGGCAATGAGTTAGCTGCCGCTGACGCATTGATTCAGCCAGAAGAGTCGCTCAATTTATCCCACTCCTTGACAGAGATGTCAACAGCTTCACCAGTGGCTGCTGGGGTGATTACCAACACGTCCTCCCACCACGACACCTTCCGCAGCTCGTTGTGCTTTCTGTTCCTCTACATAACAGTCTGTCTCCACCCCTTTCCCATCTTCGTCTGCTGTCCCTCCCACTGAGACATGCAATGGCCTAATATACTAGGTTCTTATACTATGAACAAGCAAGGATGCTTCGGTCAATATGCTCTTGTAAATTATAGAACAGCAGCTAAAATAGCTTCAAAAAATTTAGATTTTACCTGTGTGACTGTATGTACATGAATTGGGTGGAAAATGGCAAAAACAGAGGCTAAAAATAAAGCGATGCCCCTTAAACCAATATGCAAATGACCCTGTGTGACTGTGTGACTGTGTTGTGCAGAATGTGCATTTAACATGGATTATGCACAAATGTAAAAATAGAGAAAACAGGAAAATGTTCCAAATCGGATGAGTCATGTTTACGCATCTCAGCGCTAGAGCTGGGGATAAAAACAAGTGTTTGTAAATGTGTAGATACAATCAGATTGGGTAATTCAGGGAATTCCATGGCACAATTACTGAGTACCACGACTTTCACCCATTCAACTTGATGCATTAATCAGACAAGTGTCTTGTGTTAAAGTGACCATATTGTTAAATCTACCAAAGGTATACTAGCAAAGTGTGCAACCACTGACAACCTCTGAAACATGAAAAAAATCTACATGTGTTCAATGTTTTTTGTGCATTTCCAATGATGTTGGCAGTCTTTTCATGCAGATTTAACTCCTAACACTTTTGCAGATTTTGTGTATTTCTAGTGCAGATCTTCTATCCTTTTCTGCAAGACAATGCTCTCAGAAGCATGCTCCCATGCACATCTCTTGTCTTCTTCATTGTTTCCCTGCCTTTCTGGTTGGACCATACACTAATGGTGGCATTGACACCTTGACCTTTCTCCTGTGCATTGTTTGTTCTGCACTGTAGAGAATGAAGGCTCTACAGAGATGTAGGAAGGAGGAAGAAAAGCTGGGAGAGGATTCTATTTGCCAGTATTTTTGAACCTGTTGTTGACTCCTGTGTAGGAAATGTGTGTGTGCATCAATGTCACACACCAGGAGGCCACCCCCCCACCTCAAACACATGTACTATAGAAGATAAGAACAACATATTGACCATAATAGTGGGGGTTGTGCTCACCTTGGATAATCCTCCATGCTGCTATTTTCTTTTTTTCCCAGTTTATTCATCAAATGGCTACAAGTCAAAAAGTTGTCCAAAGCCAAGTCGAGGTTAAGGTCTTACTTTTTATCACCAAGTTATCTGTTCATCTGCTGACCCTTTGTTGTCTGTTGCATTTTCCATCAGCTTTGTGAAACACAGTTTGTAGTCTGTGTGGGTGCCGTCACCCCCCTGTCTGCCCCAAAGTGGGAACACAGCACCCTCGTTGCCAATTAAACTCCAATCAACAAACGAAGATGTAGTGAGACATCAAATTACATCCAATATCCTCTTCCATACTCAAGCCTGTCTCTGCCAGCCACAAATTAGCTTACAAATTAAGGCTCTGAAGATGGGAGAATTCAAGTTGCCAGATAACAACCAAATAACATCCTGCCGGTGTCTTCATGCGTCGTTCCAACTTGGATCTAGTTTCCTGCCTTTTCTTGATGTGCGGAGAGAATTTTTTTTTCTTTCGTGGTTGAGCTTCGACCATCCATTTAAATTTTCCTTCGGAAGAAGCTGGGTATTAGTACAGGTTGATGAGAACTCATCTGACTGAAGTCTGTTCCGGCATGATCCATGTTTGATAATGAAGATGTTGCATAGACAATCCAAACACTGTTAATTAATGAAATAACTCAAGTTGAATTATAGATGAGGAAGGTTGGATTAATTACCTCTTAGAGTTGGATTTCCTTTTCTTTTTTCTTTTCTAGCCCACACAACTGGCTTGACTACATAGCATGTGTTCCAGAAGTTGCTTTTTTTTTCATGTTTGTGTGCGTCCATGAGAATAGAGAAAGAGCCCACTTGTGCTACCAGCATGTCTTTCTCTGGTTGCAGTGAGGCTTTTGTAATATTATCCAGTCAGATGTTTAATAATTCATACTTTTATATTGGGGGTTATCTAACACATGACAAGCAGACAGTGTGCAGCTCTCTGAGTGGTGTCTAGGGGCTCCTCTCACTTTAAAGCCTATCAGAGAGTCATCACCAAGACACCAGTCCTTTGCTCATCATTTCGCCTGTTCATTTGACTCCCGTCTCCCTGGAGGAGTGGGTGAGTACATGTTTAGCAAACACATAGGCTCCAAAAATGACAGACATATGCAAACCGGAAAGATCATTTTTCGCCACCTTATTTCTTAGCATGTACAAGTATGTATTTACTGTAAATGAGTGTGTGCGTCATGTGTATGTGCATGTGATTGTCCCGTCTGCTGCGGTTGCTGCATTGGGCCTGGTGTGGCTAATTAAAAGAATCCTGCTTGCATTATTCATGAGGCAGTAATTATACATTCCTTTTGCTGATCCCCAGTCAGAGACATTAAAAATAGATCTGAGTCTCAGTGCCCCACCCTCCCAGGCCCCACTTTCTCTCTGTGTTTTGACTACGTCTCCCCCTCAGCATCTCTCTATTTATCTATCCTTATCAGTATTTCTCCGTCTCCCTGTCACTGGCCTCATTGTCAAAGCCTTCTTTTCTTGTATGTATTCTTTCCATCCCTCCCCTCATCTCCTTTGCCGTGTCTTCATTCATGCTTGCTCTGATGTTCCTGTTTGGGATTCAGCCAGAACATTCCTCTGACAGTGTCACTCTCGCTCTGCTCTGTGGCCTGACCTCCAGTCACATCAGGCCAGAATTCAGACTTGAATATTTTGAATCTGCGGCGACATCTCCACAGAGATTTAGAAGAGAAAAGATATCACTGTCTCTGATCAACTTAATGGGGAGACTAGCTCCTCAACAACTGACAAAATCTCTACCCGCAAACTTCTCCCTGACTTTTTTTGTGCCTGTTTGATCAACAAAATCCATACTGATCTTTTAAATATGAGATGGCTGCCGCCCAGATGAGCGAATGCATCCACTATTGTGGAGTCAAATATGTGAACTTTCTGAGCTTTTTTCTGCTGTGCAATCATGCGTTAGTTACCTCTGGCAATGCCACTTTCCTTGCTGCCAGAAACAAGTGTGTGAAGCTTGCATCTTCCAATGAGCAGACGATGAGGTTTTGAGGATGGATCCATGCACACATTTACATCCTGATGAGGCTGATGCAGAAAGGGGTGGGAATTTTGTAAGATATGCCAATGAGAAAGCTTGTTACCAACTAAGTGGATCACTTGGTTCTTGCTGCCTTTGGGCTATGCTTGCAATTGTTCTCATACTTGTTTCAGCATGTGAAAAATAGATTGCTGCCTTGAAGCCGCCCTGAACTTCATCACCTCACACCACGTTTTACTCTGGGTTTGTTGGGGCTATGTTATGTAAATCACAGTCGTGTATATGGAATTGGCTTTCCACGCCCCTGTACCTTCATCTCCCTTTAACCCAAACAGCCAAAAACAAACATGTTTGCTCACTCAAATATACTACGTGCACATATGAATACACAGAGGGAGCAGATGCTAAATTCTGTGGAGAATACTGGGATGAAAGGAGACCTGCCACTGTGAGAGCAGTATGTTAGCACATATGTCCCTGGATGTGCAGTATAGCTTGGTGTATATGTGTGTACATTATTTGTCATTTGCATGTATGAAAATACTATTCACTCCGTTCGGTTTCAGAGCTAATCAAAGATATACTACTTGGTGCTAAATCTAATATTGATCAATATCATTATAAATGCTAAATCCTGTGCACTGGATCACAAAACACAGCTGAGGAAAGTGACTTTCTCTTGTTTCCATGCATGGATTAAGCTTTCTGATGGAGAGAAATTGATCATGTCGAACCTGGAGATAATTGTGCAAACCTATATTATTCAATAATAATAATGTTTAAGTGAGAAACGCCCTTCAGCTGCGTGTTCTCCCATTTTTAAGCAAACCGCTTAATCCCTATTATCTCCAGGGTGAACTTGAAAGAACACAAAAAAAAAGCTTCATGTCTGTTGTCACTAGAGCACCATTATTACAGCATTTACCAAAAGATCTCTGTTTTGTGCAGGGGAGTTAACATGTAAAGGAGCTGTTGAGCAAATCTCTTATTTCACGCAGGGCAAATAAACAGTTTCTGTATGCATGCGTCAGTGTGCCTCCCTCCTCGCTACAGCACTCCAGGGCTAAACTGCTCTTCCTGCTTTTGAAGCTGTTCTGTTGGTCTGGGCCGCTGGAGTTACTGATGTTGATGCTGTTGCTTTGGCTGGTACGGTTTAGAGGCTACAGGGGGGAATTCAGGCTGGGTAGACTCACGTCATGGCTGACTAAGATGCAAAAAGAGGAGGTGGAGGAACTAAGGAGATGGAGATTTAGTGAATGAAGAGAGAGGAAAGAAGCAGTAGAAGAGAGATAGAGACGGGCAAAGATTGCATTCATTGAGAAGCAAGTGAACGTTGTTTGATCTTTGACATGCTCCTGCACAATATGAGTCAACAGCTTTCTGTTGGTGCGTTCCCTCTCTTTTTGTGGATAGATAAGAGGATGAAGAGAAAGATGCACACTTAAATAAGTTAGAAAACACTGATTGGTAAAGAAGAAAGGAGGACTAACAAATGAGCAAACGGGTACATGTAGTAATGGACAACAAAACAGAAGGGGAAGCTGAATGAGATTGACAAATAGGGTCAATAAGAAGCACCCCAAATTGGTTTGCAGATGGTTTATTTGATATGTCTGTGAAGATTCTCAGTCATTCAGTTTGTTTTAATTCTAAGAACTTCAGTAGAAGGAAACTGAACTTGAAAATATTTAATCTAAAAGGTTCCATCAGTTCTAAATGACCAATGGGGAGTACAAGATATACAAATGTCACGGCCAACACACAAGGCTAATGGCCCATTAACAACCCAAGAATGCCTCCAAGTGTAAATGGCTGTGAAATTGCCAAGTCAGGGCTAACTTAAAGTGTTAATGGTGGTGAAACTTTCTAGGGAGACAGCTCAAGATTGCATTATAAGTACCTGATAATTGGTGCCATAGATCCCTCCTCTGTTTAGAGATGGCTGTTCCACTTCAACAGAGATGGCTTGTTTAACTCTTTTTTTTTTTAAACCATCCATCTTCACCGTCCAAAAAGGGAAGCCTCTATTTAATAGATTTGTTACTCCAAAAACCTTTTCTCTCTCTGGCTTTTCGCTTTTGTAAATATGACTCCTGTCTGTAGTGGTCTATAGTTCACACGATACACATGCCAGTATCTCATTGTCAGTGCTGTTACATTACATCAGAGCTGTGGTGTTCTAAGATTCAAAATGAATAATGTGGAATTGCTATTTCTTATTAGGTTGTTTGGAACTTTGTTTGCAATGCATATATAAAAAAATAAACTCCCAAAATGTTAGTACTGATTTGGACATGGATGGCGGTTGGTTGAAGCTTCAAAGAATTTGCCCAACTGCAAGTACTCTATGATGAAAACAGAGAAATATTTGGCAGAAAGCAAGATTCTCTGGGAGGGATTCACAACATTTCCCTTGTATAATTACACACATACCATGTGGCGGCATTAATTTATCACAACCATTTGTTTCTGGCAGTTTGACACCACCAATACGTACTAAGTGTTATGAGGAATATATTGCGATGCCACTACAAAAATGTGCATTTCTTTTTTTAGTCACCACCCACATATCTGTTTGACTGGATTATTTGACTTTCTTGTTGTTAAATCTGTCTGTGTTTTTGTGTATTTCTGTGAATGATGGTTCAGAGGTGAGGTGGCTGATGATGGTAACTGTTGCCCTTTGCCTTGGTGGAGGTGACTCCCAAGCCCTGCTGCAAGGGGCTTTCCATATGGCAAGAACAAAAACCTGTAGAAATAAGCCCTTGTACCACATTGCGTTTCCTTTCAAACACAGATCCCAAGGCAGAGCTGTAACCTGATGTAGAGCATTCAGGGTTAGAGAGCAGAAGTGGAAAGCAGCTCACAGATCTGTGCCTAAGGGCAACGAGCTTCTCAGAGCCAGCGCCTCGGGGAGAGAAAGCTAAGCCAGCATAAGCTACTACCATCTGCCAGCGTTGGTTTAGTGCTACTGAAAGATCAGGTTCGAAAGTGAGAGAGGTGCACAATTGAGAACATCTCTTTTTTATCCTTTGCTCTCCTCTTCTTGTAGTTGCTTCTAGATAGAAATTAATCCAGTAATGATTTTTAACCACATGGATGCCGGCACTGTGAGGAGGATGAGGATGAAAACACCGACTGCATGTGTTGCTCTCGTGGATGCGTGTGGTTAAGCAGGTGGAGATCATAGAGAGCTTTTCCTCCACTCAAGCTCAAGCAGGGTGTTCCTGTTCTCCTTCAGCTTCCTCTTTGTGTGTTTCTGATTGATGGCATCAGAGATCAGGCTCACAGTCAGTGTCCTTCTCCTCGTCTACCTGCTCTTCCCTAGATGCTCGATGATAAATCAAACACTGATCAGGCTACTTTGAAAACGGCAACAGGCAAAGCTCTCTTAAGTTAACAGAAGAAGAAGAAGAGAGGGTTTCTCTCCTTGGGTGTGGGGGGTTTCCTGCCTGCTTTGCCAGGCTAAACAGCTCTAAGGGATTGCAGAGGAAGGCAAACATAAACATGCCAACAAGGGTCCACTGGGAATACCCACAAGTAGTCAAAAGACTTAAATAAAAATACACACTCACAGCTCTCACTTTGTAGTCTACTGAAGTTTATTCAGATAAACTGGAACTTGGAGTCTTTTTGGAACCTATTGCAACTTGGTTTTGTCCAATTTTATTGAAAGTTCCTTTTTGCACCAAATACTGACAAGCAAAGCTTAAATTTTCTGGTGCTTGGCTTGTGTGTCTGTGGGGATTAGTGGGTGAGATATATTCGTCTACCACATGTGCTGAAGGCTATTTATAAATGTCAGATTGAGTGGAAATATTCTTGGCCAAAAAGTCCTTGTCAGTTAAATCTTTGGCACAAAGTTGCTCAGTTCAACTACATGCTGTCATAATGAATTTAGCTGCCGCATTTAGAGATATTTTTAAGGACAGCAAGTTCAGCAGTGATATCAAGAAACACAATCACTTATGAAGAGGCAGTCAAGTGAGACAAAAAGCTCATCTCCACATCCGTCCTGGCACATGACTGAGTGATGTCGAAGAGAAGATGCACTTTCAGAATGTAGCTTTGGTTTTTGAAAAATAGTTGATTAATGATGTTGTTTAAACCATTGTGCACATTTTTTGTAAAATCCTAACATGGATTCAGAGTAGATATTCTTTCCTTTTTGTCTGTGTTGGTTTCTTTTTCTTACTTTCACTCTGACCCTCCATTCTCCAGCTTGTTTTTCCTAAATAACTGGTTCTGAAACACAATCAGTTCAGCTTTTATTTCTAAATTTTATGAGTCATCCTCAGTTTCTCAGAGCCGTGACTTCCAATCACTGCAGCAGCTTCCAGAAGCATGAAGCAAAACCCTCCTCAGCTCTGATGCTCCATGAGCCATGTACCAAAGTTCTTGTTTTGTGTCCTCCTCCAGCAGTCCCCCCCACATTAGATCATTAATCACGGAAGTGGACAGAAAGTAAAGAGTGCAGAGCCTGGATGGAGGCTGGGGGTCAGTCAATGGTGGCCTCTCCAGCCCATAAGTCCCTGGTTGATGCCATTATTCTGACACTGTTGTGAAGGCAAGAGCATTTGATGCTATCGATTTGGGTGGAGGGCAGAGGAGAGGAGACATCAATACACTTGCTGATTCAGTGGCATCGCAAACTTCGCTGCACAGCCTGCTTTTGTCTGTGTACTGTATGTGCCAATGAAAAGCATATAAACTGTACCATATGTGAGAAAACCAGTCTGCATGTACATGTCCCTTGTGCGGTTCATAAATTACGTGGTAATTAATCACAACACAGTGCTGCTCTGCTATCTAGAGACAGAATCTAAATAATTCTGCACATTAGCTGTACACTTATCAGCTCCATATGCACACACACAGCAATCATGTGCACTGGCAGCTGCAGCTGTAATCTTGTCTGTATTTCCCCCATGAGGCTCTGATCCTTTGTGCTTTCAGTCAAAGCCTTACATTTGAAGCTATGTTCAAAGACAACCTACCTGCTCAGCCCTGCCAGATCCAGACGAAACCCCGGTGTCTTACCTGGACATCTCCCAAACATCCTCCTGCCTAACCTTGCAGCTCCAGTTTCAGCCTAGTGTGTACATCCACAGCTACCAGGGGCATCGGTACAGACAGGTGAAAAGGACACTGGGAGCAGGCAATCATTCTCATTACAGCACATTAGAGGGGAAGTAGAAGGGAGTTAATTTTGGGTCACAGATAGATCGAGGTTAATTAGATATCACAACATACTTGGGGCAAGTGAAGTCAGAATGCAATTATTGTAAGAAAATCTTACATGCTGGGGTTGGACATTAAACATTCAGGAATTACTGGGAAGTTTTTAATCTTCATTTATCTTACAGACACTGGTTTCAAAAAGGCTGTGCTGATTTTAAGACTGAAACATGCTTCTGTGAAGAAACTATACATGAAAAAATCTTGCAGAAAGCGGGTTTCTCTTTAACTCCATACTAACATCTCAACCCCATGCCTCTGTGTTCATAGTCTTCAAACAAAAGCTGTTTTGTTGAGCCAAATCAAAAGCAAAAAAGCACACAGATTTTTTATTCATTTATTCTCTGCTTTTGCTTTATTTATTTGGTAGACTTTTTTTTCATCTGGAATCAAAAAGTGTCTCTGGGTTTCTTTAATTCGTGTGCATTGTGATTGGTAAATATGACTGTGTCTCTGTTCCACACTTTGACATTATGTGCAAGTGCTGCATGCTGGGAAATGGTTGTGTGAATGTCTGCACTCAACGCCCACGCAAAATGACATGCTTTAGCTTGTTTTAGGCTCTCTAAGCCTTATTTTGATGCAAAATACATGAAATAGTACCAGCACTGCTTAAGAGAAATGGCAGTGGCGGTTTTTACACTTTGGTTTGAAGTGAAATATCTCAGTAGGTATTAGATGATTTTACTGTGACTTTCTTTCAGACATGGTCATAGATCAGGTTGATGTTTTTTGGCCTTTACTGAGATGTATCATCAACTTTTGAATTGATCGCTATAAAGTTTGGCACACACATTAATGCTCACCTCAGGGTTTTATTTAACAACTGTGGTATTCCATAGACTTTTTATCGAGCACCATCGTGTGGTCAAATTAATGTGTTTTTCCGTGACCATTAGCTTCTCTTGTTGTGTTTTATTCATGTCTTTTTATGTATGTGGCATAAAAAGAGGCTTATGTCTTCAGTCCCGGTCTATTATGTACTGAACTGCCTTATAACAGTTCATTTCAATTCATACACAAAGTGGTTGTAAAATCATAATGCGCTGTGTTCCCCGTGCACATTTCCTTCTTGCTAATGTGCCCTCAGCTCAACAAAACACAGGCATTGGAGGAAGATGGATAGCGAGGCAAATAATCCAGTTAACTTTTCATGTGTTTGGAGGCAGATATTTTCTCTTTAATGTGTTTATCATGACTTATGAGCTTCTCTATAGCAGCCATTAACATATGATTACTATCGCGAGGCTAATGGGTTTGTCTGTTCTCCCCCTCATCTGCCCAAATGCCTCGTCCCTTTTTCCAAATCTTTTCTTTCTACATCTTTCATCTTCCTCTTTTTAGCACTTTCTTCCAATCTCTCGTGTCATTCTCTCTCGTGTCTCCATGTGTCTCCACTCTCGTCCCCCGCGGACCCTCAACTTCCCAAGCCGGAGTCTGACTCCCACACAATACTCTCCATTATTGCTTAATTATCTCTGGCCTGTCATTTGAATAATGTGCCGTCCCTTACTCTCAACCTCTTCCACTTTTTCCCCTTCATCTTTCAATTGCTCTTTATTTACTTTTTCACTCTTTTTCCTTTTCTATATCACCACTGTTGCTCCCCTCCCTGCACTTCTCTCGCCTCCTTGATGTTTCTGTGGCATCAGAAGACTGCTTTCTACTCTTCAACACTTTGCCGCTGCTTCAAAGCCCATTGACTGCTCTTTCTGTGGTTCATATAGATAGAAAAGTGTGAGAGAGACATAGGTGAGCGAGCTTGAAACCCATGTAAGCCTGGTTCATGTCAGCTCAGAAAGCTAGCTGCAGGGCATTGCTTCTCTTCCTGGACATGCTTCTTACAGAAACTGCATCATTTCTGTTTTAGGGACATTAAAGTACCGCTATTAACTTAATTCCACAATCTTCATATCTGCCAGCAGGAGAATAGAGAGAAATCCACATTATTCCACTACTTCAGTGTTTCTGTAAATTGCATGTGCCAGCCATTTGAGAGCTCAAATTATGTATTTTACAAAGTTAAAAATGATCTCCTGTTGTTTCTGAATCCTTTCAGCACCACAAAGCCATAGGGGAAATCTTTAATAGAGAACCAGCATTTGTTTTATATGTGTTTGTTTCAGTTTGTAAGTAATCCGAGCGATGCAAAAGTCTTTCTAATGTGGTTGCAGCTTCGTGGCAGAAAATGGATTGGTGCTGTTGTCATGGCTCCCCCTTATCAAAATGCAAACAACACTTTGTTCCACTGTAACTACATGCATTTTGGTATCACTGTCTGCTTTCCGCATTGTTTGTGACTGATCATTTAACTAAGGATACCTGGGGATATTTAGTAAGACAAAGCAGGGGAGGTGCTTTTGTGCTTGTGTAAAAAAATCACAGGATTTGTGTGAGTTTTGACAGAATGTTTGTGCAGGAATCCCAGTAGAACTGACTGGCATGGCGTATCAAACACTCATTCTCTCCCCGTGTATTAATGTGTTTGTTCTGTAGAGTAAATACTTACATTTTCTGCTGGGTTGTTGAAATGCAGCATCCTAATTTACTCTCCCCAACATTGTATTCTTGTCATTTTTGAGATGATGGTCAATAATTAGTTCCATTAAGTGCCTGACCTTTTTATGTTCCTCGTGCCGTTTGTTTGTTGCCATTTCAGCCAAGTTAACACAACTGCATTACAGTGGTTTAGTACATTATCGGAATCAATAACACAAATGGCTCACTCACTTGCTGCCTTTACGGCTCAAATAAACCCCAGAGGGCAGTTTATTTAAAGAACTGTACACACTTTAAGAGTCATTATGAGCATCCTGAACATGAGGTCACGGACCATTTTACACCAGTCTGCTCAATCTACATTAGTAGCCGGCCAACAAAACCGCTTAATTTTCCACACATAGCACTTCAAATCACCACTAATTTTGCATCCTTGCATAATGTGCTGACTAGAAATTCACATTCGGCTGCACAGTTGAGCGTGAGGTGCTTTCCTGGTGCCATGTGAACATGCATCGTCTTGCTGTTTGTCCTCAGGGCGGATATCTAAAGAGCATTTGACCCGTTTGACCTAATGATGTGTGTATTTCCTGTTTGTTTTCTCAGGGCTGGTCAAGCTTGGAGTCCACTGTGTAACATGCCAGAAAGTCGCCATAAAGATCGTCAACCGTGAGAAGCTCAGCGAGTCAGTACTAATGAAGGTAAGATTATAAGTTTCACTCTTGTGCTTTTTAGCATTCAGGCTGACAGCGAAAGTTTCCGCTCTGCTTCCTCTCTTGTCTAGTTCTTTGAAGATATATTTTTTAAAGTTGAATCTTTTCTTGTGAAAACGACAAGGCTTTTGCTTTGTAGTTATTTCACCTCGGTCTCTGTATATAAGAATAATTTTCAACAACCTCCCAAATTGTGGGAATAAGTTCTGGTGTCGACTGCAGGAACCTTACATAACCACATTGTCCCACATTGTTGAAGTCTGACTGGAGATCTTTGCCGAACATCATTCCTCCCTCTCCCTCTCTCTCGCTTCCTGAAATGTTAATAAGCAGTAGCACAGCTGAATGTAGCCACCATAAGATTTGGAAAGTGATGGAATGTTAATGTCCCTGGAAGAGTCACAAAATCTATTCTGATGGACAGCTGGCCTTTCAAAATAGTGAAATGTGTGAACAGAATGGAGATTTCAACAAAAAATAGCAGCTAATCTTGCAAAAATGTTTGAATGTGAGTTACTTTTATGACAATAAGCCTCATGAAAAGTGGAATCACTTGCTGAGTTTGCGACAGAAGGTCTTTGAAGCAGCTGATTTGCATCCTTTCCTGATTTCAAACGAAAAAAGTCAAATGTTTGGCTTCCTCATCAGGAGTCAGAGCTTCAAAGAAATCCAGGGTTAACAGCACAAAAAAGCAGGTTTCTGTAACTACAATTACGATGCTTTCACTAGAAGATCTTGAAACACTGCTATTTATACATTTTGCTGTTACCCACATTGATTCTTTTTAAAAGGTACAGTAGGGAAGTTTTCGTATTACATCTCGGGAGTCCTGCTGGGCTGCTCTATTCAGTGCCCAGACAAAATTGGCGCTCTGCAAAATTGGCCCCTTGTGTTGATGGAATAGTTGTAAAGAAACTGAAGAGGCAAGGAAAACAGAGGACAACTCTACAAGATGCTACAACCTGAAAATTGTCTATCACAGGACACACACAGAGAGGAGTGCCTACTGTAATTGTTAGCTTATGAGCTGGAAAGCAGGAAGAGAATGGGTTTTCTCACAGTACAGGTTATCTGGAAATGGAAAATCCCTCAGTTTTGCATCACTTCATGCGGCAGCATCATTAGACTTTAGATGAAAAGCACTCTGCGCTCGGATATTGCTGTTTGATAAACAGTTGGTATTAATCAGCTTCTTGCTGTGTGAGTATTTTCCTGACTCTTTCTCACTCGCTGCCTTTTTGCTGTGGAAGCCTCTTTCTTTCTCCTATTCCCCTCAACATACAGTCCAATATTTTCATGTGGGAAAGACAGGTCATTTCTGTTGCCTCAGCTTTGACAGAAGTATTATTAGTTGTAGCAGAAGTGGTTGGAGGAAACGATGTAACATGTGACAGCGGTGAGGTAGGTAACATCTTGCTGCCCTGCAGAAGAAAATGAGACTAACAGATGCCAAACACTGACAGGTTTCCGACAGGACCGAGGCTTTTGCTGAAGCTGCAGTTCAGAGCCAATTACTGAACTCAGCCATTGTCACACTTCTCTCAACTGCTGGTCCTCAGTGTGTGTGTGTGTGTGTGTGTGTGTGTGTGTGTGTGTGTGTGTGTGTGTGTGTGTGTGTATAACAGGAGCAAAACCATAGTCAATCACCATTATTTCACATGTAAGAAAATCTTTGAAAATGAATGCAGATGTCTGATTTCTCCTCCTAGAATGTGAGTCACATGCTTTTATTTGTGCATCAGATGCTAAAATCTGTGTATGTTGTCTGGCTGTACCTGTTTTAACTCGTCTGGGCACAAGTTGTGTTGAGCAATACTTACATAAATGGTGTGTATGTGTGCATGTAACACAAGTAAAAATCAGCAGTTCACAGGTTTGGAAATCAAATTATTATTGTAAAAACATGCAGAATTACTTTTGTTTAACAATTTCTGCGTGTTTATTTGCTTTGCATTGGTTAATTTGTTCTTTGACCTTAGCTTGGGGCAACAGTTATAATTCAAAGCCTATGTAAAAATGTAGTTTGCAGCCGTATTTTATTCTGTATTTTGAGGCCTGACTTACTGGACCCCAATATCGAAGGGGTCATATGTGAAGTTCTCTTTAGTTCTGGGACATTGATCTCACAAATCAGATTACAAATCCTATTGCAAGGCTCCTACTGTGACTGTACAGGTGTTTTCCAGACTCAAATTCCAACATTGCCGTTGTGTTGCGCTCCATAGTCTCATGTGTCTGTTCTCCAGCCTGCCTGTTTGGCTGTCAGGCTGTCAGAGTGATCGGACTGCACTCCTCCTGCAAGACTCAAGCTGTGAAATGTCACCTTTTAATATGCTAATGTCCCAGGTCCCCACGGTGCCATTAGGGGAGAATCTGACTTTCCTGGACAGGTGTGTGTGTGTGTGTGTGTGTGTGTGTGTGTGTGTGTGTGTGTGTGTGTGTGTGTGTGTCTGTGCAACAGTGCTGACGACACATTTACAGCACACGCATGCATACACACACTAAAAGACAAATACTGGCCACACACTCCCACAAACGTTCATATGAGTGTGTGTATGTGTCATAGAGACATATGATGTATATGCACGAGCACATCCTCCATGACCCATGTCATCCCTCTCCGTCTGTCCTTCTCCTGACTGGCCTTGGGAGTCAGGGGTCTGTGAAGATGAGGAGACGGGTTGAATTAATTGTCTCAGAGTATCTGGCAGAGAGCTTTCTCCTCCACTCTCTGTTGAACTTTATATAACTAATGTTGAACTCTTTAGTCCATAAGCCTACAGGCTATGACACTACAGACCAGAAAGGCATTGAATTATCTTGGATAATGTATTCATCTATGAACTTTATGTCAGTTTGCAACCAGGGAATGAGCCTTGACAACTTCAAAGAGCAAGTGCAGCCCAATATTTTTTTTCTTTTTCGTCACTTCTAAGCAGAAAACCTAACAATGGAGTTACTTGAATAATAATAAGAGTCTCCGTCAGTGGGAAGTTGCTGCCTGTCATGTTTGGGATGATGAGAGAGAAGCAGACAGATAAAGAATACACAGCATGTGCGCATATGACAGCATGTCAGCAATCTGTGGCGCTGAGGCCAAACACAACGGAGCACGGAGAGCCGATACAGAGGGATGCAGAGAACCAACACTTTATCTGTGTTTTTCTGTGTGCGTCTCAAGGGAGTAGTTAATGTTTCTGAAACTCTGCCTGCTCTCTGTCTGTCTGTCTGTGTGCTGTGGGGCTGTGAGGTTGAGAGGCAGAGGGGGAGATGAGGTCAGGACAGAGGGATGGACATGCTGAGGGAAACCCTGCTGAGACAAGATAACACAGACGTCTTAGAAGAGTCACCACATCTCTGCTTACATTTCCTGCCAGAAGTCCTCCTGATCTGTTAATTTGACTTTCACACACGGCATGGTCAAGTTGTTTCTAAATAATTGATCATGTGAAATAAATATTCTCTTTATTTTACCCTTCCGGTATGAGGAAGTGCACAAATTGAACATATGTGTCTATGATGAGGTACAATAATAAAACTATATACAATAATAAGTTACAAAAATTAGTTGACAATGAGCTGAC
This sequence comes from Amphiprion ocellaris, assembly GCF_022539595.1. Classification (NCBI taxonomy): domain Eukaryota; kingdom Metazoa; phylum Chordata; class Actinopteri; family Pomacentridae; genus Amphiprion; species Amphiprion ocellaris. The sequence goes on from NC_072768.1 coordinate 6,552,081, forward strand.
AGTTCTCTGATTGCTAGTATCATCACAATTCTTGGATATAAAACCAGAATCACAAGCCAGAACATATTTAGAAACCCTGACAAGTAGACATTGTGTCATTTTTAATGTTTTAATGCTAGTGATAAATGGTCTGTACTTATATAGTCTGACTCATCAGGTGTAGGATGCAGGTATAAGCCACCTCTCATTTAGTCAGCTTTGTCTTTCCATCCCCCATCTGTGTGTTTTTGTTTTCTTCATGAAAACAGACATTTTCCAAGCAGCAACCTGCTACACTAAAAATTTCCAGTTTTGCAAAAGATTTGGATCATGCAGTAATGCAGCCCTACTAGTTTTTTCTTTTTTTTGCAGTGAGTTTTCCATTGTGTCGCCCCTTCTTGCAAATGTTCCACCACAACAATTCCACTTGTCAGTATTTTAAGTGAACACTGAAGCTGCCACCTACACTTAGCCCTGCCCATTGTGATTATGATTGGCCCGAGTGTTTTCCTCCAAACGATAGTGTTGTTCAACCAGATCATTCTGTACTACAGAGTGAGACTAGAACTTATACTTTTTTTTAATCTTAGCTAGATTTTACAAAATGATGTTTCTAATCCACCCATTCACACATAGTGAAGCGTCAATGCTTCACTATGCAAAAACAAGATTGCAAACATGACCCTGAAAAGTGGCAAGGTTCAGCCCTGAGAAGCATGGCGCAGTTCCCCTGTTCATTGAAAGAGCTGTTACAGCCATAAAACTGACAGACACACTGATGACAATGACGTGGGGAGAAAATGAAGAAAACTTGAGTAGAATCTCAACACCACAGTCGACTATGGTCTGACAAGCTTTTCCCTGAAAGCAGAGGATTTACCAGACTGTATTTCATAGCACATTACCTACCATTATAGTGAAAGAAGCCACTGCTTTAATCTGCAGTTTAGTCTAGGGGTAAGTTGAATTGCTACTAGCTGCGAGCGCTAACAGCTAGCAGAGGGAGAAGAGTATCTTTAGCATGCAGCAGTTGGTAGTTGCTGCTGATGCCTGCTCTGTTTCTACCTCTGAGCCAGTGAGCTGGTGGCGGCTGCTGCTGCTGTTGGGATAAGGACAACTAATTAGCCAGAGCGACTCTCTCTCCTCCTGAAGCAGCACGACTTCAAAGTCACTCTACTGTCCCCAAGCCCAGAGAGAGAGAAAGGAAGAGAGGGAGAGGAGGGATGAAGTGCAGGATGAAGGGAGATAGAGGGAAGGGAAGAGTTGGTGTGTGTGTGTGTGTGTGTGTGTGTGTGTGTGTGTGTGTGTGTGTGTGTGTGTGTGTGTGTGTGTGTGTGGGGTGAGGAAGGATGGCGAACGCGAAGTTGGAACACTTAGGACGGATGTCTTATGAAGTAAATTTCTCTACGTAGCAACACTGTTTTTGATGTTTCTTTTTTTTTAGTGCAGTGAGGTTACTTGTGGTTTGCTGACTCTGTCCTTGATGTAAGTCACACACATTTCAAATTAGAAATGTGTGTGTGTGTGTGTGTGAGAGAGAGTGATAGAGAGTTTGGAGATGCAGAAGTCTGAAATATAATTGCCCCCTGAAGCAAATAATTGAAGCACTACACTAAGGACTATAGGCTGAGAATGACAATGCCCTGTCACAGCCTGAAATAAAAGGACAAGCATATGGATCAATATTAAGAGTTAATTAACAATCTGCACTGTTTGAATATACGATTTCCCATCTATTAATTAGGATATTTCTAGAGAACATGCAGCTGTAGTCTAAATTACACAACATGTAGGAGAATTCCTTTTTAGGATGACCGTGTGACAAAGTGATATTCAAGTTTCAATGCACAGCATCTTCAATTCAGTTCAATTCAAGTCAATCTTTTATTGTCAATAAAACAATGAAATTCCGTTCAGAGCATGTCATACACTGCATAGCAATGATATAAAGTGCAACAGTGGTGCAATTTCCTTAAATAACAATTTAGCACCAAAGAGGTAGAGAAAGGCAAGGAATAACGGTTGAGTATACTAAAAGACAGAGATTGCAGTGGGCGGGTGTGGAGTAGAATGCCATGGCCACAGATGAATCACACAAGTTCTAATCTTGTTATCCCGACACCTCGGTGACAGCACTGTAGCTTTCTTTCTCTGCCATCTCTTCTCTTGCCTCCTAATGATTATAGATTGGCCGCTCTCCCCCATCTCTGTATTGCCTCGAGTGGGTTTGATATAGAAATGCCTCCAACATGCACACATCCGCTTTAACTTTATTTTGCACGCGTATGTGTTTGTGTGCACGCTCGTGCCTCGGCGCGCACGCACAAACACCCTCCAAAATAAATGGGTTTCATATGTTGTGCCCTTGTGCGTTGATCCATCAGCTTTGAATGGTGCTGAGCCAGAAGCTGAGGCTTAACACACAGTTGGAGCTTAACAGGTTCACTGCACAGAGGGACTGTAGAATTACCAACTCTGGCTGCTTGTTTTTGCTTGTTTCTGCCTGTTGATGTACAGTAAGTTTGCATTCACATGTGCTGTGAATTCATTTTTTTTTCAGTACTAAAATAGTGGCTTTTCTTTGACTTGAATTTGAATTATAGCTGTATGGCAGAATGAAAGCATACATCACAGATCACAGTAAAATCCTCCTGTAAAAAGTACGTTTCATATCTCTCAATTTTCATATTGCTACAGGGTTTGTCTCTCGGTTCCCTCCTGGCGTTCTGTAGAAACTTAAATAATAATATTGATTCCCCTGAACTTGTAAGACCTTACAAAGCCCATTGTCTGTTCTCAGTCAATATGAAAGCCACTCCAGCATTCTACATCCTAATTTGGTTTCCAATCACCCCTTCCAAATCAATATTTATCCACATTTTTTTTCCACAGTCTTTATTGAGTGGCGATGAGGCTCTGGTGAAACGGAAATAAGGGAATAGATTTTCTCAACAGGGCGCAAAATGTTCAGAGTTTCTGAAGAAACTTATCATCCTACTTGTGCCAGTATATGGTACATAGTCAATATGACTGACTTGAAGACACCAAACGCAGAGTTTTGCAGGATTTCAGCTGGTAGCTCGGAATCTTCCACATCCAGCCGACATGTAAAACAGTGCAGCTTTGCTGCTCGCTGTGATGACAAAGCTCATCAGACACATGCGGTGTTGTTTGACTGATTTTACCTTTCATATGTCTTATCCAGATAAAACAGAGATAGAGTACAGATGAAATAATGAAATGGAGGATAGCAGAACAGAAGATATAGCGGGATCCCCCATTGAGCTCGACAGGAGACAGACAGACATCTAAATCGATGGCATTTGTTTCTCCTCTTCAAAGGCAACAGCTGCTGTGTTGTCAAATAGATGAGAAAGCTTTATTTGCCTTTTTATTTGTTGTTGCTTTTGTTTTACTTCCTTGTTTTCCTTGCTTTCTTTTTGTTTTTTCTCTTGGCTTTTCCTTTGTGAGCAAAGGCCACATTTTATCCAATTCTTCTCCCCTTAAGTGAAGTGATACTTTCATGGGGAGATCAGCAAAGTTCCCCTTCAGAGTCTTGTTTGCTTTTCATGCCTGTTTATTTCTTTGTTTTGCTCTGAGAGTTTTTTTCTTGCCTCTTTGTAATACCCGTAGAGCCACTGAAGTGTATTTGTGTTTCTTCTCAGCCCCTGAATATTGTGATAATCCTTTATCCATCCCGTTTGTCTGGAGACCGATAATTGAATAGGTACATCTTGTTCCCCTGAGAGAAAAATGGGCTCCAACCTTCATTTTTACATCCAAATCTGTCTTTATCATCTGTTTTTAACACATGCTACTTGTATTCAAAGACACAAACTTCCAGTGCCCTGCATCTTATCATGTTCCCTACTGTATCGGTATGCTTTTGTGGGTGATTTTATTCAGTGTTGGCCTGTGTATTGGCGTACGGTAAGATATGAATGTGCTGTGCTTTGAAGTTATCTTCATTATTGCTGATAAATGCACAATTATCTGTGCAGTGTGGTGGAGTTTTAGGAACATGCCCATAAAGTAAACATTAAAAGATTCCTGTCTAGTGTGCATGTATGCTCGTGCATGTGTTTTTCTGTGCAGGTTATACACAAGTAGCATCATAAATGAGCCCCATAACCATTGTATGCTCAGAGTCAACAAAAAACATGCACACAAACTTGCACAAAGCTACTTTCAAGGTTTTGTGTGTTATGATAGAGAACTAGGCATGCGCTCATAGAACTGTGATCACGTCCAGGTAACTTTTCTATTTAATACATTTCATTATCTCCTGATTAACCAGCTTCCACGAGGTTTGAACTTTGAGCACAGGCTAATTTGAATCAGGCATAAATTTACCACTTTTAGCTGTTGCAAATAAACAGGGAAATTGCCTCCGACTCCGGCTGTTAATGAGTTTTGGACTCGTTGATGGGTATATCTGGGATTTTGCGGTCAGTGTGTTGAACATCTAAAGCAAGACACTTTTAACTTCATCAGCTCCTTCATCTACATCCCTGTGGGGATTGTTTGCTAATGACTCTGTTGTGCCAACACACTCTCAAGGACATTTGTCTCGCTACATACTGTACATGACTGCAAAGCACAAACACATGCATGTAAATACATTCAGACGTGATACTTTTTTCTGGTTTGCCATTCTTTGAGTAAAGAAGAGTTCGTGCACAGTCCCAACAGAGTACAAGAGTGTGACCTTTTATGTGTCAAAGACTCAGTGTAAGACCTAATTAACTAAAAGAATTCCCTGATTGCATTAAAGAAGCCATTCTGAAGTTATTTACCAAGTTTTCTGCTAATTTGAGGTGTTTCAGTTGACCAGTCTTACCTATTGACCAGTCGTCCATCCTGTATCGACTCCTCTGTCTGTCTGTGGCTTATGTGTCAATGAATAAGCCAGTATTCATATGCGAAGTTAATTAGTTGGTAAGTGAACTGCTGTTAGCTCATCTCTACTGTCTGCCTGAATTACTGCACTAAATAGTTCTCAAGACTCATTCATTACGCATTATTCTTTAAGTTGTTTTTACTTCACTTTACATTTACCAAACCAGCACTATGTGTTGTAGATTGTATTGGTTTGTGCATTTTGCAGTCAAAGAGCCTTTTCTTCTATGCTGATCAATGGGTTGAATATTCACCGATTTACTGACTTTCTTTGTTTAGTCTTGTAATATAAATGCACGCCAAATATTTGTAATAATCAAGGTGTTTTTTGTGTTTGAAAGCAGAAGTGAGAAGCGAAAGCCTCTTAGTAGTATTTTAATATAAATTTGGCAGCAAAAAAGGGAAAATAAACTTTTTTCCAAGATAAGGCAGCAGATGGCATTTAATACACTTTTCAGAATCCTGGGAGAATCCAATTTTATCTCTGTGCTGTTCCTTCGAAACAATTCCAACAGCCTTGCATGCAAATATAGACTACTGTAGGTTATTAGATTGACACCTTGGTGACTAACATAGATGACCTTCAGATCTAATTATCACGTTGTGTTCTGTGTACTCACTCTCCCTCTCTCCTTAGTCTTTAAAAACCAAGTTTATTAGTCCATACTTCACATGTTCTCACAGTCCAAGGTCACCTTACCAATCATCTCCATTGAAATTAACGACTGACAGATTGGATGAGTTGACAAAAAGACTCCAGACACAAAAACATGGCTGCCAAAGGGATCCACTGCCTGCCTGTCACTGATAAATCACTCACCCCGTAGATGGCTTTTGCACAGAAACATGAATGGCCGTTCATATACACATACACACCCGGTTTAACCTCTTTCCATCATGTCCCACCCCACCTATAAGCCCAGGCAGTAGATTTGAAGAGGATCACGATTATACCCAATGTCCTCCACGTGTGGAGGACCTCTGCCATTAGACTCTATTAGGACCAAGGTTATCCAGGGACATGTCAGTTAGTATAAAATGATGCAGCCTGCCACCGGTCTAAGTGTCAGCCTGATGGATCTGTCAACAGCACATGAACACATCACTGACATGATTAGAAAGATGGAATGAGAGAAATGGAGAATAAATGAATGGTAGGAGAAGAAGATGAAGACTAGGGGTGCGACCACAAATGGTCTTGGGTGGGAAGGGGTAATGACTACTGTTTCAAAAGGTGGGAGATGGATAAAGGATAAGGACTAGCCAGCTAGCAGAGACTATGTCCAGATCGATTTACATGTCTGTGGCATTGATCAAACTCCCCTGTGTGGGGAGTTTACCTCCTCTCCACAAAGGATGACTGATAAAGTGATTATCAGAAAAACCTGCTGCGCTGACTGTGTGTTTATGTGTGTGCAGATCTGTGTGTGTGTGTGTGTGTGTGTGTGTGTGTGTGTGTGTGTGTGTGTGTGTGTGTGTGTGTGTGTGTGTGTGTGTGTGTGTGTGTGTGTGTGTGTGTGTGTGTGTGTGTGTGTGTGTGTGTGTGTGTGTGAGGTCTACAAGGTGGAGGGGAAAGCAAAAAAAAAAACAAAACAGAAAGATGAAAGTAAGAGGGAGATGCATTTTTTTCAGTTCAACAATTTTGAAGTTTGTGTTTTTGTTGCTCTCAGTGGGACTAGCTCAGTTGTGAGAGATAACACAGCTACTGAATGTGCAAATGCACCAAACGCTGTTAAATCCATCACCCTGAGCCTGTCTTTATGAATTTCTCAGCTAATTTTGGATACGCAGGTTCTCCCAGAGATGCATATTAACGTCCTCATGAAGTTAGCAATCATGCCCTGCACAGCAAGCAGTCTGGACTTTACACATTGTGGCTGATGTGACTGTCTACAAGGCTGTAATGAAGGGATCGTGCATGTTTGCCCTTGAAACTGATGTCCTTCCCTCCTGGTTACAAAGACTGACATGCAGCAATCTACTCCTTACCATTAACATGCATGTGTGAGCACGGACATATACACATGTATGTGGACACACCAGCTTGGCTTCCTCCTGTCCCTGGCAAAAAACACCGATTCTGCTCTGCTGGCTCACTGACCGACATATGGATGGATGGATGGAGGTGGCTCGTGGCTTGCCATGATCAGTGGTGTGTGTGTACAGAGTGTGTGCATCATGCAGTAATGTGTCCACATGTCACAAGTATGAATGGATGACAAGCTGACTGGTTTTGTCTGTGAGCCAGTGGCCAAGCTGTGCCTCCCCTTCTGCTCAGTTACAGTTGGACCCAACTTCTCTCCAGTTATTACTCCATCTATAGCTCCTTCACCCCATATGTTATCTTTAGAGCTCAGCTACATCTCTTCCTGCAATTCTATCGTGAAATTTTGCATTTCATTTTATGTGTTTTTTGCTGTGGAATTGTGCAGTGGTTTAGTCAGACATCATGGATAAAGATTAGAAAATAAGTCATATTAATTTTGTTCTGCAGGTCTTTCAAAAAAAGCAATTTTACCAAAAAGAAAAAAGACATTCCTAACATTTGACCCCAAGGTTTGATTAATGAAAGATGGCCTCTGCTAGAAGGCTACTATGTTAAGGAAGATGAAGATTAGATGGAGAGCAGAATAAGTGTGAATGAGTGTATTAGATTTTAAATTAAGGACGTGAAAAGTTCTAAGATATCCAACTAAATTATCAAGATGTTGACCTCTGGGGCATAAAGCAGTTGCTGTAACTCTTTCTACTAACAAATTCTCATTTGTTGCTAATACAACGGATTGACCATAAATAGAGTTGCATAGATTTGGTCTTGATAGATGCAACAATTTGTTTTAAATCAGTTAACTGTTGTGAAGTTTGTTGGTCTACCACACGCCCAAAGCCATCTAGGTGGAAAAGTCTCTTGAGTCCATTACTCCCAGTTCGCGTCACCTGTTATCATTCCTGCTCTGTCTGCTGCATGGCGCTGCTAAAAAGGTTCTTTCCATGTGTTGTGTTAATTAACAACAAAAGAGGTTGCAAGACCAGAGGGGTGATCAAGCTGGCACTGCCTCTTGCCTCCACCACAGCCACGTATCTCTTTTATTCTTCTGCATTCACTCATCCTCCCTCCGTCGCTCTTTTGTTTTTTGTTATCCATCCGACGGCGGGTCTTGCATGCACTGTAGCCTCCATGTTGCATAGCCAACCCGTTTTTATTTTATTTTCTTTTTTTTTTAATCTGACACACATGGCTGCCCTGTTGACTTTGATCCTCAGATCTCAGTATCAAGGGACAATTCACTCACTTGCCTGAGGGAGGTGACAGAAATGTCTGTGTTTTCCTTCTGCGTGCATGAGAGAGAAAGGCGAGAGAAAAGTAGCGCAAGGTGCAATAAGTGGAGAGTGAGACATGACAGGTCCTGTGATCTGATATTTGCCCCCTCAGAGTTTTTGGGCTGGTTTTCTGTGTGACACATGTGACATGAATCTAATCTCTCTTTGCATCTTTGTTGTTGTCTGGCTCTGTCTAATCATCCGTCCTCTATCATCGGACTGTTAGCCTCCGTGATGAAACTATTGATGTCCCCGGTCATCTGTGTGCTCGTCCATTCGGTGATACAGATGCATGGCTGTAATTTAAAGAATCGATAGTCAGCTGATGGAACGATGCTAAATTTGCTTTCATCTTCTGAATTTAGAGTGGCACCAGTTACTGCCATTTGTCCAGCCTTCCCAGTCCTCCTCTCTCACCTAAGCAACCAGTATAATTGTAGTTAACACCTCTGCAGTAATCACCAACACCGTTCCAACGTATTGATCCATTTAGTGTGGCAGGATATGACACTGATAGGGAACCCTGTGGGTCGAAGCGTTGCCAATCAGCATGTTCGCTAACAAGCTCCTGTTCCGATGTCTTCTGCTAATGATGTCCAGCCAATACTTTACACTCAGCCTCTGCTTTCTGATGATGTGAGTGTGGATTTTTTTTTTTTTTGCAAACCTGGGGCTGCACAGTGGCGTAGTGGTTAGCACTTTCACCCTGAAGCTAGAAGATCCCAGATTCACGTCCCGCCTTCCCGGGATCTTTCTGCATGGAGTTTGCATGTTTTCCCTGCCCATGCATTGGCGTTCTCCGGGTTCTCTGTCTTCCTCCCACAGTCCAAAAAACATGCTCAGGTTCTAAATTGAGGCTTAAATTGTCCGTAGGTGTGAATGCAAATATGATTGTTCGTCTCTAGATGTAGCCCTATGATAGACTGGTGACCTGTCCAGGGTGTCCCCTGCCTTCACCCCAAGTCAGCTGGGATAGACTCCAGCCCCCCGCGACCTTAATGAGGATTGAGCGGTGTGTAGATAATGGATGGAAGTTGCAAACCCGTTTACTTAGGGAGAAATTGACCAAACTGGCTTTCATTTGAGCTGCCAAACACAAGAAGGAAAAAAATAAGAACGATAAAAAGAGAAGGTGTGTGTTCATCTGACCACCTGTCCATGTGCTCGTGTGTCTCGGTGAACAGTGTCCAAGTGCCTGCTAATAAAGGCCTAATGAAGTGCCATGGAGATATGGCAACCGGGGAGAACTGTCCACACTCACAGATGTGAAACTTAATGAGAGAGTGTGCCGTGTACAGGAGCCAGGCCAAGACAGAGGAAGGCCACCTGGCATTTCTACTATAGCATAAAGTTACGGAGGAGTTATGTGTGTATGTGAGGCTTTGATAAGGAGTTTGTCACTGTGTGGGGATAAATGCAGATGCTGCTGTTTGGTCCCTTTGTGTTATGCATCGATTAGTTCTGCTGAAATCCATTCACAGATGCTCCCTTTGCAGGTGAAAGTAACTGAGGAGCAACTGTATTTCAAAGCATTTATTATAACTCATGATTGTGGGCTATTTAATGAAACTGTTGTGCTGTATGTTGCTAGAAAGAGCAAAGGTTGCTTCACAGATTTACATTAGAGTGTTAATAAACAACTCATCTTGCAATAAGCGGCCTGCTGTACAGTAAAGTCTTCACATTAAGCCTCATTTCTCTTATTTCAATTAACTAAAAGGAGACGCTTAGAGGAAGCTTACAAAGCCAGCTGCTGGCTCTGTAGCGTTTCGACAGCTCATCTCTCCCTGAGTCCTGGTTAGCATTAGTCTCTTTGCAGGGAGTCCTGCTTTCAGCTCACAAGCCGGCCACCACGGGCTCATTCTTAACAGCACACCTTAGCCTCAGGTGAGAGAGTGGCATGGTGTACCGCTGCTGATAGTACTCATTAGTGTGTGGATTAGCCCTGATTAGCCTAGCCTTTTCTCCCACTGATACTCTGTGCTGGTGCTAATTATGCATTTACCACTTCACCCTTTTTAGACAAGCTGTGTGCCTAGTTTTATAATATCTGTAAGCATATTCTCCTGTGAATTCTTGCTCGACTTTGGCTTCAACAACAGTTGCACTGCGCTGCATTTTTCTCCTCTGTGACTGAATGTGGGCTTTTTGTGCAGATTATTATTGTATGCATTTGCAACATGTTGCCATTGTCAGAATATAATAGTGAAAAGTATGTCAAGGTAGATTACAACAACTACCTGTGCAGACAGAGACCACTAACAGAAGCTGTTCTCAAATGAAAACAATGTGAGAGTATGAATAATTAAGGGGGAGGCACCTGATTTTATGCCCAGTCGAGCAAACAGTTTTGAGGGAATTTAACAAAACACACAGTTAGGTGGCAGATCAGAGTTTTGACTTGATTCCACATGAGTGTTCATAAAGCTAAGCCACGCTGAGTGTGACATTAAGGCAACGTGACGTCTGTCACAGACAAGTGACAAAGTGAAATTGACTTTGATGAGACTGAGATGAGGCAGAGGAGCCTTTAACTCACTGTTTTTTCATCTCCATCCCTGTCAGTCAAAGTTAGACTCTGAGGGGGGAGGAGAAGATGGACGAGGAATGTGGAGGAGAAGGGGTGAGCAGATAACTGGAAGGGGAGCAGCAGAGGAGCACAGGGTGCCGAAGATTAGCGGTGCCTTCTGTCGGAGTGCCTTCCATGCTGATTTTCAGTGGCAGCTGTACATGCTGACAGCAACCTCTGGAGATGCTGACACAAATCCAAAGTGATCAGCTCAATTTTGGTAAAATTTAGCTCCCGCTGCTCTCAAAGCACACTGTTCATATCTTTCAGCAGCTCTGTAAGCAAAAAAACAGAACTTGTGCAGACTCAGCCATCTGCTTGTTCTGGACAGTGCTGTGTTTATATGTACATTCAATTCAATATCTCAGACAGACTGCAGCAAAAAAAAAAAAAAAAACACTCCTCTGGGACATGTTCATATACCTGAGTGGACATTTTGACCCCTGTTCACCCACAGGACGTACTCTTAGTGGACAGAAATGTTCAAATGTGGAATGTCTGAGTCTGATGCGTTATTCTCCTTCATGTTTCTTATCTGAACAAGCTGATTTATGTTCACCTCAAGGAAAGCACTGGATTGTGAAATGTGATTGCAAAATATTCAACAAGGCTTGTTTTGAGAGAGAGTGTGTAAGATAAGACAAACGCCACCTGTTTTCCTTCAGTTTTTGAAGCAAACCGAATTTTTCACCCGAGATAGCAGTGCTTACTGGCCTGGATGCCAACCGGAGTGTGGTCAAAGCTTATCTCTGTCCTTTCTGCCAGTAAAAAGTGCCCATCAGCTCCTTTCTTTGGTTTACTTATTCCTCTTAAGCCCTTGTGCTGGTTGTGTGAAGTGTTATTACAGGCCGGTGTCTCTCTAAAGGTCACCTTCACAGGTAACCTCAGAAAAGCGATTGGTGAGACCTCATCACAGGCTGTTCCTGGCCTACTTTATCAGTCTCCTTGGTACTTTATAGTGGCTCCAGTTCGAGGAAGGTTGCAGTTCAAGAGGGTAGATTATGAATGTTGGTTGTAGAATGTTTTTAGGAATGTAACTGTATTGATGTTGCAGTAATCAAAAACTCTTTTTTTCCTCCCTTTTCTTCCTCCCTCTGTCTATCCTTTTCATACAGGTGGAGCGAGAAATAGCTATTCTGAAGCTCATAGAACACCCGCATGTTTTAAAGCTACATGACGTCTACGAAAATAAAAAATACTTGTAAGTATCAACAGTTGATTATGGTCTAAATTTTATGTATGTGAAATCTACAAAATCATAGATATACCTCACACATGGAATGTTGGAAAGTTTGTGTGAAAACTTTTGGACCTCACAGATGTTATTAGTATCAAGTGCCATCGTGGATGCCAGAACCGTCTTTAAAATGCCACAGATGATTTTGCTGGCCCACAGTTGTGATCGGTGTATTATGATTGCGGGGCAGTAGCCTCGGAGGGGTGGATGCTCCATTAGTACCGGCATGAAGCATTTAATTTGGTCGCGCATGCAAGGGGACTGCTAATAGGGAGAGGAAGCCTCCGTAATGTAAACACCATGACACGCTTATCAGAGGCAACACCGCTGCATTAAGAAACATTAGCCATGGAGAGTCCACTGCAGCAGCTGCACACACACACACACCCACACACACACACACACACACACACACGGATGCAGACACACATAAATCTATTAGCTAACTTTAACAGTGGTGAGTGACAACCCCATCAGTCATTCATAGTAGACCTCTTGATCCACAGAGGACTGTTTGTCAACCGAATTCAATTAGTTGTCATCTTGAGCTTACAGGCCAAATGGGATTGGGCATGCAGTGCTGTACATGTCATCCTTTAAGATGATACGAATAGCAGAATATTATGATTCATCCTATAATTGGATTATTAAAATCACATTTTGTGCCCATTGCTTCATCACTTCTGACAGACGGTCACTAATAGCGTCACCGAAGACAAATTGCTTTACATTTGCATCACGAGTGACTCGAATACACTCTGCTTTTCACTCTAGTGATGTAATTTTGGTCTTAATACGGTTCAGATTCGTACTCGGATATCTCCACTTGAAAGCCAATAATTGATAGACATACAGCATGTTTGGAGCTAGCCGCCCCAGAGCTTTAAAGATTTATTATTCTGCTGGCAGAGATCCTACCACTAGCTGTTTAAACTAGTGTGATGTGTGTGTACAAGAGGTGAAAGAGAAGTGCAAGGAGTTTGATACATATCCCACCAATATTTTATTTATGGATATATCATTGCGACAAATTAGTGAACGCTCACATCAGTCCTCAATGGTGTGTGACTATAATGCATTTGACTACACTTAATTTGTAACAGCATTGGTACTCAGTGTTTTATTTCTTATTTTTACTGCATATTGAAAAGGTAACAATAAGATAACTTGCAGCAGACAAGTTATTTTAAATACACATTCTTATGTTTAACTAGCAGCTATTGGGACACCATCAGGCAAAACCTTTTTTGAATCCCGCAGGTAATGCGTCCTTGTGTTGCTGTTGAAGATTTATTGATCTAATTAAAAACTCAGCTGTGCACCCCTACAAAACCTTATGAATGCAAGTCCTGTGTATATAAGAATTAAAATTAGTAAATCGGTGACTTTGTGTTGTACTTAAATGAACTTTGGCTACTTGTGAGATTTAAAAAAAACAAGAATATGTAACCTGTGCAGCACAGGCAGACAGATTCTGATTTCAGTATGGGTCAAGCTGTAAAAATGTTTGATCTGAAAGTTCTTAGCTTGATTGCATCTTTTCAATAGACCCCGTAAAGCCCGCATCTTTGTAATGCAGACTTCCCATCAAAAATATAACCCTGTTGACATGATCACGGATATTTTCTTCCACTTTTGAAAGCTACATCAGCCACAACAGTTTTAGTGAAAGGAGTTACATTTGAAGTCAGAAGGTTTCATAAGTAGGTTAAAGTCACTAAAACTCATTTTCCAACCACACAGCTGTTTGCAAACTATACTTGTGGCAATCCAATAACACATTTATGTTATGCATTACACAAATAAATTTTCCCACAATTTGATTACATACACTAAGTTGACTGTACCTTTTGAACAGCTTGGGAAATTCCAGAATATTATACCAGGGGATAATTTATTGCTCCTGATATTCTAATCGGCACAATTTGAGTTAACTGGAAGTGTATCTGTGGATGTATTTTAAGCCCTACTTAAAAATTCAATGCCTCTTTGCTTGATATAATAGGACAGTCAAAAGAAATCTGCAAGAGCTAATGAAAACATGTCCATGTGTCTGGTTTATTGTCACAAGCATTTTCCAAATGCCAGAAGGCACCATGTTCAGCTGTACAAACAATAGTCTAAAAGTATGAGCACCGTGGATCTGCGTAACTATCATAATGCTCAGGATTGAGATGAGTTCTGTCTCTTAGAAACAAGCATACTTTAGTGTGAAAAGCAGAAATGAATCCCAGAACAACAGAAAAGGACCTTTGCGAAGATGCTAGAAGAAACAAGTACAAAAGTAAAATGAGATATTCACAGTAAAATGAGACATATATCAACAAAACTTGAAATGCTGCTCAGAAAAAAATGAGGCCACCACTTCTGTTGGAAGTTAAAATCCCAGCCCCTTACTGGGAGAGGCTTATGAAAAGGCTACTCACAAGTTAAACGATTCAATGGAAATTTCACTAAATACTAACAAAGAGCAGGTAAACCTGTGACCCACTGGGAGACCTACTGAAAGAAATAAAAACTGAAAAAAGTAATTCGGTCAGTTATTATTGTGACATTTCACAGTTTTAAAATACAGCAGTGATCCCAACTGATATAATGTCAGGAAATGTGAAAAACTGAATTTGAATGTATTTTGCTAAGATGTTTGTAATGTTTAGACTTCAACTCCATACCAGGCACAAATACACTGATTTTGATGTGGGTGAAATGAGTGGAACGTGCTGCTAAACATGCACAATAAACGAAGTAACAGAACAAACTGCAATACTCGAATGAATTGCATTTCAATCACGGTCATATGCTAACTTGCATGCAATTCAAGTGTCCGTGACTTGTGTTTGGACTGGTTGTTAAATGTTCCAGAGCCAGCTTAGCTTGCTTTAAGGACTGAGGCTTGTTAAGTGAGCGCATGCTCTGTGGCCAGAGGGTGGGGTGGGGTAGGGGGAGTATTTTACTGCCTGTCTGGATTTCAATTTGTACCAGTTAAGATGAAAGAGCAGGGGCAGGGCACTGTTAGCTTTCAACCCACAGATGCAGCTTTAGGCTTGGGTCAGTGGAGATTCTTCTCCTCTTTCTCCTCTTGTAGCCTCAGAGCATGGCCATACAGTCAAGATGACAGACTATCCCTGCAGAAGCAACGCCACACAGACCCACAGTAATGTAATTCCAAGGATGATGTTTGGATGAACAAGTATCCGTTAAGCAGCTATTGCTTCATATATAATACACAGAAAAACGCGGAATCAGAAGTACTGTATATGTATAGCAAAGGATGTTTTCAGTCTACCAACTCTTTACCTTCTCGTCTGTCTCTGAGACAAAGAAGCTTTACTGCATCTGCAGAATTCACAAGCTCCAAATCCTTTATATCTAAGAGAGTTTCACACAACTTCTCCATTTTTTTGTAGTTAATGCAGCTGTATCATCCCTGTGATGCCTCCCACGGGAAATCAGATTGTCAGTATATCAGATCAGACCCCTTCACATATATTTGTAATACACTGTTGACATGCTTCACTCTCAGATTGTGGGAAAAGCTTGCAGATGACAAAATAAACAGTCAACATGAATATGGCATTTGGAAGATCAGATCATTGATCCTGGGTGTTTGTCTGTATATAATGGGTTTGAGGGAAGCATATTTCCCGCATTGCTGACAGTTTTGACAGACCTCTGAGGTCTAAGGTTTTCCTTTTCTTCGGGGCTCTTCAGAGGAGCGTCATGGAGAGCAGCAGTATTTGTTCCTGTCTCTACAAGTGAAATATTTTGTTTCTGAGTTTTTTTCTCCTTATTTCTTTGACTGATTTCCCTCTCCTCCTCTCTATTTTTCAGGTACCTTGTGCTAGAACATGTGTCTGGTGGTGAACTGTTTGACTACTTGGTGAAAAAAGGCAGGTTAACACCTAAAGAAGCCAGGAAATTCTTCAGACAGATCATGTCTGCTCTGGACTTTTGCCACAGTCATTCCATATGGTAAGTGACATATTCGTCATGGAAAAAGACATATGGTACACATAGTGATTACATTCATTTAGATGCTATCCATTGCCTTTTGATGTTTAAATATCCAAGTGCAGGTATAGTTGTGCCAAAAAAATGCAAATTGCTATTTTTTTTCTTAACTATGCATTCATAAAACAAATATGTTCAAGTATATGAGTTATTAGTAATTAGATAGATTTCAATAGCATGCATGATATTAGACGTTTAGGAGTTACAATGCAGCACACACAAGTCCTGGTGCACAATCGTACTTCACACAACACAAGCAGTTTTAGGCAACAGTGAAAGCCAAAGACTTAATTTTGAGATAATGTGTGTTGAAACCATAAAAGCCACGTTCATTACCTGTAATGCATTCAAATGTCACTTGCATTTTATAATATAAAACAACCCAAAAAGCAGCCATACCCAGGAGGTGTAACAAAGTCAATTTGGCTGTCATACAACGTTGAACAAATAATGAGTTCCCCGGTAATGAATTTTGAAAAGACACAGATTCCTCCTGATGTTAATCTGCAATATAAACTTCAGGCAGTTTATTCAGATCTTTTTACTGCTGTTCAGCTTTCAAAACACTTATTTAATATGGAGATTACGGAACTGAGAAAACTTGATATTGCTTGTTATTATGAGTATCGGTCACAGAAATAGTCAAAAACAAAGACACTTGTCTTGTCTTAAGATATATATGAATCTGAGTACAGTTTATTTTATATTTCTCATGAAAGGGAGGTTGTTTTTCATTCAACAGCCAAGACAAATCAAGTGTGGTTAATGATTAAGACTTAACACATAACTTGATAAGTGGATAGATCTTTCTAGATGTTTACCTCTATGGTTATCTGTTGTCAGCTTCTTTTCAGGCATCAGTTTTAGAGCTGAAAAGAAGGAAGATTTTTGTCACAATATTTTCTTAGCTATGCTCCAGTGTGATACATTGTGTTTGGCTCCAGGGGGTAATTTAACTGTTTACCAACTCATAGACGAGAGGCAATCGTATATATATATATACATGAGGAGTCGAACATGTAAGCAGGGACTGATTTAGAGTTCTCATTCCTGTGTGTGTTTGATTTTTGGTTTCTACGTGTGAATAGTGTAGCGTGTATATTATTTGTGATAACAAAACAGAGCATGAGTTTGTACTTTTGAGCTGCATTTTATCCTCATGTTCTCACAAGGCTTAACTCAGGCACCACAGAGCAGAATGACTTCATGTATTTATTTTTACATTGGTCATAAATAAATGCTGTACATCTCCAGTATTTTTGCAGAAACGGGAGCAACAGATTGAAAGATGAAATGCCCCCCTGTGATACTGATGAGGATTAAGTGGGGTGTAGATAATGGATGGATGGATGGATGATGAACATACAAAAACCCCTGTACATTCACACAACTGAAAAGTTCAACAAAAAGGGTTAGGCAGTTTTGAGAATTGTAAGTCAATTATCAAAATGCTTGCTGATTATTTGATGTCAGTCAACTAATGGATTAATTTAACTTCTATAACTATACTGTGTGCCTAAGGACAGTAAGAATCCACTTATATGACAATATCTGACAATCCTCCAATACAGTAGGGGCTTGCAAGTTGTTTATTCAATCAATTCTGTTTGTTTTAGATATTTTGTGCTCCTGAGTCTTTCGGTCAAAAGATTTTTAATTGTGCTTTTGCTGTGCATGTCAATCAAATTGATCTGACAGGTTGTATTTCAGTCTGACAATACAAAACAACAATAAGACTTTAAATGAACTGCTACTTTACATGTATTATTTCTGTGGATTCACTGGCTAACAATGAAAAAAACTGTCATTATCCAGCACTGTATGATTTTGTTTCCTTGCTGATCACACTGCTGTAATATTCACAGGTAGCAGCTTTAGATTTGAACATCAGTTGATCATCATAAACCCGAGCACAGCCATGGTCAGGCCATGGCCATTGACTTTTGTCATTGGCATTAAGACTGCTTGCCAGCCAGTCAGCTCATGATGATAATGTGCATAATCCCATCGTAACTTTTGTGCCAAGGCTGGATGGCTAAAAGGGTTGAAGAGAGAGAGACAGCAAGAGAGAGAGATTTTTCTACCCCACCAGACCCAGTCTAGTATACTTGAGAGTTTTGCTGAATAACTGCTACTCATGATGTAGGAAAATCCACAACCAGTGAATAACAATCATAGTGCAATATTCCCTATAACCTGCTGCTGAGTAGTAAATGCCTGGAACGCAGATTAGCATAATGTTGCACAGTTAATTAAAAGGGAAGAATTAAACTGATTTGTCATGGAATTATACAATTGAGTTTCCGTGATTAGATATGCTTTGTATTCATGTATCGCATAGTTTGTAGAAGAGGCAATTTCATTTTGACTGTTTCTATGAAATATTAAAGCCACTCTGAGAGCTGCTGTACACAAGCTCCTGCATCCTTGTGTCAAAATGACTTCACGCTTTGCTAATTATCTTGGGCAGATGCACTTGAGTTCATTTTATTGTTTGATCCGTCAAACAGGTAGTTGCAGCTTTCAGTATTGAAGAGAAGTAAAGAAAACACGAGATAATTCTTGTACCACTAGAAATAGAACAAAGCTGTCCCACCTAAAGGGATGAAAATTACAAGTCTTTTATCACTCTGTGTAAATAATGCCTGATAATGACTGTGAGAAGAGCAGATTAGACCAATTAGGAGAAGGCATCTGGGACTGACATTAAGTGCACACACATATGTAGATTATCAGAGCTCTTTTGGAGGTGAGATTCACGGGCAGATTTATCTCTCCCTTCCTGTTTTACTTTGTTGCTGCCTCTCTGTCTTAGCACCTCAAATCCCCTCACTAACACTCCTAGAAAATGATGCCTTGTAAATTTATCATGAGGAGGATTATTTGGGAGTGTTGCTGCTCCCGCTCGCCCTCCTCCCAACCTCAATTAGGGGCAAGCAGACAGACAGACGCAACCCCTCTCACCTCCCTTCCATTCCCACTAATGAGATCCCAGCATCCCCTCAATAAAGAAGCGTTTCTGCAATCATTCCTTCCATTTCTACTTGTCTGCACAGGGGACCAACACAGGCCATTAGAAGTGCTCCTTTTTCTCTGTGACTCACCGTTGCAGAGAGCGGGGGTAAACACATGCTCCCCAACCTTCCTTTTTCTGCACACCTCCCGTTTTCACTGCTTCTCATTGCCTCATGCTTCCGTCCTCCGCCCACGTCCTATCCCCAAATATCTCTCTTGAGCCAGATGGATGTGAGTCTGGATATGAATGAAAGAACGTAGAGGGAAAAGGGGCTGTTTATGACTCAGTGTTTCGTCTGCCTTATTCAGATTGCTCTCTGATTCAGACAGAGTTTTGTTTTTTTATGTGGAGAGAGAGAGAGAGACGGGGACAAAGTGAAGCACATGAGGATAGCTGACGAAGGAGACGAGGCAGAGATAGGTGCAGGTGGAGTATAAACAGACGTGGGAAAGGAATCTTCGTTAAAGGAACTATGTAATGAATACTGCGGCAGTGACAGAGTCATTGTATGTTAATACAGAACCAGTGTCACACTAGCTGACGATCCCCCTCTTTCCCCCTCTCTAGGGCACATCTTGTGTTTTGGGTTTGAAGTCTTTTGACGCGAGATCTGCAAACCTGCGACTCGTATAGAGAGACAGGCCGACTGACAGGCTGGTTGAAGCAGAGATGAGAGCACAACCCACATATAATGATATGATACTTTTCTGATCTTGGTGAAATTTTGTCTTTCCATCCCTCTGCAGGGATGTCACAGGCCAGGTTCAGATACAGAGCAGCGTTCCTAGAGCTGATACCAATTCAGTTTGTTGCTCAAGGTCACAACAACATCGTGGATGCTTTAAAAATGTAGTCATAACATTGCAGCATATTAATTTCTGTGTTAACCTGAAGATTTCAAATAACAGCATCTTGTCAGTCTTGACATTCAACAAAACACACAGCTTAAACACTCTCCTGTAAAGTCAACGTGGCAATCAGCCACCAGAGATGCAGATTACTAGACAGGAGCAAAGTGTGTTTTCCTTTAACATTTGAGATGCTGCTTCTGAGCTTTTTCCATAACACTGAACAATGTTAAAAGATATTATTTCCTCTCTAGACAGAATAATAAGAATGTATAACATAAATGGCATTTATCATTTTCTACACATTTGCTTTTTTTTTTGCTACACTTGATCTTACCATAGAAAGCTCTGTATGCTCCAATTTATGACAGACCCAGTGCAAAGTGTTTCTATTGTTATGTGAGCATTGAAGATACTCAACCTGACTCAGCCTGCGGTCAAGTGCACCACATTTAACACCAAACACACTGAGTCATTGTTTTCTGAGACACTTAAATCTTGAAAGCTTTTCTCTTTCAAAATGAAGACACAAAAAACGTACTTTGGTAGTTTAACAATAAAAAGTGATGCAACTGTGGAACAATAAATCCTCTCCACACAAGAATGCTTTTTTAAAATAAGAGAGTGATAAATACATTGGAGGATTTTTTGAAAAGGTGGAATAACAGTCCCTAAGATTAAGTTTAGAATTCTTGGTGTGATGAACGGCTGCCAGGACTTAAAAAAATCATCAGTACATCCCCTCAGAGTGAACTTAACTTTGTCTAGTTGCAAAAACAGCAGTATCAGTAGTAGTTTGATCCTTCACTTCCAATAGTTGTAATGCATTCTCAGACTCTTAAGTGATAGCATATCAGTTTTATTTTGGATGGTTAGCTTCTGCAACAACCACTCCTAAATGGCTGGCAGTAGATATTTGTTGAGATCGGTGACATTTTTAAGAGAGTTTTAAAGCTACAGGAAAAGACTTGAACCTCACATTTCCTACAGTGAAGGGATCCAGTTGCTCTTAAAACATTTTTGCGGCATGGTTTGGGTCCACTTGCACCCTCAGACTGAAGGGTCACTGCAAATCAGTACAAAGTTGTTCTGAGTGGTCACCTTTATCCTACAATACACCATTTCTATACTGATGGGAGTGGCCCCCTACCAAGATGACAATACTGCCATTCACAGGGCACAATGGGTCACTGAATGGTTTGAGTTTAGAAATGATGCGAGTCATATTCTATGACCCTCACATTCCCAACATGTCAACCCAGTGGAGCACCTATAGGAGATCAAAACAACCAAATAGAGAGTAGCTTTTAGGAGGAATGGTGTTGTATTGCTGCAGGAGATTTCCAGAGACACATTGACACTGATCTGGGAGCACTTGGTGTCCCGACCCTTTACTAAGACATGTTATGTGGGGTTTTTCCTTTAATTTGCCACCCACATGCATCTCCCCAGTTCTTACAAATACAGAGGCAAGTCCAAAATATGTGAAACACTGTATCCTATTTGTATCAAACCTAATACACAGTGTGTTTGATAGCTTCTACTTGGTATAGTAAAGCTGATGAAGAATTTTGAACTGCCAGGGTCCAGATTTGAATCCCATCTACTCCCATTCAGGTGCAGCACATGTGGTAATTTTGCTCCAGAAAGAGAAGCACAATTTCACGCAGAGCACAACACATCATGCCCGTTTCCTCAGCCCTGTTTTTGTTGTTTCACACTGCCTTTGGTCCTTCCCCCTGTAACCTAATTAACAACCTTATGTGTGTGTTTAATACAAAGTGACTGCATGGGCAAAAGATAAAGAGATCACAAAAAGTGACTAACTATTCCAGAGAGAAACCTGTCCCTCTAATTCATAGCCTCATATTACGTGCTCATGCACACATTCGGTCTCACATTCTCTGATGTCCAATCCTGTGATGTGCACATTTTTGCTGCCACCTACACGTGCACAGACACCCGGTCCAGAAGTCACATTAAACCCACGTAGGGGCATAATCACGCACATCATCCATATCCACCTTTCTCAATCACTTTGTCTCTCCCACGCTGTCATTAGCGCCTTTATTCCTCTCTTCCACGTTGCTTAGAGAGTTGCATGCATCACTGGAGATGTACATGAAGCATGTCACTCAAGCTCCGCAGTAGGGATGAAAAATAGTGGCTGCCTTGTGTGGCTAAATGAGGAGACTATATCATTCCTCATATTAATTCCTAAAATTAGAAATTTCCATCACGATTTATGCTGTGCATGGCTTTGCACTGTGTGAAGCCTGAATGGTTCTCTTTATTACATTATCCCGTTGCCCCCTCTTCTTCTGAAATACTTTAATGGCACTAAACTAGAGACTAAACACCATTAACTCCTATTATTAACATAATGGTAGCAGAGGAAAATGCTCATTAATTTGATCTTTTTCTCTAAATCTACTGTAAATCCTGTTACAATTTATGCTGCCTTCAGATGCAATTCTGTCTTCTTTGTCATCTTCTTCATCTGTTGTCATTTCTGATGTATGTTTAAAATGATTTTCTTAACCATTCAATAGCATTATCAATTGTTAATCAATAAATCAATAAAATGAATTGAGTGGACGAGTTTCTTTGTGCTGAAATTGTGCTGGACATGTGACCCTGGCCACAAAGACAGCTCAGTTTTGTATGCCATGGGATATTTTTAGATTGCTGCTCCACTCTATCCTGGTTCCTGTTAAATTTATACAGTCCTGTTGGAGATCATGAAGCCTCTGATGAAGAAAATAGCACACCTTCCTAGTGTCACATGTCACTTCTTCATTCCACTTCCCACAGTTATCCACAATTCTTTTATCTTTTGTTATTTGTTACTGTCTGTCAGACCCACCTTATACCTTTTGTTGTCTCACTGTTGCTATTTGCAAGTGTTTGCCAGACCCCTCATCTGCTAGACCTTTTGATCCAACCACCTTTTGTTCTTTGTTGTATTATCCTCTGTTACTGATTAGTAACCATACGCAAATCAAGCACTATTCACCCTTGTATTTACATACGGCCCCCTACCTATTCCCTGACCACCCTATAAATTGTGTAACTCTGCAAATGTTCTGGGTTGACTTACATTCACAGACTCATCCTCTGTGTTGGTAAGCCAACTGTATGCCAGAATACCAATAAACACCCCACTACAGCAGACTTCAAAGGACTAAGAGTGAAATTTCTTTGACACCTCACAACAGTCTTTGTCATGGTGGCCCTTTGCTAGCTAAACACCCACAATGCTGCCTGGAGTCTAAGCAACCATCCCAACGGGTTGCTTTGGTATTAACCTGTAAGAAGACAACCAGGACATACAACTAATCGACAGCACTTTATCCGGCATGCATGTCCTTCATGTTCTACCATGCCAGTTAATGTATTTTTAACCAGCTAAATTAATCGATTAACTGTCAATAATGACATCAATAGTTGACATCTTTCAGTATCATGCAGTTCATGTTAGCTTTTTTGTCACTTGTCATCCTCTGTACCTGTCTTTCTCTGTCAGTATCAGCCAGTGCCCTTGTAGCTGTTTGTGGTTTTGTTTGTTGTCATTCTTGGGAGAGTTTCCCTCCAATGACAGGTAGTCTGTCTCTGTCTGTCTGTCTGTCCGTCTGTCTGTCTGTCTGTCTGTCTGCCTGCCTGCAGAAAGCCTGTAGTTATAGCCTATCATCATTTCGGCTGATGGCTGCTAACAACACAGAATGGAAATTCTTTTTTTCTGTATCTCTTTGTCTTTGTGTTTTTCTGATATTCTCAAGCAGTGCCAGCTTATAGTTGGAAGTGGAAGTTTTCGAGAGGAGGGAATTTGATGTAGAGAGGAGGTGGAATGGAAAAATGGAAATAGGATGGGTAAAATGGGTATGGAAAATGGAGCAGGCGGACGGAAAATTAAAATAGTAAGTTGGTTTACTGTGGTTGATTTGGTGGGAAATGGGCTGGTTGTTACAAGGGGGTGGTTATAGCAAAATGGTAGGAGGTGAAATAAATTAGCTTCTAAGATGTTGCATAGAAAAATAAATAGGACAACAACATCAACAGATTAAAAAATAAAAAGACAAGCAAAAAAATGTAAAAAGAAAAAAAAGAGGTGTTTGATGACCAGATATAAAATGATGATAAACAGTACTGATCTTTCTAGTTGTACAAGGCGTGGATGATTATTTTTAGAGGAATTTTGCACCATGACACCATGTATTAGATGCTTGACACTACTATAGGTTTTTAATGTCCTTGCCACTCCCTCACGCCGATGCTTTTCTGGCAGCTTGTCTGTTTATTCTGCCTTGAAGGTCCATTGCTCATCCTATCATTCCCAGTCAAACTCCTCTGGATTAAGAGCAAACGCTACGTTGCTCACATAGGTTTGGCACAACAAAGCAGTTTGTTTATTGCAGATCTAACTGTCATTGTAATCCCACTTTTTAGTCACTACATTACATGCAACATGCCCCAGTGTTGCTCAAAACCCCAGAGGAATAAATAGGAATACCCCAGATGACACAAGAAATGCTCTCACAACCACTGGAGAGGCAAATCTTCTGTGGAAAAATAGCTGTTTGCTTTCACATCAATACCAATCCAGTTTAAATTCAAGTTCTATAAGAGGAGACTACTGGAATGTGTCGGTGTAAAGAGGCACTAAGTACTGTTCTGTAGCAATCCAAGTGAACTTTTTAATATCATGGCGAGAATATGAGCTCAAATGAGACCAAAAGTAATATGCTGGCACTAACTTTGGCACTTAAATGTGTCATGTGGAGTTTTATTATTAAAACAGTCTATTCTTTTCCTTCCCCATTGGCAAAAGTGATATTTCGAACATTTTGAAATGGTCCTCGCTGTTACAAAAAGTTACACAAGATGCCTTTAAAAATCCCCTCTGATGAAAATCAAGTTTCTTACCTTCTTGACACATCGTGAACAACATATGAAGCCAATGCCATGGTTTAGCATTTCGTACATGAGACTGCAGAATACCATTGTCAGTCTCAAAAGATCAGAATCAGACAGTCAGGATTTCAAATATAACAAACCTCAGAAACTAATCCGGTTACCTTGCAGGGTGGAGCTCTCCGTATCATTCTTCAGGACCGGTTTCCGCCTTAAAAATGTATGTGTGAATAACTCCAATATTACAGTTTGCGATTGTGTAGCACAGTGTTTGAGCAAAGTTGTAGGTGAGCTGGTGTGCTCCAGATGCGGCAAATATTAGAAGGGTGGGTGGTAAGAGAGGCAGGATTTCATAGACCTGCACATTTTAAGGGAAGCAACATTGTAGAGTTACATTCAAGTCATTTAAGGCATAAAGCGATTGATTCCAAGGGGTTAAAAAAACCTTAAATATGTAATTTTGACACATGGAGATGAGTCTTTAAGGGGACAAAATTCAGGTTGTTTAAGTGACACATCTGGACAACACTAAATTGCATGTATTCTTGTACTTAAACAGTAGTGATGAATAACTTCCAAAACATTACCAGGGATTACACCAGCTTCCATTCAATAGCCCATATACATTGTGTCTGTTTAACATGTTTCCTCATGTTGCAATGTTTGACTGTGTTGTCCTTGTTAGAATAATTTTTAAAAATATTTAAATATAGTAAATTGAGAATGGCTTGAAGGCAGCCAGTGAGTAACGTCTGGTGCTAGTATGCTATATCTGACAGTGTTGATAATATGGTAGGCATTTCTTAGCCACAACCAACATCAATCCTTTCCTTTTTAGAACGAAACCAACTTTAGAGAAAAAGACAAACTTAGCAGTACAGTAATGATGCAAAATTCTAAACGTATCTCTCACTTTAAGCTTCCATTAGCAAAAAAAAGAAAAAGACAGTTTTATCTTTCCCATCCCTCTTTGCTCTTAATACACAATTAACCCCACTGGCTAATGAATGATTTTGCTTAGCACACTGAAGTCAGCAGTCAGAATATTGTCTTCCTTTGCTAATGCGACAGAATATTAGCCTAGAGCTTTTTAAGTGAAAGTGCTTCGTCTCTGTCTAATTGGGTCAACAGAAGCCTAAAAAAGTTTGAGAGGAAAAAAAGGAAAGATCGAAAGAGGAGGATGACACAGAGGTGCGCCTGAAGCTAAATGGGTACATTTCAACTTGCAACGATGGTTAAAAACCCCACTTCAGCGAACATTAGTGGGGCCAGGATTGGCTTTGGTACTTCATGAAAATGCAGAAACAGGTGTGCTGTTTTCCAGGCATGTTAATGTGTCAAAAAGACGCATTTGAGCCATTAGTGTTAGTTTCAAGTGTTCTGGTGTAGCTGATTAGTGCCACATATCTAACGAGAAGCAGCATTACACCATGCTGCACGTCAAACATGTCACTATGGGGAAAAGTATATTTTCCGTGGACGTCAGTTCTACAACTGCTCTTCGCCATAAACATGTCTGGGATTTTATACAGATGTGACACCAAAGAGAACAGACCCATTCCAGCCTTCTATAAAACAGAACACATCAGCGTGGTATGTGCAAATGATCACAAGCAATTGAGAGCTTAATGTTAGATTGCAAAGAATTGTGTCTAACAGCCCCCTCAGCCGTATAAACCTTGCTCAGATAGCATGTAGAGTTTGTCGACACATTCCTGTCCCCTGTAATTTATACCGAGTCATCGTGAGAGCTGGCTACACAGTGAACTGTGCGGCCTGAGAAACAGAACAAGGTAGTAGAAATATGTTAACACGAAGAATGACATATTAAACTTAAAGCAGTGCTCCTCCTTTAGTATTTTGCTGCTCTGCTCTTTTCATGTGCACCGTATGTGACAAGCATAACATTTTCCTTGCAAAAACCACCCATGCAGAAAATATATACACTCAAGAAATGCCAGTGCCACACACCTCTCAGATTTTTTATTTTTTTTTTAAGGAAAGAAAGACTACAGTTACCTTCAGTCTCATTGCAGCTGTTGAATTTGTTCAACAGCATCCACTCCAGTGTGACATATTAGTTATCCCTGCTGCGAGGCCTGCTGCGTGAGCAAGATTACAGTAGCAAAGTGCAGCCTAATGTGTCAGAGAGGCAGTTTAATGTCCTATTATAGATACCAGGGTCTTGACAGCCAATAAAGCATCCAGATGTAATTTGTACCCTCAGCCCTGCCACTGGTTAAATTATGCTGCTACCTTCTTTCTTTTGTGGATCTGTCTCTTTAAATGTTGGCTCCTTTATGTTTTACATATGATAGGCCCGCGATAGCGCCGTGTTTATGTCATGTTTATGGGTCTTTTGGGTAATGTTTGTGTTTTTGCACCTGAGGCTGACAGTTCATAGAAAGAGAGTAATTATATATGTATGATTCTTTTGAGGCAGTGATTGCAGTGTGTAGAAAAAGGAGGTTATCTCTTTGTTGTTGTCAGTAGTTAAGAGTGTTTTAACACCATCTTCAGCACTAGTCACTATCAGCATTGCGTTTGTCACTGATTTTGAGCCAAATAATTTAGCATCCTTCAGGCCCTGTAGTCGGGTTCCTATGAATTATGAGTTGACCCTTTGTCATGTTTAAACTCCAATCGCAAGTGATGTTTAACTTTCAACTGTCGAAAACATTTTGCTGCCAGGAGAAATGTTATTTTTTCAGAGCATTATATAATCAGACATGTTGAACACTCTAATATATGGCACTGTCCTGGTGGAATACAGGAGGGGCTTCAGTCACTTTCTCACACTGGTATCTCCTGAGCAAATGTTTGTTCTTTCCTCGTGTGAATTGACAGCATGAGTTAAAACTCTCAGGCCTTCGACATCACTGCCAAATGCTGCTTGTGTGAAATGATAAAGGTTTTCGCCCGGGCAGAACTGTTTTAGATGCTATTTATGTTTTATTACAATTATAGCAGGGATCACAGAGACTGCCAGCGTGTTAACAAACCAGCTGACAGCTAATCCCCCAGGACAGGAAACGAGTTGAACGGCAACTGATGCCATCTAAGGTTACATGTCCATTCTGATGAGCCACTCTTCAAAAGCAGATGCATCCAGCTATTGTTCCATCGCTCCCTTTCTATCATTAAGCTAAAGAGAAGATGAAAGTCTAGTTCATGGGATCCTGACAGCCCTGTGGCTTTATAACTTACCCTAATTTAAAAGGGGAACTCAGCAAGTACATAGAATGTAGAAAAGACTGATGGATGGATAGATGTCAGTGTGTATGCACCTTCATGTGAGTGGTGTCTACAGTACCCCCCTCAGTGTGATGCAATACAACCCTCAACCCTGGAAGAGATGTTAAATGCACAATAAAATGCAAATGCTACTCCTCTTTGAACAGTCACTCATAAAAATTGAGATTTTAACCTCCGACTCAGCAACAGCATACGTGATATGAGAAATATATTCCTCTCAATGGTCCCTTTTAAGGAGGGAGATGATGTCCGCTGGATATTATCCCCCTCGCTGTGTTTAGTGGTAATGAATGGCAGCTAATGAACGCCACCTCTGCGGCTGCTTCGCCTTCATGCCCTTTGCTCAGCCAGTTTTTTTTTTTTTTTTTTGCTAGTGGCTGTCTGGGAGATGAGAGGAAGGGAATGAGGGACAAAGAGGGAGGGAAACAGAAGGAGAAAAGGACACAGCAGGGGGCTGTCATACCTTGTACCATGCCCAGTGCTGAGGTGGGAGCCCCTTAGTTTCAGCATGAGCAGATCAAAGCGAGAGGTGTTGCAGAGAGCAGGAGGGCGATCAGCAGCGGGTTAAGACGCTGTGTTGTTCACAGCTGCGTGCGTGGATGTGGATCCAACTGAGAAGCACAGGTGTTTGATAGACCTTGTCGACCACCTTTTGTTGCTCCACAGTTTCACGCGTTTGTGTAACTTATGATGAGCTTTTTCATGTTTCATTAACTGTTTTATGTCTCCATCTCACTGTCTTGCAGCCACAGGGATCTAAAGCCAGAGAACCTGTTGCTAGATGAAAAGAACAACATCAGGATAGCAGACTTTGGCATGGCATCACTTCAGGTTGGAGACAGTCTGTTGGAAACCAGCTGTGGGTAAGTATTGTCAAAAATATTATAATGCCCCATTTCTAATGCAGCATGCGACTCATATTCGCTGCAGTTTTAAATTTAGATTTGACTCTAAGGATGTCCTGAGGGTAATACTGGGTCAGAGTTTGGAGGGGAGGTGGAATTAGCAGTATGCTAAAGAGAAAAAGAGAGACGAAGCAACAAGAATTCTAAGTGGATCTATCTGGCCTTCTGTTAGGTGCAGCATTTTTAAAGCGTCCATTATCATGCAGCATTGACGTCGTGAAGAGAGAGACTTTCGGTGTCTCTTGCAGAATGTGCTGTCTGGCTATGAGTGCGGCCAGGGCCATGGCCACACATTACTGCTCTCCGTCTCCTCATATCTCACCCTGGGTTTATGATCGAGCAGTCACGACCACGCCAGGCCCATCAATCCCGTGACTATAATGAATTTGCTTGCAGCAAAAGTCACTTTCAAAGTGGGACGGCTGCACTGGAAAGAGGGCTAAAGTCCCCATATTGCAGGAGTGTTTTTATTTAACCCTGAAGTGTAGTAATCAGTGTGCAGGGTCATGTTTGTCAGTAAAAGGCAACAGAGCTGCTGATGGTTTACTTTTAGGTTGGTGGGTTCATAAACTCAGTGACAGCATGGTTTAACAGAAACACTGCTGCACTGCTGCTCTCCAATTTCACTCTTCCATAAAATTCACACTGAAAATGAGATGTCAGTATTTAAGCACAGCCAGCCAGAATAGCAATACATCAGCATAGTTTTTATTTATTGATCTGCTGCTTTGTTTTACTACATAATGAAGTCTTGTTGTCAGACGAGGAAGTAAAATGGGATAGTTGAGCTTATGAAACTTGGATCAATCGATGTAGTTCACCAATTAAAACATACAGCACATTGTCAGTTTTGTGATTTAAAAGTTATCTTTTAGTAGGCACTTAGAGAAGAAGTGATGCAGTCACATTATGTGTGTCTCAGAGTTGGTGGCGGCTGCTTTGAAGCTATACAAGTATATCTGTTCTGTCAGAGAGCAAAGTAACATTTAAATTGTTCTAGAAATGCTTGTAAGAGTTGCTAATATCCTGTAATGTAAACTTTGCTGGTAATGGATGTCTGGGGAAGAATGCTTTTCTTTGTACTTACACATGGCACTTCATGCAGGGCTGGGAAATAGAAAGGCCCCTTTTGACATCTGTCCCCAGCTCAGTTTGATTCTGTCCAGATTAAACCTCCACATCAGCTGTGGTTGAAATTACTTGCACTTGCATACATGCAATTCATCAAACACATGCGCACAGAGCACAGGCGAGGCTTAGTTCATCCCTGACCTCTGAGACCCTTTGTCCTGTGCTTGTTTGGTTGTCTCTCTGTCTGGCTCTCTCTCTGAGGCCCTCCCCTTATGTAGAATAATACACATGCACGCTCATTCCAGCATGTGCATGCATACACAATGCATCCAGTTGAAACTGTTGCATAATTTTTTTCAGCAGTAAGCGCAGAGCTTAAGCTCTCATGACTCATCGGTAGAGATCAGGCCGAATAAAAGCCGTACGCATGGATATCTGCAAGTCAGATATGCTCAACTGAGTCATCCTGCTGCCATGATGACCACACTGAGGTGCTTCTGTTTCCTAGAAAGGCCATATGCAATAGCTCTTAATCAGCAGTATCCTCTATCTATATTTGATTGCATTCTGCTGCCAGTCTGAGCGATTCTGCCATCCTGGTCCAGGTGCTGTGCATCTGGTCCCCCACGTCCATTTGCAAAGTGCTAAAGTTACTCGTTACAGGTGGGAACACAGAGCCGTCTTGCAGAGACTCGGCTATATACACCACAAACACGCAAACACACAGTGCCTCACTCAGCTAAGCAAGGTTGCTGTTCCACTTTGAGCTCCTTCATCGTATCCTGCTCTGCTGGTGTGCATGAAATGTGTTTGCACCATTTGTGTCAGTGCCGGTGCCTAATGCGTGTGCCATACAATATATGTTTGGTTATTGATTATTCATGCTCTTCTGACTGTCCCATCTCTAAGTGTAGATATGACACTTTTTAATTAAACACATTTATCTGGCCCCCCTCTCACCATGCAGCAGTCTGACACAAATGTATTCCATTTGCTACGGGTAATGGAGCTGAGTGAAGATGAGTCTTACCCCAGGTAGCGTAGAGGGGGGAACCTTGGAGCACATACATAAATACGTGCAGACATACAGACCTGTAGATGAGCGGCGGCATTGACAAGCATATACAAATATGGATCAAGGAATGCACATGCAGCCTCTCTTTTTCCAGCTGTGAGTTCATCAGCGCTTGCTGTTTATTTACTGTAATTCAGTTGCTCTGACTGATGAAAGGAAATTATCTTGTTTATACCGAGGAGCCTCAAAAATGCAGTTTAGAGGAAGGAATTTTCATCAACATGAGCTGTATGTCTCAGAGTCTCCTCAATACTGTTGCTTCAATCACCGTTCAAACTTCTTGCTTGTGGCCAATAGACTGTACACTGTGAGGGTGAACTTATAAAAGCTTGTTTGAACTCAGAGTCCAGGTAATACAGGCAATCTGACACTGATAGGCTCTTAAGCTGAAACAAGCACAGTTTTTCACACATCATCTTTGTCTCCCTTTATGCTGTTGGCCAAACACAGCACTCACAGCAGCATTTTATCCCACTACTATTATTTGTTGCCCTCTGAAAAAAAGCCAAGTTTTCTTCCCTGTCTTTTGCTTTTATGAGATGTTTGCGACGTTAGGCTTAGAAAGTAAATGAGCTTTAACAAATAGCAAAAAAAGACTGATGTTATGTCAACCCACGCTCAACTGTTTTTCAAAAGACTGCATTTTTCACTCCGGTCAGAGGGAAGTGGCTCTCACTGTTTTCTATTCATCTTTAGTGTCCTCGTCTATAACATGAAGTTCTGGTGTGAGCAGCGAGGAGTTTTTCAGCTTGATATAAAAATGTATTTCCTGATCAGCAGTCAAATTTAAGAAAATTTGTGGCACTGACCTCCTTTGTATTAAAAGGACTTTCAAATGATTTGCTATATTCAGTAGAGACTTTTTCAAGTTAATCACTTTGCAGTCATTGTTATGAATATAGCTGTGCCTTCAGCTTCCAGCAAAACACAACTTACTAATTTGTATTGTGGTAGTGGAGAACATGGCATCATATCTAAGCAAAAATTGTAGAAAATAAGTAAAGAAGGACTTTGTCAGTGTCAAATCTTAACTAGACTGAAGGTTTCGTAGGGGCATTTATGTGGCACTTTAAATCTTGTATCCAAAGCATGTTTAGACAGACCAGCACCGACAACACTATCTGGAAATCGGGGACACTATCTGCAGAGACTTATGTTCAGCCCTTGCTGCGTGTGATCCCCTCTTGCTACCTAGCTTTCCTGTCTCTCTTCAGGCAAAAACCTAAGGAAGAACACAGAAAAACTTTGCTTGCGAGTAGGGCTGGGCGATAAATCGATTTTATCGATTAATTCGAGTTTGTACTTAATGTCGATTTGTTTTTATGAAAATCGATTTTCTCATCAACATCCGCCACCAACGCCTGCCTGCTGGGCTCCCGTAGTTCAGCGTGCGCCACCCCCCCCACCCCCCCGCGCCACCCCCCCCCACCCCCCCGCGCGCTTTATACACAAACAACATGGCGGCGAGTGGTGCAGATCTAAAGGCGCGTGTCCACTACATGCGATTTTCCCGCACGGCAACGCACCGCATCTGAAAATCGCACGGACGGCGGTCACTAGCGAACCACAACATGATCACATGACAGCGCTGAGCAACAGCTGGCCGGTACGTGGTGACGTCACCGAGTCCTGCAGATGAGTCGGATAAACACAGCGGCTCCGTCGCAAATTTTCCCTTTTATTTCGAAAAACACGTCAGCAAAAGGATTTCTGAAAGCATTTGAGGCCAGAAATAATCTGCAGCAGCTGAATCTGTCCTCGTTTTAGGTCACCGACGCCTAGTTTAGAAGTTTGAGGACAGTTTCACGATGCGTGGAATCTCCGCACGCCTCACTGAATTTGCATTACGTAGAAGTCAGTCTACTTTATGCAAATGAGCTGCAGCCCTCTCCAGGTAAACACACAGGATCGCAACGGAAACGCACCGCAACTGGACCAGCATGCCACATGCTGCGCATTTCCAGCTGTGATCCAGTGTGTTTACCTGGAGAGGGCTGCAGCTCATTTGCATAAAGTAGACTGGACTCCCGCCTGTGGAGATTAGGTAGCGGGTAAAAAAAATCGGATAAATCGTGAATCGGGATTTTTTTTGTGAAAAAATCAGAGATTTTTTTTTTTAGGCCATATCGCCCAGCCCTACTTGCGAGACAGAAAAGCAACTTGTTACAGAAACAAAATCAGAATGCAAGACCCCAATCAGCAGAAGTCCTGTCAATACAAGGCTGTTCAGACGCGGCCTTCATACTACTTGTCAAAGTGGGAACAAGGCCAAATGTTTAGGCTAAGACTTACCAGCATTCCACAGTGGATGATGAAAAAAAAAAAAGTCAGATTTAGTTATGAATCCCAGTTTCAGATTAATGGCAGTAACAGTACTGCAATGATTCTAAGCCACAGTGAAACATGGTGGTGGAGATGTTTAAGACTGAGGGGGTTTCTCAGCCTGACCTCCACCCCTTTGAACATTTATGGGGCACTTGAACACTGAAAAAGCCAAACATTTCCAACTTCACAAGAATCTCTTTGGAATATTGTTGGATTGTGCTGGGATTACATGGTTTTGCAGAAACGTAGGGAACTCCATGCTGTCATAGTAAAATTGGTGTAACATTAAAAAAAGGAGAGGTCTACAAATTCTAAGAATTTCTGAAATTCGTGTACGTCTTTCAGAGATTCACCTTTTATCTAATGAATGCAAAATGAGTGTCTCAGTAATTTCAATGTTTTCTAATCATGAACTGCAGTTTTCCGAGTTATGTTGCATATGTGGACAAAATAAATAAATGATGCCATTAAAGGATATTTGTTTCAAACATTGAACTTAAAAGCTTATATGTTTCAATGTTTTCCAAAATGAATCACTTTTTCAATAGAAGAAATAGGTTGATGTTTCAATATAGAAGAGAGAGGCGAACTACTGAAGGTGTTCTGGCTCAGGTGTTAAATCTAGTGTTCTAATAACAAATTAGAATTCAGTTCAAACAGAAAGTTGAGTTGCTCGTATTCCATTCTGTACGTTGACCAGCCTAAAACCTTTGCAAATACTGAGTTTATATTCATGCTGGTTCCAGCTGTGGCTTGTGTGTCGTGGTGCTCATGAGGCATAATTAGTGCTAATCTCAGGCGTGTATTTTATTTATTTTTTTAAAATTATTTTAATTCCGTGCTCATTTACATGATGCACTGTGACACTTGCAATCAGGAAGGACGTATTTGCATAGACTAGCATTTGAACTCCCCCCTGTTGACGTGGTGGCACTGTCTGTTACCGGCTTGTATTTTGACAGTTCCAGGAAGCTGAGCTGTCAGAGGCTGCTATTCATGAGTACACAAGACAACGGCTGAACTAATGGATCCCGTGTTTACAAACTAGATAGTCCCTCATTAGAGCGAGACATCCTAATATTAGACTGAGTGGGAGAGTGAGGTGATAGACAAATCTTACCGGGATGAGAGATTCGCGGACGCAGCTGATTTTGCCCAGAACAGGCTGTTTAATCTAGTTGATTATAGATTGATGTTAAGCTTTTATTAACGACCTTTTTATTTCAAGATAATGAACTTGGAAGTACGGGAATGTCAAAGTACAAGGGGAAATTTATGTGTAGAATAACAAGTCACTCCTCTGCTGCACTCAACCATAGCACACTGGCTTATGGAGCAGTCTCTGCCAGCTAGCTCCATAAATCTTCATATGATATTGATGTGTCAATCTAGTCATTGGCTTTACTGTCAGTCCATCCAGGGGCTGTAAAGATTAGTGGGTCTGTTCGCCGTCTGCTGTGAGAGGATGCCCTTGACTGAGCAAGCAGGAGGACATCCAAACACCTGAGGATGTCTAAACTCCGCAAGCTCATCTTGATCTATGTTCACTGGAGACATTTACTGTCTGTTTAAATTGTTCTTTTGAGATTTTCAGAGAGTGCTTTATGCCTGTTTGATGTTTGCTGTGTCACGATTGTATAACTCTGAGTTAGCTCGCTGTGAATGCACAACACTTTGAATAACCTGGATTTGATTTTCTTTCTCTCTCTTTGTTTCCCTAACAGATCTCCACATTACGCATGTCCAGAGGTCATCAGGGTAAGAACGTTTTTCAAAGACTCACAGCATTCTTTCTGCTGTGCTAGCTGATTTTTAATAATGCTCCGCGTTATTTTGAACCAGCCACTTACATTCTGTCCAAACCGGCCTAACAAACTGTCTAATCGCCCTCAGGGAGAGAAGTATGACGGGAGGAAAGCAGACGTCTGGAGCTGTGGGGTCATTCTTTTTGCTCTCTTGGTGGTGAGTGTCAGCTTGTTTCTTTCCTCACTGACGGCGACTGGACTGAGATTGAGTTTAAAATTCTCTGGAGGAATTTGGCATAATGCAGTTTTACATTGAAGTGTGGCTTTCCCCCTCTTCACATCCAACAGTGTGTCTCGCCTTTTGTACGAGCCGTAATGGATGCAAAAATAGAAAGCAAATGAACCTTGAAAAAATACAGTTGTGACTTAACAAGCTGGCTATTGAATCAAGCTTGACCGTAATGGAATGAGAAGATACTGTAAGCCTGAAGTGACCAAGGAGCCTTAAATGGAAAACTCAGGTGCCAGGGAGTTAAATTCAAAATCCTCACATTTAGGCGGAATAAAAATGTTGCAGAGATACCCTCAAGCTGATAGTCTTGCGCAACAGAAGATCAGAGAATAGAAGCATCTTTTTATTCATTATCCCGTACGAACATGCAACGCTGTATCCATAATCAGATCTATTCTCCAGCTACATTATGTCTGTGGTTCCCCAGCCGTGCAGCCCTGAAGCTTTGTTTCATCAACAGCTGTACTGTAGTTCCTACACACCCCTGCTTCATGAATAATTCAGACAGTCAAACTGAAAGAAGAGAGCCCAAAATAAATACCAATGCTGACAGGGCAGCTTTTGGCCAGAGGCCTCGTGTATTTGTCTTTGTTTTTGCCTCTTCCTCGCTCACTTCGTCTGTCTTATACTTCTCCATGTACTTGTTTTAAGGTCAGTCTTCTTTGTAGTCTTGCGTTGCATAAACCCGATGTTGTTTGTCATTATCTGCATCATGACCACACTTCTCTCGCTCCAAACAAAGTTTTTCCGCCGCCGCCGTTTGACTGCAGATGAGCACCGTCTTTCTCCCTTTTTTTTCCCCCCGTCCTGCTGTCTGGCTATGAGATTACCATTTGTCTGATTGTGGGAGACATGCACACTCCCCAGCAGTTAGGCTGTGCTCAGATCATCCATTACACAAGTCTACCCTCTTTTTTTCTCCCCCCTGCATCTTCATTTTTCAGCCTTCCTTCCTTTCTTTCTGTCTCTGTCTCACCCCTTTTCGTCTTTCTCTCCCCCCCACCATCTTCTCTTCTGGAGGAGATTGCCATTCATCAAACAGCCACATCTGTGAGATGTCAGCACTCTCTGATAAATGACTCTGATGAGAGAATGCTAAATGAACGAGGTAAATGAGAAATCTGGGTAATTATTAGAAAAGCCCCGTTTTCAGCACACCGCTGTTTATTATTTATTTTGCATCGCCGTTGAGGGCACAACGCTCTAATTGGAAGCTGAACAAGTTGAGAAAGCAAGCCTATTCTTTAAGTCGTGCAGGATTAAGGCTCAAAATGTGGTTTTATTTCTTCTGGCGAACCTTGTTAGTTGTTTATAGTCTTCTTTTTTCTATTTTCTGCTCTTGATCAGGTGAAGGCCTTTCTTCTGTTGCTATTGTATCAAACTGCTTCTTTTCAGCTTATTTTTTTGATCCTGCATCTGCCATCTAGCAGCCCAGACTCAGTAAAACCCTTTTCTGACTCCCTGCCTCTATGTTCCTCCAGGGTGCCCTGCCGTTTGATGACGACAACCTAAGGAATCTCCTGGAGAAGGTGAAGTTGGGAGTGTTTCATATGCCACACTTCATCCCTCCGGACTGTCAGAACCTTCTCCGCGGCATGATCGAAGTGGACGCCTCGAAAAGACTAACGGTCAGTTCAGTGAAGAGACTGAATGATTACGCAAAAGAAATGCTCATGTTCATTTATTTCTGTGTGCATTTTTTCAAGGCCTAGATTTCACGGTTTGAGTTTGATCCCATAGTTCCAACCCTCATGCTACAACCAACAGCTTACAGTCGTATAGTACCAGTTTGGGAATGACATTTTAATACTTTTCTGAGTTTAATGTATCAAAGTCTTGTGAAAAACCATCCTAAGCGAGTTGAGGCTGCAATAACTGAAGGGGTGCTACGTATCGATGCTCTTGATCTTAGCAGGAATGTCACACCCACATGTGTCTGACAAAAAATATATAGGCATCTTGAAGTTTGGTAGCACATGCAGTATGCATAGTATATTAAAATGCACTCTTGGGTGCCCAGATAGCTCAACTATCTAGCAAAAATAAGTTTAAAAAGAAAAATGCACTCTTTGTACTTCATTAGCATTTACAAGCTGAGTTGTTCAGAAAGACCTGATGTGGAGCACTTTGCAAATTTTTAAAGCAGTCTCAAAAAGTACATTTTCAGACATCAAACAGTACCGGGGGGGGGGGGGGGACATCAGATCAGTCCCATATTCACTCTGCAACGTGAGCGCCGACATGCGGCCAGATTCATAAAGAACTACCTTTAATGAGAAGATGCCCCACAGAGCCCTGATCTCAATGTCATTGAGTCACAGTCGGACTAGGTGAAGAGACAGGAAAAATGCGACAGAAATGTGGAAAGTTGTCCAAGATGCTCGGAAAAACCAACCTCCCCGGTGCTAAGTAAAGAGGACTTTAAGTTTAAATCCTCAGTTTACTATTGGTGACAAAAAGCTAAACTGTACACTGTATGAGCATTTAATATTTCCTGTCTTTAACCAGCAGTGGTTATTAATTGTGTTGTAGAAGCAGCAAATCATATTTAGATGTTATTTGAGAAGGCATTCCTGGGAATAAACAGACACATCAGGTCAGTGTTAAGATGATTGTTTTTCAGATTCACAGCAAACTTATACTCCCAGAAGAGAGCAAGATGGCAAAGATACACACTCCAACTAAAATGTCTAATATCAGCTTGGCACTGCCAGGGCAGCCTTTGTCTGTTTGGTTGTTTCTGTGTGTTTTCTTTCCCCCTTCATTGTGTCCCCAATGTGTACGCCTCAGCCCCGAACCTGTTTGAGTTCTTCTTCAATACATGGTGTGAATTCAGGAGAGGGCTGCTGTCTGTGTACTCTCCCTCTGCACTGTTCAGTGGACTCCTCACAATGCAAGTCACTTTTCTACACAGCAGCTGATCACCTTGGCAAGGTGGCTGCAGGAGAACAGAGAGATGTGAAGGGTAGAGAGCCAGGATAAGAGAGAGAGGGTGGACAAAGGGAAATGTAAATGTTAAAAAGTGGCCAGATAGTTCAGAAAGTACATAGTTTACAGAGAGATGGTGGTGCCCTTTGTTGTTGTCCTGCATTTCACATTCAGAAAACGCACAATGAAGGCAGACGAGTTGGTGTATTTGGACACGCATACAAAACAAAACCCATGTTTTCACACACACACTGCATGCACACAGGTATCTCTGTTTTAATGCACTTGCCTGTAAGCAAATGTAGTGATGCTACTCTTGGTGACTGCTGCTGCTCCATTTCCATGTGCTTTAGCTTATCTTTCACGTCAGATTAATTTAAAGTAACAAATGTGAAGGACAAGTTAA
This sequence comes from Amphiprion ocellaris, assembly GCF_022539595.1. Lineage (NCBI taxonomy): Eukaryota > Metazoa > Chordata > Actinopteri > Pomacentridae > Amphiprion > Amphiprion ocellaris. Next base: position 6,590,874 of record NC_072768.1, read on the forward strand.
AACAAAAAAGATTTAGAAAGATACTCATTTGCAGGTGAGGACACGCAGATAAGCAGCAGCGTTGCAACATAAATAGAAAGATCACCCCTTTTTATTATGCTGTATGCACACTATATGCTTTATTTTCCTGTTCCCTCTGCGTGATGAGGACAGGTCACCCTGAGATCCCCTAGATATGTCCACCAGCCTCCAGCAATGTCCTCGACAAAGGGTTACGCACAGACCGAGCTGCTGGGAGAGAATATGCTACCTGTCTGCTCCCTTCTCACACAAGGAGTCCAAACAGAGCTCTGGGGATGTGTAGTAACCTCGCAGAATGTCAAACAGCCTTGTTGGATTGAGCGTTCCTGGAGTTTAGTGTTCAGAGATGAGACAGATGCACCCAAGGGTGGGAATGACATCATAGGAGAACATGACACTCTTTTGCTCGGGATTATTTTTCATAATAATGTTGACAATAGCTTGTTGAATCAAATCGATTGGGTAATCAAACCATAACTACTGGCTGCGTTTCAGTCTGTCTGTTGTCGTCTTCTGTTAATTAGATTTTGCTAGGACATGCACACAAGTAAACACACACAAAGCCAAGGCCCCCTCAGAGTGTGAGTGGGAGGGCACGCACCCGGGCTTAAGGGGCTTAGCCCAATAAAAGCTTTTCTCTTCATTTCCTGCCTGTGTAGTCGGGGCCCTGGAGGCAACTGGGCCAGCCACCTCAACAAAATCATCTCATCTTCACTACTCAAAAGAACAGAGACACCCTGAAAAGATCTGTCTCCTCATGATACCTGGCTAATGAAGAGGACTGGCAAGCTTATTATATTAAGGAGCAGTTCATCACAGATAGATAAGACCCTCGTGGGGATGAAGTAGATGAAGTACCAAGGCTGCTGGAAGGGAAATAAAGGAAGTTGGCGTGTATTTGTTCTGTATTTCCCTAAGTGCCAAATAATATTTACCTCGTTAGGAAATTAGACATTAAAAACTTTTAATAAATGCACTGAAAACACTTGTTGACACCAGTATGACCTTTACACCCACTAGCAGGTCTGAAAGCCTTATTTTTAATTTTCATAAAGCCGAATGAAACTTTGCATTGTTACATTTTATGATAGCACAGTGAGTCGGCAGGAAAAGAGCTAAAAAAAAAAAAAACAGAATATGTTCTTGTTTTGTCTTCAGCTTTTTGGTTCTGTTTTACTCGTTTTTTTCTCCATATTATACATTTCTATGGCAGAAGTGTTTTTTTTAAACAGAATATTGACTTAATATGTGGTTACTGTGTTTAGGCTTTGTAGGGCAGAGTAGGTCCTCGTTCCATTCATCCTGACTCCTCTTCCTGCTCTAAACTATATGACCAAGACACATGCAGACCTGCACCTGTATAAAAGCAAATGTATGAGAATTAATTTATGCAGCACCCAAATAAAAGCCCGTCTAGATGTGCACTCATACAGACCCAGCCGCAGCAGTTTTATAGCAGCGTTCCCTCTGCCTGAAAGCCGCTGGAATTGGTTGTGACACATTTCGAGACTGATTGATGTGATTCTGCATTTCAAACCACATCACTTTCAAGCCTGTGTGTGATACCAGTCTCTTGCCTCCAGGCCTTCAATAAAAGTCAGAGAGAGTAGGTCACCCACTGGCCTGTATCTGACAGGCAGGGTGTCTCTGTCAATACCATGACCTCTGCAGAAACAGACAGGAGTCACCTATAGTCAGTAATCACAGTCTACCCCGGCTCTGTGATTGCGCTAATATCACATGAAGGCATTCATTAGTGCAGAAGCAGAGAGGTAGATCCTCTGGGATGTGTGGAGACGTCAAGACATTGATGGAGACACATACACAAGAACTATGCCTCTGAGTAAGTGACAATAATTAGAGCTGCTATGTGTATCTCCTGTGGTTCCACAACAACAGCACGAGCAAATTAAAAAGTCCCTGCAGTGACATTGATCCTGTTTTTTTTTTTTCCTTCTGTGGGCATCTGAAACACGGTAGAGTCATTCTCACAGACATCTTCCTTTGTTGCCCTTTTGCTCGCAGTTTCTGTCTCTTTCGGTTTTCCCTTTTTTGGCAAAAAACCCGTGTTGACAGTGTCGGTGACAAAGTAGCCGCATTAAAAGCGTGATGACAAGAGCGGCGTTCAGGAAGCCGGTGTGTGTGAGTAAGAGAGATGGGAAGAGAATGAGAATGGGAGATTCCCTTTAGACCAGAGGGCTTGGCAGGGTCAGCGGCATGTGTGAGGGAGATAATATTCTCTGTTTATAGTTGTATCACCTCTCTCTCTTTCGCTCTCGCTTCACCTCTCTCACTTGCCTTTTTCTCTCAATGCGTTTTTCCCCATTGGCAGTATTAATATTTGAAGGCCTCGTTATTTACTTCCGCTACCGAACCTGTCTGTATTGCCCTGTTGTATTTCCTTTAAGCTAGTAAGCTTACTGAAAGATTTACTGACGCCACACTGTACCACATTTCTATAAACAGATTCCTTCTACTTTGCATTCACCGTTGTCCATAAATATTTTACTGCTTTTGATTAATTTCATATTCAAATCAATGTATTGTTTGTGTACTGACCTGCATTTTTCTTCCTCATTTCTTTTTACAGTTAGAACAGATCCAGAAGCACACATGGTACATGTAAGTACTCCTCTTTTTTTTTCCTTCCTTTTCACGCCCCCACTCCTCTCTTCAACTATTCTGCAGGGGTTGGAGACCTGAGGGAAGCTAGCACATGAAAAATGACTTTGAGTTTCGGCAGTACATTTAAACGGGGCATGACTCCGCTCTCAGGGATGTGGGGGTAAATTGGTAGTGCATGAAAGAGGATGTGCAGCATATGGTCAACTGAACAGGGGGCAGGGCAGAGGGAACAAGCAGGGATGCAGTGGAGATTGAACCCACGTAACCTCAGCCTACCCGTCGTTTAACATTTAGAACAGAACTTGCCCAGCTTTTTGGGCTAACAGAAATCTTTTCAAGAACATTTGTAGTGCAGTTCTTTACAGGTGGTCACAGAGGGAGGTGCAGAGATGTGGTTTTAAATGAGAGAAAATGTGAATAAACGCTATTAATGTAACCTCAGAAATATAGGATGTAGTAGCTGGTACATCCAGTACATAAAGGCTTATGCAGCCCTGTGAATAACAAATACATATAATGGAGATAAAGATGGTCTGCTTGGACAACATGACAAGGAAAATCAGCTTGTTCAATCTTTTATTGAACAGAAGTATCAATAGATGTAATATTCCTCTGTGGAAAAAAGTAAGTACCTCTCTGGTAGCTGGTTTTGTCCTTGTTTAGTAGAAATAACCTTGTGTAGATATTTTGTGTAACTGTCCACCAGACACTGACATCATCTTGCTGAGTTTTTGGACAAATTTTTCATTTCACAAATTTCAAATCTCTCCAAAACATTTCAATGAGCTTCAAGAGATGGCTTTTTTTCTTGACACTCAGACAGAATTCATATTTGAATCAGTGACTGCAGGCTGCTTAGTTGTTGAGGCAGTGAAGCTACCCCAAACCAAAACAACCACCATGTTTCACAGTTGGCATGAGGTTCTCCTCCCGAAAACCTGCCATAGGTATGTGCCAAACATGTCTAGTGTTACTGTGGCCAAACATCTCTATCTTTTATTTATCTTTCAAAAAATAGTATTCCAAAATGCCTTGATTTCACTCGTATGTTCACTGGCAAACTGTGGTTGTGGTGTGATATTTGGTTACCTGCTGATCCTGTGAAAAAAGTTTTAGGTTCTTGGAGACTTTCTTTTTGGGGGCGGCCAGTTCAGGACAAATTGCAAGCCACTTTTGAATGATTTTCCTTACAGTGGAATGTTTTATTTCAAACAATTCAGGAATCCTTTTAGATCAGAGTCATAGTCATCCTCAAGCTTTTTGCTGAAGGCGTTTCAAAGCTCTTTAGATCTTCACATGATGACACTACAAAAATCTCTGAAACCCCGATTTCTAGTTTTACATATTTAAAAGTGTGCTTACTTTTCTGTGTGATGATTTTTTATTATTATTGAAATTGTGAAAATGACAACAAAATCAAAGTGAAGCCAGTTTTGTTTAAATATTCCACTTTTATCTGTAGGCCCTGTTTCAAAGAAGATCAAGTGTTTTTCAAATATGATTTAAAAAGTCAATTCAATTAAAAAAAGACGCATTTTTTTTTCTTTTCTTTTTTTTTACGACTCTAATCTCCCTCTGATAATAAGATGATAATCAGTGCACAGTGGGCATTAATGTTTAATTCAAGGATAGATTTTTTTTTGGTGCAATAGCAAAGATGAATCATGGGAGGTTAGTGTGAGTCCAGGAAGGACGGAGTTATGGTTTCTGTTCTGCTCTGAAAGATCATGCAAACAGACAGCAAGACTGATAAAAGAAACAAGAGGAGACAAGAGCTGGGACTGAAGACTGATGTGGTTTGAGTTTTGTCAGTGAGGAAGTTGCCTGGCTGTCTGTGCTTGGCAGGCTGAATGAATGAACATATGAATGAATGAAGGGTGGAAAAATGCGACTTTTTACTGGAAGCAACCTGTCTGTGGTGTGGAAAAAATGAAACACAGGCAGCCATGTAAACAAATCACCAAAAATATGAGTCCAGAAACTCCAACTGTTTAATAATTTTAGCCGTTTTTGGGTATCTTTGAGCAGCATTCGACTAAAGTTGTGATGCTGAATAAACATCATGGGTGAAAGTGTCATTAGCATGTTCACAGTTACCTTAATAAGTACACCTATTTAAAACTGCTCCAGTCTGCCACAGCAGCCCTGCAGTAAATCCTACCTTAATGAAGGTAATAAGGTCACATTTTTTGTTTAAATATTGTTAGAAAGATTAGTGTAATGTAATAAAAATGCAATATCACAGTGAACTACAGCCAATGAAATGACTATAAACTCAAATCAGACCTGATAATGAAGCAGGGGGCTTGAGGGTTATGTGAGGTGAACAATCACTGTAGATCTAGCTCACAGCATATAGAAAAGTGGAGGTTTGTGTCATTGTAATAGCTGCCTATGGGGTTTATGCTTCACTGGGTTCACCAGAAGGAAAAATAAAAGAGAAAAAGAAGCATATTGACTCAGAACTGTCCATACGTCGGGGTCTGTTTGCACTGGCACAAGAATATCATAGAAGTCCTTTTGAAAATGGTGTCAGTGCAGCTTAGCCTTTTATTTAAAATCTAAATAAATAAACGCCTGCTTGTGCAGAAGACAGAATGAAGTGACATAACTAGGAGAGTGTCTGAGCCAAGAAGGAGGGAATAATGCAGAAACTAAGTTCTGAAAACAAGCCAGGAGGGCAGAGGCAGATTGCAAAACTTGACAGCATGACTAAGTTGTCTTTCTGCATCTTGGTGAGCACGGCGACCCCTGTTCACCCTCTAAAATAAAACGACTAACCCTGGGGAAAGTATGTGACTACGAAAGCTTCATAATGTAGACCGAGGTCATGAGGCAAATCACAAGAGGTAGACAAGCGGTGGAACACTTTGCATTCTGCATATTGTGTTTATAGCACATGCTCGTTAGGTTCCACAAAGTGAGATGCTGTTATAAGCCAGGGGAAGGCTTGTAATGTGTTTCCAAGCTTACTGAACATTGCACCAGCAGGGACTAAAATGGCCGACTGTGTCCTTTATTTGTGTTGTAATTTCTGTTGTGTTCCCAGAGGGGGGAAAAACGAACCAGAGCCGGAGCAGCCTGTGCCCAGGAAGGTGACCATCCGCAGCCTGCCCTCTGCAGACGACATCGACCCAGACGTACTGGACAGCATGCACTCCCTGGGCTGCTTCAGGGACAAAAACAAACTACTGAAAGACCTGCTCTCAGATGAGTGAGTGAATAAATGTGCAGCACAGAGGAACGGGAAAGAGGAAGAAGAATAAAGTATGGTTCAGTGGGTGAAAATGTTGAAGTGAGGAGAGAAAAATAAGTGGAGGAAGTGAAAGAGGGTGGAACTTTAAGGCTGTGAGAATAAAAGGAGAGGGACTGCAATGTGTTGTGTCAGTGTGCACACTCAGCCTTGGTTTTCCTCGGCTCTTATGAAATCCTGTGAGGCTGTCACTTTAGATGTTAGGAGCCATAGATCACTTCACTGTTATCACACAGCGCTTACATCGCTTGCCACTGGGTACGCTCCCCCCTCACTGATCCTGGTTTGCACCATGGACGTGCTCCCAGGTCACATCGTTGATGCTCCTGCTGATAATATTTGTGTCTCGGTTTACAAGTTTCACAAGTTTGTGTATTTGCTTCTGTAAATATGCATTCATGCCATTGAGACCTCCCCCTGCAGTTCTTGTGTGTCTTATTAATATGGGAATACAGTCGTCACAGTTTTTTAAAGTTTCTTTCTTTTTTTAATCTGTTTTAAATTTGCCTTGCCTCTCCCATTTAATACTAAACAAGCATTACTCTATCTCCATGCCCTCTCCCCATCTCTTCCATTTGCTTCCTTCCCTCCTGGGAAAATCTCCTAATAGTGCTGGACTGGAGGAAAATCTGTGTTCTCCATCTCCCTTCCCCTGGTTCATTTTAGCTGAAGTTGCAGGTCCTTGTCTCTTTGCCTCCTACTGCTTTCCAATCTGTCTTTATTATGGAAGGCCAGTCCCTGGGCGTTTTGCATAGAGAGCGTTGGCCTCCGGGCTAAAGATATTAGATTTCCTGATTTACTGAGAGAGAAAAAGGTCAAACTCATAATGTTTTGATACTTTCATAAACTTTCTCTGCATGTAAAAATGGGACCGTATCCTAAAAGATATATGCATAATATTATACGATGGCTTAATGATCTGTAAAACTAAACTTTCGTTTTAATAATGAGAGCTATTTATCAGCTGTTTCACAAAAAAAGATTACAGGACATTAATCATAGTGAGGGGTTTTGCAAAATAATGCATTTTTTGGTACACATTCTAGTAGTCTGATTATACACATGGTTGTGTCGGAACTATTTAAGTAATTCTGCTTTTCCAAATGCATCACCAGTGTTTCATTCCACCTCTTCGCAGTGACAACCAAGAGAAGATGATCTACTTTCTGTTATTGGACCGTAAGGAGAGGTACCCCAGTCAGGAGGACCAGAACCTTCCCCCTCGCAATGAGATTGGTGAGGCCTGGAATGAGACAAATGCAGAATGTTATATAAAGGCGTAAAAAAAGTATATAAAAAAAGAGCATAACAGAAAAATAAATATGGCACAGAGTATGCATAAATAAAACTGCTATCTAGCTAGTGTGTTTAAGTCTTAATGGCATTTTATCTAGTCGTGGACAGCTGTTTTTACAAACAAAACAAACCTATTTAAGTAATAAGTGCTTGAAGAAGTTAACTCATGAAAGCTCCTCCTGTCTGAACCATTCAGCGGTGTTTTCCTCCTTCAGAAGAAATTGGATCAGCTCCAGAAGCGGTGGATGGGCTCTCAAGTAGAAAAAAGCTTTCTGTTTATTGAAAATAAATAAGCTTCTCAATGAAATATAGTAACAGAAATAGAAGGCATCAATAGGCCAGAGATTTTTTTTAAAAATCTTTTTGAAAAGCTGTCACCTCCAACTGCTTCGGTTCAGATATGAACTCATCAAAAAAAAAAGAAGATACAATTCGCACACCACAACCACAGCACAGATTTCCACCCACAGAAATCTGAACAGAGACGAAGACACTTAGACTTCTGCCAGGGTTATTTTCTGACAAGAGCGCAGCAACAAGAGGAGTATTATGTGCAAATGTGTGTGTGTGTGCGTGTGTGTCTGTGTGTGTGTCTGCTGCAAGATACCGACATTTTGATGAATAGACTCCCTCTTCAGTGAATGTGATACAGTCAATACAGTGGCCATTAGTTCAAGGTCTGGGAGGAAACCATTACTTATTCAGTATTAGTTGAAATGTCATTGTGATCAGCGCTAAGCATCGCTCAAACACTCGCACATATGCACGCCACGACAGAACCTCGGTAATACATGCAGTAATATGCAGATATGTCAGGTGCTTTGCTGTTTTCGCTCTAAATCGATCTGTTTCGCCGTTTGACGCAGATCCGCCGAGGAAGCGGGTGGATTCTCCGATGTTGAACCGTCACGGCAAGAGGAGACCGGAGAGGAAGTCCATGGAGGTCCTCAGCGTCACAGACGGAGGGTCACCTGTACCGGCCAGGAGGGCTATCGACATGACGCAGCACGGACAAAGGTACGCACGGAGCCGAAAAGAAGGACTTTTTTTTTAAAAATGAACAAATGGAGACAGACTCAGCCTTGTGTGTGGAGGATCGGTGCCTCAGCAGGTTTGACAATGAGTCTGGATTCACTGACAGCAGGCTGCATCCTGGACAAACAGAGTCTGACTCTCTGCTCGCTTTGTCTCCTGTCTCACTGTAGTAAATCAGTATACAGTAAAAGCTTGGATATTCCTGACGCCAGTACAAAATGCAGCAAAGAAGAAAGGTATTCATCTGACAATCAGTTCCTCATGCTTTCACCTCCTCTTGCTCCATGTCTCACCCGAGAAAAAGATGCAGCGGTGCTTTCTGCTGAATGAATGTTTCTAAATGATGAACACATGTAGCTTCACAGGTCTGTTTTAATTAGCTGCATGCCTTATCTAAAAAAAAAAAAGAAAAAATGCTAGAAGCTTGGCCAACAGAGTCAACAGCTCCTGAAGTTTCTCTTTGCTCTTTTAATTAACTTAATTCTGAAACTGAGGAGGACTGCACATTTGCAATTCAGAGCCTTAATATCTGCACCCCCACCCGTTTCCGGCGTTCGCTCAATTATCTCTTCTTTTCATAATGTGAATGCATTGATAATCAGTTCTCCCATACTGTGTCCCACTTTCTCCCGATGCAGAACATTTCCCCCCCATTTCTCTATTTTAAAAATGCTCGAGTCACGCCAGAACCACACCCCCACGAGGCACAGCGGACTGATTTAAAATCTTTTTCCTCATCTTATTTCAACAACCAATATATCATCGCACCGCACATTTCTGCTCAGAGGCAGTGACATTTGTGACAGCAGGGAAGATTGAATCTGAGGGGGTGATAACCTGATCTGCCTAATGATAGTCAGATTGGCAGAGTGCCGGAAAAAGCTTTCAGAGGTATGGGACATAAATGCAGAGGCAGAAGGTGCATATATTATATAGATAAAAAAATATAGTCATAAACTTGAATATTCATCCAAATGTCAGATGCATTAATAACTTCTCCCCGTAGTGCTTTGCCAACAACAAAATATCAAGAATTTACTTCCCACTTCATTTCACTGAGGGAAGCAGCTTCAGAAGTTTTAAATCCATTTCGAGAGCTCCCACCTCTAAACACTTCTTCTTAATTCTTTCTGTCCTCTGGTGCGTCTGAATTCCAGTTTAAGATTCATCTTCTTGTGTTTCATCGCCTCCACTCTGCTCCTTCATCCCTTCAGGCGATCGAAGTCTTATCTCTTCTTTATTTAAAGGTTGCGCTAGTTTATAAGCTGCCTTCTTCTGCCCTTCACTCTGACTCGACTGATTCTTTCATGCCTGGAATCCCAAAATAGGCCAGTTTGCGATGACTTTATTGAATGTTGATAATAAGCTCCTAATGATACACAACTGAAAGCATCATAAAGGACACTAAAAAGAGTATTTAAAAGAACACCTTTAGCTTTACTTGTATGAAATAAGTTTGGACCCGAATCCTACATATCTCAGCAGCTGCAGTTATGAAGAAAAAGCTCCCCTGCATCTTTCTTCTACTTTAGATCAGTGTGTTTACTCTCACGCCTCCATCCAAATTTCTTCCGGAGGCTCCTCGTTATGCTTTTATTCCACCTCTCTCTCTCTTTCCTGTGGTCCCCTGTGTGCTGCTGACCTTCAATCCCAAACACCCCCCTCTGTTAGTATGGAATTGCTATGCTAATGTTGGAAATGCTGCTACTTTCTCTCTGTCTGGCTGGCGGATTGGAGGTGGGGAGGCCTACACCACAGCCCCTCTACCTCCAAATCAAATCAAATCTCTCACTCCCGCTATACATCTCTTTTCCCCTCCATACTCTCCATCAGATCAGTCGTGGTGGGGAAAAAAGATGTCGGCAACAAAGTCTGTGTGAACCTGGATTTTTGTGTGTCTTTGTAACTTTTCTGCCTTTTATCGCATCCTCATGCACGCTTTGTTTGATCTCTCTTCGTGCGTGTTTGTGTATAGACAGTGGTGTTGGGGAAGCAAATACGTAGCGGAATAACGTCCAAAAATTTGACTGACTCTCTCTGAACCTAACCTTATCTCTCCCCAACAGCTAAACTTTTGTCGACAGCACAGAAGATTCATAGAACTTCAGATCAGAGGGTGTCAGAGAGAGGACTGACTTTGAAACATGTGTTTTGACAGGATACATTTCCAAAGAGAGGGGAAACAGTTTTATCTGAAATTACATAACGAAAATGTCTGAATGTCAATCCTTAGCCAGCGCTTCGCCTCACATATCTCACGTAAGCTGTTACGTTCCGAGTAGCTGCCCGGCCTTCATTTTCATGCATATGACTGGTGATTTGACTGCTCCTGTGAAGTATAATTGAATAGATTTGGGATAAATGCTGCAGTAGCCATGTAGCACAGTAATACACATGGAGAAATTCTCATGTGAGTTCCCGTTTCAATCTTTATACACCCAAACGTATCTTTAAAAGACATTTAAAGCTAAACTGAAAGCACAAGAAGTCCCACTGATTTAATTTTAAATCTTAACAACATGCCAGGAGAAATGAAGGGAGGTTAATGATATGTAAATGAAATATGGAAAAGTGGTGCAGTGTGGAGAAGAGAATATCAATTGATTTTTTTTCTTTTTGCAGATCTGCTCTAGTTGCTTCATGCAGTTTGAATGTGGAGTAGTCGCAGCAGTCTTAATAAGTCAGGGTCTCCTGCTAATTATTGACACTAATTTATTTAAGAGGCTGAAATAAGCACAAATAAAACACCTTTAACACCGATTTCTACAGCAGAAACTGCAGGGGTCTTCCTGCATTTAGAAATTTGAGGAGCTGAGCTGTGAATAGTAATGCCTTGAGTCCTTGGGGAGCTGTCAGGGCTTAAAGTAGGAAATGAATTTTAACAGTATGTTGATTTATATGAATATCCACTCTATGTAGAGGAACTGTATCAGTAGGGCAAAGTCAATATAAAGGAGGGCGGAAAGGGGAAAAGGAACTCTCTTCACTGACATTAAATCACACAGTGGCATTGTGTTTTTCAGCTCTGGCAGTGTTGTTCATTTGCTGTTTGACTCCTGGCATCATCCGTTTCATTTTGCTTCAGCTTTGTTTCATTTCAGTCCATGCCCTCATCCCCTAGAATCTGTTGTACTTGTTCCATCCTCCACAGCCCAACATTAGTTCCCCACAGGTGCTTTGGATGGGTCTCTGACACAGCCGGTGGTCACACACTGAGGACATGAGGCCTGTTCCAAAATAGGCTTATGGGAAATGAGGAATAATGGATAATAGAAAGTCTATTATAGGTACCCCACCTCTCAAAATATATATGCATTTTTTCCATTTTCTAGTGATACGTAGCGATTTCTTTTACTTGTTCAGGTTTTGATATTCATTTAGGAGATTAGATAAATGGAATTTGGTTTGTGGTACTAACCAGTGTTGCTCTACTGCTGAGATCATAGTAAATATTGCAAACCTACAATATAAAAATGTTAGAATTATAAAGCCTGCATTCAAAGTTATATATTTGTAGTGAAAGTACTAATTCTGCATCCAGTGGAGGGGGAGTGAGTTTCTACTTCTATAGATTTTCTGTGTCTACAAATTGGCCATATTTTTATGTATAATTCTGTATATGTTCTATTTTATTTACATATAAGTGAAAGTGCAGCAATTTCCTCTGAAATGTAGTGGAATAAAGTAGCATAAAATGGAAATACTTAAGTATATTTACCTTTAAGTACAGTACTATTCCAGAAACAGTGCTCCTCAACAGTTAGATTTTTAAGTGTTTACATGCCACAGTATCACATTTTTTTTTTTTTGAGTACTGCAAGGAAACAAGATCCAGATTTTTGAGATTTTGTGCAGCACATAACCAGAGTACCCCAAGCCTCCAATTAAAACCAGGATATTGGTGCACATAATCAGAGTCGGTATGTTCTGTGTATTATCTACAGTCACCTGGACATTGATTTAAACCAAGCAAACACACATAATCACAGCATGGTCTGGTGGATCCAGCATCTCCTCTAGCACCGATTCAATAATGTGGCTTCTTGGTTTCCATGGTAGATGATAAATGATTCCCCAGTTGTGTGTGTCGTTCACTATAAATTAAGCACACAACAATAATTCATCGTCTCTGTGAAGCAAGGGTGAGCCTCTGACAGCCCATTACTGTACAGCACAACCATCTGTAACATGAGCTTTATAGACCTGCTGGTCCAACACTAACAGATGCAGAGCGCCTCGAACAATATGCTCATAATGGCCGGAGAACGTCGTGTTTTGGCCATGTTTAGATAAAGTTCAACTGGCTGCGGGTGCACAAGTGCTGTAGTGAGCAGCCGTGGGCACGCCTCAGCGGACTGTAGGACTTAAATGTAAATGATGGCAACTGTCTGGTCAGCTGCTGCCTGAAACAAGAAATCACAGCCAACGCGTTCTCAGCATCGCCTACTCTTGTGTGTATGGCTGTGTGCAATAAATACACTCATACAAGGGGCAGTGGGAGACTTCCAAAAATATATTGGCAGTGGGAGTTTCTAAATTTTTCCCTGTGTGTCATGGTAGCTGTTTGTGCTGCTGCTCTATTTGTGACTCTCAGGACTAAGCTGTCTGTTCTAGTGTCACTTATTTCTTTTCTTTTGATTTAACCGAAATAAGCAATCTAATCACATCCATGCAGAGTCTGCCTGATTGTATGGATGCTAGAGTGGTTCTGCATGATTGCTCCAACATCAGGAATGAGCATAAGTCTTCATCACTCCAGCCCACTCTCCCACTCCTCATTCTTCCATCCATCCCTCCCACATTCCTCCTACTTTCCTAAACTCTCTCATTCTTCTCCCACATTTGTCCTCGAGGTTTTCTTCAACCAGTTAAGTTGAAAAACCCCAGTCATAGGTTTTATGTCTTCATCTTTTCAGAAAGAGACAAAGGATGTGTAGGCTCGGCCACATGTTCGCAGATGCATCAGAGCTGACATGGAGAGAGAAAGCGAGGGAGAGTGAAGGAGGAGGGGTATTATTAGATTGAATGACAAAAAGGAACAGTGTTGTGACAGTGAGCAGCTGGTGTTTCCAAGTGTTGACAGGCGTTGCTTTTGTGTGTTTGCGTGTGTACTCGTGTGTGCGCGCGTGCGCTTGATGCAGACAGATTGCGCTGTGATTGTTCATTTCTGAGCAGGACTCCGCTCATAGGGGTTATTGACGGCATCTGCGAGGGAAAAGACAAACATGACAAATGGCACTCAACCAAATGTCCCTCTTCATTCTGCCTCTCCACATATTTTCGGGGCCCTAAAGGCTTAAAAAAGTCAACATGTCTGGTTTATCAGCAAACTATATGTTTCAAATGGAAGTCGGAGCCTAAATGGTGCGAGACGAATTGCAAGGAGTGGATATGTGCTGTCAAGCCGCTGCCGTTACTGTGTTGTAGTGCATTTACTCCTAAGTGTGAGTAGCTGTTGTGTCGTTGTTGCTCGATAGCGACCTATATATGATAGATGATGATGTGCAACACGTAACCAAGCTCTCACCTCCACTGTGTTTACTGAAACATCTAAAAGTCACATATTAATCCCACAAATTGCTTCTTCCCCTCTGTGTTGGTGCCGCAGGTCGCGGTCTATCAGCGGAGCCTCCTCTGGCCTCTCCACCAGCCCCCTCAGCAGCCCACGGGTAAGTCACAAAGCTCACATCAAAACAACACACACCTCTTGACCCACTTCCTGGTTATATAGTTGTTCACCTTCAGGGATAGTGGACACCCAACTACTGCTGATTCTGTCTTATTGCAGTTTATGTCAGCAAGAGGAAAAAAGAGGCTACATTACATGGACTTCCAATATCACTGTACCTTTCTGCAATAACCCTTCTATTTTATTGTCAAATAAACTAGTATATTTATCGGCGTTTCAAGGAAGCAGGGATCTGCTACGATAAGCTCCTCATATCCTGTGTTTGATCAGGCTTTGCATGAGTCGTCTGTGGGTCCATATAGTTTAGATGTTTCTGTTAACTCCCAGTAAAACACACACAGGGGATGCGACAGCGCCGCAAACTTTCTCTGCCCTCCTCCCCCAAAAGCCTCTTCTCTCTCTATTCCTCTCCACCTATTATCCCTCTCTCTGTTTTTCCGTGGCCTGAGCGCTGTGGAAATCCAGCTCAGGGAATGCTTCAGAAAATCCCACTTTCCTTGCTCAGAGCCGTGGAGCTTGTAGTAAACTTTTCCAGCTGACTAACCTGAGAAGGCTCGAGATTAGCCAGGATCCTAAGACGAGCTCCTCACACCACACAGGTTCTCTGAGGCTGATTTGAAAGGGAAATTGATTTCTCAGACCTACCCAAAGCCTGGATTGTGCTCTCAGCAAGAGGCTCTGTGTGGGGTTATTTTCTGAGACTTAGTTTAGGGAAGGGGAGAAAGAAGGGGGAGAATGTCCAAGGCAAAAAACCGAACCACTGTCACTGCAATTTCACCGTTACAAATCAAACAGATCAATGAAACCTATCAGGAAAGCAGAAATCTCACAGCAGAGATACCACCTTCCTCCTGTTATTGAGGCAGCCTAAATTGTCCTCACAGCTGGCCTTGTGTCTCTCACATCTGTCTGCGTTTGCTTGCTTTTCTCTGCTAACAGAGCCCTGTATGTTTTACACAAGTCGAGTCTGTCTTTCTTTGTCTTTTGTATGGACTTCTCAAAATGATGTGCATTGCTTGTTGTTGTTCATGCTACTTCACTTTTGTTTTAGCATGAGTCACTGAATGGTCTATGTCATGTTTCTTTTCTTTTTGTCTTTCTTTTTTTTTTCCACAATTCCTCCTTCATTCCTGTGTATATACACTTCTCACCTGCCTTTATATTCTTTGGCTGCTCCTACCTCTGGCTGTTTGTTCTGACACTTTTTTTCCCTTGCCTTATCTATGTGTTTGTGTGCTTGCATGGGTCCCCAATGTGTTGTGGTTCTTTTTTTCTTTGTTTTCTTTTCCTTTCCTCTTCCACCGCCTCTTGCTCTTGGCTGTGTTGTATGGTGCGTCCTCACCCTGTGTCCTCTAAATCCAGCCTGTCAGAAAGTTTTGTGTACCGCCTCAGTCTCCAGACTTGTCCCAGTCCCCCAACACCAGCCCTTGTCCATCCCCCGAGCCTATTCCGAACCGCACAGGCCCGCGTATCTCCACCCCCAACTCACTCGCTCCGAACTGTGAGCCTATACCAGAAGCCCTCAACAAGACGCAGACGCTCCCTGCCAAGCCCAAAGTCGTCCCGAAGCCTCTCCAAGCCACACGATCGAACCCGCTCCCCGAAACCTCCCCTGATCCAGAATCTGCAGCCAAATCAGAGCCCTCCTCTCCCTGCCAGCTTCCATCACAGCCGCCCTCTGCCTCCGTGCCTCCGACCCCTACTTCCCCATCCTCCCCAGCCTCCCCCTTTTCCTCATCCGTCACCAGCGTTCCCGTCCCGAACAGCCCCCAGGTACGGCGCTGCCATTACGCTGCCAATCCCCAGCTCTCTGTGCCCTTCAGCCCGGTGGTGCCCCTGTCGCCCATCCGGCTGCACCATTTCCACCCCGTGGCTTCGGTCCCCTCTCCTTTTACTGACCACCCACCCAAATCTATCCCCCTCATACAGGTTACCCCTCACCCCTCCCCTCGAGGCAGCCCCCTCCCCACCCCAAAGGGCACCCCAGTGCACACTCCCAAGGACAGCCCAGCTGGGACGCCCACTCCGACGCCGCCCCCGAGCCCCTCCATCGGAGGCATGCCTTGGCGGACGCGCCTCAACTCCATCAAGAACAGCTTCCTGGGCTCACCACGCTTCCACCGCAGGAAACTCCAAGGTAGTGACACTGCAGTTTCTATAAGAAATCCTGAATAACTTTGCATACTCGGAATTTATTGCATTTTCTTTCTTTTTTTTTTTTTTTTTAACCTCGGCTCAAATTTTATTCTGCTCTCTAGTATGACTTTCTCTGAATCTTTGACATTTGTCTGAACTTGGACCCTTCCTCCACAGTTCCTACACAAGAAGAAATGTCCAGCCTCACACCAGAGTCTTCCCCAGAGTAAGTAGATGCTGCCCTTTTTTTTTTTGAAGACACCACTACTATCATAACTATGCATAGCGCGTCAGTGCCTCAGTCACTGACTCAAACAGGCTTGCTCTTGATAGCATGATGTTTTGGAAAGTGTAACATCCATGAATGTTTGATTTTCACCTGCTGAGTTCCCTGTAATGACCCCAGGTCTGGTCTGGGTTGGAGAAGCAGTGCTGTAGCAGGAGGTAGTGAGTGGGTTATGAGGGAGGGAAAGCAGCCTGTGATGTTGCTGAGCTCCCATGGGCTTGATAACTCAAGGTTGGCCTAGATATGCCTGTTTGGTTGGCTGGCTGCTGTCTGGCTTGGTCATTTCCACCTGGCTGGGAAGAATGTCCTGGCTGGAAGGAGTTGGAGAGTTTACCAGAAAGCACCTTCCCTTAGATGGTACTGTATCACATATATGCACAGTCACACAACAGCTTCTTATTGCAGAGCAGTGCATCCCTTTATATTGCTGCAGAAACTAAAACACTAAGTAACGTTATATTTATATTTAAATAGGTATTTATATATGGTTATACGGGGTGCTTACGTTTCAATCTAGTATTATATTTTACATGTACTATTAATATGCTAGAAAACAGGAGTCCATATGGCTTATTAGTGGTTGGAGGTGCACCTGGGCTGAAGCCAGCAGTGAATTCATCTACCTCTGCCCCTTCTGGTCTTGCCGTTCTGTTCACAGAAAGGCTCAATTATCACACTCCCTCTATCAATTTAAAGCATGCTCATATGCATACGTCCATTTTACACAAACTTAGTTGTGTAGAACATGCGAAACTTTCCTCCTCTGCATAGTTTAACTCGTTTCCCTCAGGGGTATCCTCTGTTTGGTTCTGTCCATTCCCCCAGAGCTATAGAGTGAGGAGAGCGAGTTCCTCACCTGTTTTTTATGAATGGATGGATGGATAGATAGATGGATGGATAAAACAAGGAAGCAAAAACGATGACTAGGCCTATACAGTGCTAAACATTGTAAACTTTTCTCTCGTCTTTTCTTACAGACTTGCCAAAAAATCCTGGTTTGGTAACTTCATCAACCTGGAAAAAGAGGAGCAGATCTTCATTGTCATCAAAGACAAACCTCTCAGCTCCATCAAGGCAGACATCGTTCAAGCCTTTCTCTCGGTATGCACACCGCTTTGTTGCTTAATTCCTTTCTTTTCCTCCTCCTTCTTCTGCTGAACTCCTATATACTCTTTGCCCCCTCTGCCACAACACTGTATCTGTATCGCCTGCGTATCTGCCGTCTGATGGAGGATGCTATCCATGCTACAAGGCAACCTCTCTCCGAGTGTTTGCCAACATGCTTCTGATTTATGTAGCAATTCAGTAAACTGCTTGTATTCTGTGCTTCTATTTTCTCTGTGACTGCAGACCCAATTGAGGTCAATAGAAAATCAACAGAGAGTACTGATCATTAGCATATAGATGCTTTGCCCTGAATGCGGGCTTTGAGCATGTGTGTTTGTAAATTTAGATCTGCAGCCTGAGATGCTGAGAGTTAGTGTAGATTGTATCTGTGTGTCTGTTGTGTTATAATAGTGTAGATGTACAAATACGTGCACAGTTGCAGGCAACATCATGGTTTTCTCAGCGTGCGCCGCAGAATCAACTAATGTTCAGCAGCGGTAGTTGATATTCAGTGTACATAATTGAACAGAACCTGCCCTCACCCCAGTTAGATTTAACAAAGTCTAAGTAAATGCAAACTCTGCTAGTGCAGGTCAATGTCAAATATGTTTCCTCCGTCCCTGGAGGTAGCTATTTTCTCCTGTGGGTTATGCTAGCTGGTATTCCAGACAGGAGATTGGCACCTGAGTCAGTGGAATTATACCTCTCAGCACACTCACATTAATGGGATGTCAAACCCTCTCCAGCACTATGGCAAAACGTGACAATTTCAGAGCTCACCTGTTCATTGGGCATACAAATTCATTTTCGGTGTGAGAGTGCAATGTTGTTGGATGGCTCAAGATTACATTAGCTTAAGTCTCCCTGGCACGCATGGCTACTCCCTGAGGCATTAATCTCCTTAGAGTTTCAACTGTGGCTCATAGTATGTGGAGGGTATTTTAATGAGGGTTTATTCACCTTGTCATTTGCAAGGTTTGGGAAGAAAATTTAGCATCACTGCTTCCTATGTATAATCCCATTACTTGGGTCTTTGTGCTGCCTATTTTTATTCTTATCTCTGCCTCTTTGTCCATTTTTTCCTGTTCTGACTTTTCTATGTTTTCCTCTCCAGATTCCCAGCCTGAGCCACAGTGTGATCTCTCAGACCAGTTTCCGAGCAGAGTACAAATCCACAGCCGGCCCCACAGTCTTCCAGAAGCCGGTGAAATTTCAGGTGGATATCACCTACACGGAGAGCACGGCTGCCACTAAGGAGAATGGCATCTACTCTGTCACCTTCACCCTGCTCTCAGGTCAGGACACTTCAGCACACATCAAGAGATTATCCGTCTACTTGTTCTCTATACCTTCTTACCCTACTCAGGACCAGTTGTTCCTATACCGACATGCATGATCACCTGTCTTTTTAAGGCTAATCGAGACCTGTCATCATATCTGCATTTCATATTTATAGGCAGTTCTCTAGTTTGCCTGACATATATGTGTTTGCACTGTTGGAACTGTGCACACAGTGAGAAAAGACAACCACTGAGGAAAATGCAGCAACAGTAATGAATCATGAGGCACGTGTTCCTGATATAATAAAGCCCTCTTCTATTAATCTGATGGCAGCTACAGGTGTCAGCTTTACATCTGAATAAGCGCCCTGTTCACTTCCATAAAGGTCAAGACAGCAGGCTTCCTGGGTCAGGGCTAGTAACATTTCCGTCTCACTGTCAACACAGCACAGTTCTTAACTGCATTCAATGGCATTAACAAAAAGGCATGCACAAGTGAAGTCCTTCAAGTTTTTCAAAGCAATTTAAGGATTTTTTTTTTCCACTGTTCAACACCACTATTGGTCCAAAAACAGCACATAGAGCACCGAAGACACAGTTTGCAAAATACCTTTCTCGTGCGCCTACAATTTCACATGTATTGCAATTAAAATGCCCGTAATAATAAAACTTTACTGCAAGGAACATGCAGGCTAAATGTCAGATTAAGATTCGTCAATAATAAATGTAATCAGGGTTTTGACAAAATTTTAACAGGAGCTAAAGTTTAGTTTGTTGCTTTCAGCTGTTTAAAGGAGTCTTTCCTCTGAGTTTGTTAAAAACCTGCAGCATCAGACAGCAGCAGAATCCATATGAGCCTATCTATATACAACTACAGCAGAAGCTAACATCAGTGATTAAGTTTAATTATAAATTACCCCAAACATGGAGAAAGGATTGGCCAAGATATAACAGGAGGTCACCCAGTGTGCTTTTCTTTATTTCAGACGGGTGAGATGTGACACAGTTTATAGGCCACAGTTAGATTGTTTGTTACTTAACAGCCTTCTTGAGGTTCAGTCCTAAATTGAGGATATGTTTTATATGCTTTCTCTTTAATGTAGTCTCTGTCACTATTGTAGGTGAGACTGATTGAACCCATGAGAAACACAAAAATATATGTGGAGTTTAATAGATTGATGAAGCCAGCTTAAGTGTTTTCAGCAAAGGCGGGGAATGAATACCCCAAAATTCCTAATTCTGTCCATTGTCCATACAGAAAGGATCGAGTTCAAACCCAGCATCTTCCTGCTGTGAACCTACAGGTCAGAGAACACACTAGCAGTATTATGCAATTTTAATTAGCTGGTTTTCCATTTTATTAGACCTTTAGAGGTCTTGGGAAATCCAAGCTCACAAGTACACTTGAAAAACGTGAAAAGGTGCCACTTAAACGTCACACACAGTGTTGTCTCACTTCAACCTAATAGAATTAAACTGTGTTTATATCCAGCAAATACTAAATGAACCTCGAGTGCTGTTTACAGAGGTGGGTGTTTTCGAACTTGCTGCCAAAAAGAATGGCTGGCTGAGAATTTTTTAAAAGTTCTTGCAATCCTGAGCGCTTGATAAGATTTTTTTCCCCCCTAAACCTCCCTGAGCGTAACCAAATGAGGTCTGGCTATGCAAGATTACATGCTATGCAATTGCGTGTGAATGCTTAGTTGTGCAGAAACATGGATGCTCACTTTCGCTCTCCTCAGTCTGTCTCTCACACACACATAAGTGGGGGCACTGTTGAGCTGAATGGGGTGTAATAGAGGCTGATTCTTCATGTCACTGTCCACACACTGTAAATAACAGGTAGGCAGCAGGAGCTCACAGTAGCACTCCTCTCTGGCCTCCATTTATCGTCTCAGACTTTCTGCAGTTTTCTAGCTCACATTTTAAGTTCTCTGCTTTCCCATCTCTTCACCCCTGCTTCTTTCCTCTCTTGATTGCTCCATCTACATATTTCCACATGCCGCTAACTGTGCATCTTGATGCAACCGAGCAGACACTTTGACTTGTCACTGTAGGGAAAGCACAGGTGCGTTTATGATGGCTGTATTCCATTTAGGGGAGGTGCTGCTTTTGTGGGTTCTGGCACTCTACCAAGACTTACTGGGACACTTAATGGAAGTGAGCCATCATTAATTCCACCTGTGTGTGTTCCCTACTGTGACGACTAAACATATCTGCCAGGTAATTTTTTTTTTTTAAAAAGGAGGTCTATTATGCCAGTATTTATAGCGTGTGTTAATGTCTTCCTGTGTTTAGGACCCAGCCGGCGCTTTAAGCGAGTAGTGGAGACGATTCAGAGCCAATTGTTAAGCACACATGACCAGCCTGGGGTCCAACAGCTGTCCGGTAAGTAAGAACACCTTTTTGAAAAAGCAAATAAAAAGAATTCCCAACCTTCTCCAAAACCTCTTCACCCTTAACCCTACCGCCTCGTCCGCCCATCCCACCCTCCTCTGACAAACTGCTCTCACCGCTGAAGCCGAGCTGAAATCCTGCCCTTCTCTCTCCTGTGCTTGAAATCCCACCGAGCCACCCTCTGCTTCTCGACAACGGCTTCCTTTTGCATGCCCGCACCTCGCTGCCATAGAAAAAGGTGGGAGTTGCTCTTAAGCACCGATTGCGGGTCAAAATGTTGTCTTGTTGCCCTGGCAGTGAAGATTAGAGTAGAGGGGTAGGGTAAGCTGATTCGCATTCTGTTACTCCTACTTCCAAGACTGATCACAGGAGCCTGTCACCATGGCAACACCACTGCACCTCAACGCACCCCCACAATGCACTGCGCCACACAGCAGCACCACACCTGATAAGCGTTCTCCCCTCTTTCTTGCTCTTTCTCTCTCTGTATGTGTGCTCAAATAAGACGCCCTTGTCCGTTTTATTCTCCTCTTCACACGCCTCTTTTGGCATCTCTGAAGCCAAGATGCAGAAAACCTCCAGTCACCCTTTATCTCCACCTAACCATCCACCTGTGATGACATTTTTAGAACCTCCTTTCATCTTGTCAGCAGTTCCAGGGTTGACACTGAGTCCCTAAACAGGTATATGAGCCCGTTCTTGCCCCACTGTGG
The DNA here is from genome assembly GCF_022539595.1 of Amphiprion ocellaris. Taxonomy (NCBI): domain Eukaryota; kingdom Metazoa; phylum Chordata; class Actinopteri; family Pomacentridae; genus Amphiprion; species Amphiprion ocellaris. The sequence goes on from NC_072768.1 coordinate 6,612,712, forward strand.
CTACATGCATGCACAGTCTGGATGATGAAGAGAAAAAAAGAACAGAGAAACAGGGATCCTACTCCTCCCCTTCGGCTCTTAGCATGTTCTCTCTTGTGAATCACTCCTCTGTCTGTGTTTTCTCAGTTGCCATTCTCTTCATAGCAGCTCCATCTGCTGGTCAGACAGGGGAACAGCGTCAGGAAGATTTTTGCTTCTTCCTCTGATTATATCCCATATATAAACTGTACCTCTGGTGTCTCAGTGTTTGTGTCTTCCTTCCTCTTTAACCCAGCTCCATGTGAGATATAGGTTGAACCAATACTTTCCATCATAGGTCTTGGTCCACCACGCCCCTGCTGGCCTTCATTTTACAAATGTGAGCTGTCTTTTCTGCAGTATTGCTCTCGTTGGCACTCAGAAATGAACAGCAGTCATGACAGCTGTTACGATATTTAACAGTCTGTTATCGGTGCTGTGCCTGAGCAAGTTTACCAATTGTTTTTGATCTTTTCTATTGTCAGGCTCATTAACAGGCTGAGGTGTGGGAAGGGTAAAATTATAATAAAATACATCAGATTTGCTTTTAATGACTGCAGTGGGATGACATTGTAAGAGTTCAATTCAGATTACGATGTATATTACGAGAACCACTTAAAGGACCACTATAACGTTTTTGCCACATTTTGGACGACATGCTAATCTATGACCTTTTTTTTTTACATTTTTGATGACATACTGAACTATGTCGTTTTTGTGATATTTTTGAAGACACTAAACTATGACTTTTTTTTACATTTTTGATGACATACTGAACTATGATGTTTTGGTGATCTTTTGGAGGACATACAAGTTTTTGTCATATTTTGGACGACATACTAAACTATGACGTTATTTCCACATTTTGGACCACATACTAAACTATGACGTTATTTCCACATTTTGGACCACATACTAAACTATGACGTTATTTCCACATTTTGGACCACATACTAAACTATGACGTTATTTCCACATTTTGGACCACATACTAAACTATGACGTTTTACTGACATTTTGGACCAAATACTAAACTATAATGTTTTAATGACGTACTAGACCATGATGTTTTGGGGGTTTTTTTTATTATTTTTTGGCCTTTTTCGGCTTTATTTGATAGGCACAGTGAAAGAGAGACAGAAAACGGGGGAGAAGAGTGGGGGGGAGGACATGCAGCAAAGGGTCTCGAGCGGGAATCGAACCCTGGCCGCTGTGTCGGGGACCAGCCCCTGTACATGGGTCACCCGCTTAACCCGTTGAGCTATTTGGGCCCACGACTACGATGTTTTAATGATATTTTGGACGACATACTAAATTATGACGTTTTTTCCACATTTTGGACCACATACTAAACGATGACGTTTTTGTCAGATTTTTCAAACATGTAAAAACGTGCCATATGATGAAATAATGTAAAGGAGGGCATGAAAAACACTCCAGAAAGGTTTTCTTTGAAAAATAAATCATCATGAATTTTGGCGCAAAAAAAACGCCTTACTATACTATGTCGAAAAAAAATGCCATTTTTCAAACATGTTGTAAAAACGTGCCATATGATGAAATAATGTAAAGGAGGGTGTGAAAAACACTCCAGAAAGGTTTTCTTTGAAAAAAAAATCATCATGAATTTTGGCGCAAAAAAAACGCCTTACTATACTATGTCGAAAAAAAATGCCATTTTTCAAACATGTTGTAAAAACGTGCCATATGATGAAATAATGTAAAGGAGGGCGTGAAAAACACTCCAGAAAGGTTTTCTTTGAAAAAAAATCATCATGAATTTTGGCGCAAAAAAAACGCCTTACTATACTATGTCGAAAAAAAATGCCATTTTTCAAACATGTTGTAAAAACGTGCCATATGATGAAATAATGTAAAGGAGGGTGTGAAAAACACTCCAGAAAGGTTTTCTTTGAAAAAAAAATCATCATGAATTTTGGCGCAAAAAAAAACGCCTTACTATACTATGTCGAAAAAAAAATGCCATTTTTCAAACATGTTGTAAAAACGTGCCATATGATGAAATAATGTAAAGGAGGGCGTGAAAAACACTCCAGAAAGGTTTTCTTTGAAAAAAAATCATCATGAATTTTGGCGCAAAAAAAAACGCCTTACTATACTATGTCGAAAAAAAATGCCATTTTTCAAACATGTTGTAAAAACGTGCCATATGATGAAATAATGTAAAGGAGGGTGTGAAAAACACTCCAGAAAGGTTTTCTTTGAAAAAAAAATCATCATGAATTTTGGCGCAAAAAAAAACGCCTTACTATACTATGTCGAAAAAAAATGCCATTTTTCAAACATGTTGTAAAAACGTGCCATATGATGAAATAATGTAAAGGAGGGCGTGAAAAACACTCCAGAAAGGTTTTCTTTGAAAAAAAAATCATCATGAATTTTGGCGCAAAAAAAACGCCTTACTATACTATGTCGAAAAAAAATGCCATTTTTCAAACATGTTGTAAAAACGTGCCATATGATGAAATAATGTAAAGGAGGCTGTGAAAAACACTCCAGAAAGGTTTTCTTTGAAAAAAAAATCATCATGAATTTTGGCGCAAAAAAAACGCCTTACTATACTATGTCGAAAAAAAATGCCATTTTTCAAACATGTTGTAAAAACGTGCCATATGATGAAATAATGTAAAGGAGGGTGTGAAAAACACTCCAGAAAGGTTTTCTTTGAAAAAAAAATCATCATGAATTTTGGCGCAAAAAAAAACGCCTTACTATACTATGTCGAAAAAAAAATGCCATTTTTCAAACATGTTGTAAAAACGTGCCATATGATGAAATAATGTAAAGGAGGGCTGTGAAAAACACTCCAGAAAGGTTTTCTTTGAAAAAAAAATCATCATGAATTTTGGCGCAAAAAAAACGCCTTACTATACTATGTCGAAAAAAAATGCCATTTTTCAAACATGTTGTAAAAACGTGCCATATGATGAAATAATGTAAAGGAGGATGTGAAAAACACTCCAGAAAGGTTTTCTTTGAAAAAAAAATCATCATGAATTTTGGCGCA